>NC_044559.1:134665898-135020898 GCF_007565055.1 Rhinopithecus roxellana | reverse complement strand
CAGTGATTGTAAACGTGAAAAAGAGGAGCCTGTTGGACTCAATGGGATGCAGCATGTGTCTTGGGGGACGCTGGGGGCTGGAGCATGTGGTCTGCAGAGTCACCTTGTGCCTTGTTAGAAGGGCCAGGGCCAGGGTTGCGCACCAAAGGGCTGGTCCAGGGCCCGAGACTCCATGTTGCTGTCGTCTCCCGAGGACTGACAAAGGACAGGAGGGGTCATTGTGGCCGTTCCTCTGTCTTCAAGCAATGTTGCTCACATCTGTCCAGGTTCAGAGGCAGTAAGTGATCAGGGAAGGTGCATGAGCAGGTCAGGTTTTCTGAGGCCTGGGCTTGTCCTCTGACCATGATTGCTGTCCTCAGGCAAGCTTCTGTATGCCTTTGGGCCTGCCTGTATCCCTGAAAACAGGGAGAGCATACCACTCTCCTTAGAGGTCCTTGGAGAAATAACTGACTCTGGGGCTGGGGCAGGGAATATGCAAGATGACCCCAGAGCATCTCCTACAGCCAGAAAGTAACGAAGTGTTAAAAAACAAACCCCAAATCCCCAAACCATGGGGGTGTGTTTACGGGACAGAGGAGCCAACTCAAAGAGCTCTCAACCACCAAAGCTAGGACAATTTGAGCAACAAAACAAATCACAGAGAATTATAGCCCAAGGTGTAAAATAGATAAAAGTCCATACTGATAACATAAATGATGGAATAAATAAACCAAGAAGGGACAAATCGCCCATGCAGGGTAATTCCAGTTTATTCACGTCCGTCTTCAAGGAGGTGGATTTTAACTCCCCACTCCCTAGATGTGGCCCGCACATAGTGACTTTCTTTTAAAGAATCCAGTCTGGAAATCAGGGAGCAGAGGGTAACTCTCAGTGAAGAAACCTGACAAACGCTCCCTCAGCCGGGTGATGAAGGCCAACAGCAACAGTGATGAGTCATGCTGATATCGTGCACCCTTGGCATGGCCTGATGAGGATGCACCTTACCCCTGTGGGCTTCCTCCCCTGTAGCCCCCATCTAACCATGAGAAAACCATCAGACATACCCTAATTGAAGGACACAAAATACCTGCTCAGTGCTCCTTAAGACTTAAAGTCATCAATAACCAGAAGGCGGGAGAACCTGTCACAGAGTAGAAACAGAGCAGAGGGGCTAAGGAGACAGGAAGATTAAATGGAATGTGACACCCTGGATGGGACCAGGACATTTGGGGGAAACTAGAAAAATCTGAATAAAATGTAGACTTTAGTTAATAACAGTATGTCAATATTGGTTCATTAACAGTGACAAACGTACCATAGTAATGGAAGATGTTAACGTTTGGAATAAATTGGGTATGGGGAGTTTCTGTACTATCTTTACAACTTGTAGCTGAATCTAAAGTTATTTTAAAATAAAGTTTATTTTTAGAATAATAGGAATTCCAGGCCGTTCGCCATGAGGAATCAGTAAAGTGATGTGGGGAGGCGCTTGTGGGCTGTGCCAGCCATTAGTGGCGATGAGACCACACTGTTCCGCTTCTGTTTGAGCGCGGGTGGGCTTAATACCCCCAGGGTCTTTTTCAGCACTGGCCTCCACCTCTCCGTGTTTAAGACCTGCCTGAGCCTGGTTGCCAAGCGGTGGGTGGACCTTTTACAGCCGTCTTGAGTTGTAAACTCTCCTCATTCTCTCTCCTGGGCCAGAGAAAGCCCACCCCAGCCACCCTGCCACAGAAACTGGTTCTGGACAGCAGCTGAATGTAGAGGCTAAGGAAGGGGGCCTGAGAGTCACAGAGATCTGAGTTCAACTCTTGGCATTCTCACTTCTAGCTGCGTGGGCTTGGGCAAGTTACTTACCCTCTCTGAACGTTGGATGTCTTGCCTATGAGACAGAAATAATTCCTCTCTCCATAAGGTTGTTGTGAGGCTGTATGCCAAGCCCTCGGCACAGTGCCTGGCACACAGTAGGTGCTTGGGGAGTAGAGGTGCCTCCCTCCCTCTGATTCCAGTACCCTCTACCATCTTCTCTTGTGCTGCTTTTTCTCCCTTTGGCCAGAGAGAGTCCTGACCTTTGCTTGTTTTTCTGGTACATACCCAGTGGTTATCTCAGGTCAATATGTGGCACTGAATCCTAATGCAGGGGTCCTGGCAGAGGTGACTTTGAATTTGGCGCAGAAGTGAGAAGCAGAGAAGCTGGACACACTGCTCTGTTCTGCCCTGTGGGTGTGCCTCATAGCCATCCTGCCTCATGCCCAACCATGGGAAGCGATCTGTGATCTCCCCTGAGCTAGCTCCCTGGCCTCACCTCTGGCATTTGGGAGGCAGCCATGGAGGGCCAAGGCAGACAGGGCCAGGCCCTGGGTGCACAGCCAGGCTGGAGCCTGTCAGCGAGCCACCTGTGTGTGTTCCAGAGCAGCTGGGGTCCTGGCTGTGGTGCTGTGTGTCACATGGTTTCTGCAGTTCTACCAGACACGGCAGCCTTGTCCAGCCACCTCCTTGGCCCGTGCAAAGCCTCAGGCAGCTTGAGCCAAATCAAAGATGCTGAGGTCCCTACTCAAGGGCTGGGGAAGGCAGGGGTGTGTGCAGATGAGCATACCAGGGCCCCAGAGGACTGGAACAGGGGACTTGGAATGGAAGGACAAACTCCACCTTCTTTTAATGGGGGAGAAAGGGAATAAAATAAAAGCAGTTTATTTTTATCATCCTTATTTAGTATAAGAAAAGACCCAACTGTTTCTCATTGCCCAGCTCCTTTTCTATCACAGCCTCAAAAGTCTTCACTTCTCCTTGTGCTTTAAGCTTCCTTTTGGGGATCATTTTCCATCTTCCCTGACATTCCTTTAGTGAGGTCTGTGTAACAGTGTTTGTTTATCTGATAATGTCTTCATTTCATCATGGTCCTTAAAAGATGGTTTTGTGAGTTCAGGATTCTAGATTGATGGTTTCTTTATCTTGGTGCTTAGATGGTGTTAATTCAGGTTTTCCATTTGGTGAGTGATCTCTATTTTCTCTGACAGAGGTGTACTTTGAGGGAAGTCCATAAGAGACTGCGATCACTGTCTGTCCCCAGGAAGGGAGCAGACATGCTCAGTGAAACTTCCAGCAGGAGACTGAAGGCCAGCAGAGGATGTGGGTGGGAAGGCTGAACAGGGCTCATGCCCCAGGGAACTTTCCAATGATGAAAAGCTCCCCGCTACTGGGCACATGTGAGCACTGGCTGGCAAGAAATTCCCTGTCAGATGGAGGGGGATGGCTTAGCCTGTTTGGGCTGCTGTAACAAAATATCCTAAGTGAGTAGCATAGAAACAATAGAAATTTATTTCTCACAGTTCTGGAGGCTGGGAAGTCCAAGATCAGGACACCAGCAGATTTGGTGACTGGTGAGAGCCCACCCATTTTCTGGTTCATAGATGGTGCCCTCTCACTGTGTCCTTACATGGTAGAAGGAGTGAGGGGGTCTCTCAGGGGCTTCTTTTATAAGGACACTAATCCCATTCAGGAGGGCTCTGCCTTTATGACTTAATTACCCCCTAATGCTCTATCTTCCAATACCATTCCCTTGGGAGTTGGATTTCAACATATGAATTTTGGGGCAACACCAACATTCACACCAAAGCAGTTGACTTTAGTTACCTTGGTTGCCAGTGACCCTGGAGTTCTCTTGGTGGCTTCACGTGGCTCTTGCCTTCCTCTCCCCTGCTGCAAGCCTCTGCCCCTCTCCTTTTAAGGGCCCACAGCCTTCTTGGTCCAGGGATCGTTCCAGCTCCTCCATTGAGACTTCCCTGAGCCCTCCTGCCCAGACACTGTTTCCCTTTTCTCCAGATCCTGGAGCCAGGTGGTGAGGGTGGGGGGCCCGTGCTGCAGACCTCAGAACACCAGGCACCTGAAGCCCTTGGTTTCAGGTTGCTTCTTAGTGATATCTCCAGATGGGCTGTCCCTTTCTGTTTACATAGCATTTGCATCTAGGCCAGTTACCAGGGAGTGGGAGGTGGCATCAGGGGCCCTCACCCCACCTTCTGCCAGTGTTGGACAGTTGAGCTGTGATTCTATCTCCTGCTCAGAGAGGCAGCAGCCCCCTGCCCAGTCCCGCTGTAAGGACCTCTCAATGTCCTGAGCTGGAGATGGCAGCTATTGGAGCAAGGGTCATTGGAGGCTTTGATGAGTGGGTTTGGCCTGTTGAGTGAGGTACAGAAATGAGTAATATGGAAGGATTCTGGCAGCAATTCACATGGTCTGCCCTACAGGAGAGACACGTGGAGGAAGGCAGCAGCCCTGGGCATTTCCAGATGCCTAGAGGCCCAGCAGATGCCCCCGCTGAATGTCCTAGTGACTCCTTTCTTCTCCTGCTCCCGGGATAACTGATGGGTTTACATGTGTATGCGTGGAGCACAGATGGGGCTGTGCAGAGCGTGCATTGCCTGTGATCCTGTCCTTAGTCTGCTTATAGTGCACTCAGGGAGGTCTGCGACACAGACCCACCCCAGCACAGAAGGAAGGCCGTGATCCAGTGTTGGAGGGGTTGGGAAGTAAGGATTACTTAAGGGTCACCCTACTGCAGATCCATGATCATTTCAGCAATCAGCAAAGACTCCTTAGTTTAGAATTCCACCAGGGCGCCTATGTGTGTGTGTGACTGATTGAGTGCCCCCCACTCCACCCTGAAGTCCCTCCTAGGATAAGTCTAGGGCGTGTGGATTGAGGAGGACATTGTCTCTATGCATGGGAGCACTTTACTCCCACTGGGGAGGGGAAGAGGTTGGGAAGGAAGCCCTGCTGCTCGCTGGACTATCATCATTTCTTGTGGTGGGCATTGGCATTGTTCCTTGTGGTGGGGTGTTGGCGGGGAGCTGCTTTCCCATAGCGGCTGCTGGTCTTTGGTCTTGCTACTCAGTTGGATCCAGATATGGGTGCCAGGAAGGCCTGTGGTGGAAGCCTGACGCTGGCTGCTATGAAGTCTGAAGTCTGTCCATTCATGAACTGGGGCAGCTGCCAGTTCTGGGCACTGTGGAAAATGGCTTGGGACTGGGGCTCAGTGATGCATGCGGCTTCTGCTGCCCACAGTTTGCCCACAAAGCGTACGTCTCCTGTTCCCCTCCTGGCTCACCCCCTGCCGTGGGACTGTCACGCCTGTATGGTTGGAAGTGCTATTCCTCTTCTCCATGTGGTGGACAATGGTTGCTTTGTGGGTTGTAGGTTGATCACTTTGCTTGTGAATTGAAAAGAATTGATGACTGAAGGGCATGGGGAGATGGAAGTAGTGAGAGCAAGACTATGCATGGAGCTCTGGCCCAGCTCCTAGGAAGCCATGTGGGCAGAAGGCAGAGGCTGGGTTCCACTTCTGCCGGCATCGCATCCCTGACTGCGCCGGCAGCATCGCATCCCTGACCGCGCCGGCAGCATCGCATCCCTGACGGCGGCAGTGGCATTTTTTTGTAGAGACAGGGTTTCGCTATGTTGCCCAGGCTGGTTTCAAAGTCTTGGCCTCAAGTGATCCTCCTACCTTGGCCTCCCAAAGCGCTAGGATTACAGGCATGAGCCACTGCACCTATGCCCAGTCAAGATTAGGCTTTTAAATGTATTGAATAATGTTCTATAAAACAAGCAACATAGAAACAGTATATTCAGTATGATTCCAATTTTGTAAAATAAGATGCATGCATGTACACACGTGGCAGGATACAGGTTAACTGTGGTTATTATGTATCTGGCTAATAGTAGTGTTGGTGATTTCATTTTCTTCTTTTTTTGTAGTTTTCAATTTTTATTTCTAGTGAGGTGTTTTGTATTCATAAACAAGGTTATTTAAAACAAAAAAGCTGGAGTATCCAATGGGACCACTCAGGAAATGGGTGTCCCTGTCGGGAGAGGGTGAGTTCCCTGTCCTTGGGAGTGGACAAGCAGAGGCCGAGAGTCTACCTCATGGACACTGTTCAGGAGCTTCCTGGCAGAAGAGTGCAAAGGGCTGGATTCTTTGACGAGCTGTGCAGGACACTGCCCCACAGTCCCGGGCCTGTGAGAGAAAGGAATTATCTAGAGCAGTGCTCCTCAAACTTGCCCATGCCTGCCAGTCAGCTGGGGATCTTGTTCAATTGCAGATCCTTATTCAGGAGGCCTGGGGTGGGGTCCAAGACTCTGCATTTCTCACAAGCTCCCAGGTGCTGCTGCTGCTTCAAGACCCTGGAGTATGTCTCCTGGAGGAGTGCCCACTGCTGCCCCCCCAGGGCCAGGGCGCTGTAGGGCAGACATTATGCCAGTGGCAACTGGAAAGGTACACAGGGATATTAGGGCGAGTGGCCTGGGGTTCCCTGAGCCAGGTGACGTGTCTGGAAGAGGCTCTCCAGACGTGGAAACATGAGTCTTGGTCAGAGTTGCTGAGTTTGAGACCAGGCCCTCTACACTGTGGCTTTGTGGAAAGAGCTCAGGGTTGGGATTACATGGTCCAGGATGTGAATCCCAGTTCTGCAGCTAACAAGCTGCAGCATGTCCTTGGGCAGGTCATTTTGCCCCCTCAGCCTGAGTTTCTTTACTGTAAAGTAGGGATACGTATCTTGCCTGATAAGGTCATGGTGGGGATACCGTATGTTAGGCACCTGCCCCAGTACCTGGCACACAGTAGGCCTGTGATGAATGTTTCCTTCCCTTAAACTGTATTTTCTTCTTGTAGGTCGATGAGATTTACCACGATGAGTCGCTGGGGGTTCATATAAACATTGCCCTCGTCCGCTTGATCATGGTTGGCTACCGACAGGTAAACCACCTTGTCAGCAGGCAGGGTTTGGGGGGGGAAGGGTTGTGGGGCCAGAGTGTTGGACCAGCGATGGTGTGGGCTGGAGGGACAAGCATCCAGGAAACTTGGTCTCCAGAATCAGAACCTGAGGCTATTAGAATTGTGGCTTCAGGGGTGGAGCTCTTGGAGGTGGTAAGCAGTGATTGATGGGTTCCTGCAATCTGAGAAACTGATGATTCCACACCTTTATCACTGGGAGATCCCTCTCCTTGGGGAAATTGGGGCTTACAGTGGGGTGGCCACCGAGACAAGTCATGTTCTAGTTGAGCCCTGGTGCCCTGTGCTCTGCAATCTTAGACCATCAGTCACTTATTATTAAATGGGGGTAGCAACCAAACTTTCCTGTAAGAGCTATTGTGAAGATTAAATAAAACAATGAACTCAAAGTATAGAGGAAATGCTCAGAACAGCAGCCGCCTTGCAGGTTAGTTGAAGGGATTGGAAATTGTGTGTGTGAAGTTCCCAGCAGAAATGCATCTCAGCATGGTTCTTGAACCATGGCATGTGAACGTCCCCGAAAGCAGGCAGGGCTGTGTGCCAGCAGCAGCTGAGTGGGGACAGCTGGTGATCTTGGGGTGGGTCCTGCAGGCCTCTGGGCCTTAGCATTCCCATCTGTAAGTGGGAGGAGAGAGGCCTGCTGTGTCCGGGGCTCTGACCCTCCATGTGGCTGTTGGTGCTCTCCTGGCCCCTGCAGTCCCTGAGCCTGATCGAGCGCGGGAACCCCTCACGCAGCCTGGAGCAGGTGTGTCGCTGGGCACACTCCCAGCAGCACCAGGACCCCGGCCATGCTGAGCACCATGACCACGTTGTCTTCCTCACCCGGCAGAACTTTGGGCCCTCAGGTATGCAAGGTACTGTATTTGCCATGGCCAGGTGTGTGCAGCTTGCAGGGCAGACAGAGGCTGGGCCTGGAGGCAGATGGGCTCTCCCTGGGGCCCACTACACGGAGGTTTGAAGGGACAGGACCTGGACAGCCAGGGGCGAGCTTTGCAATGGTTTATTGGGGACCATGGGAAGTAGAGGGGTCCATACTCTAGTCCCCAATATTTTGGTGGACGCTGCAGGCAGCTATGAGTGGTCAGGCCCTGGGTCCTGTGCTTAATGTCCCAGAGCCTGGCTGCTGGAAGACCCTCCATAGGCTTCAAGATGCTTCTCCCCCCACTATGTCCTTCTGTCCTCATTGCAGACTGTGGGACACCTAGGATGGGGCTTGTGTAGGCTGCAGAACAGGAAGTCTGTGCTCTGCCTCCAGCTCCATGTCTTGCTAGCCCAGTGGTCCAAGATCTCTTCATCTCCCTGGGTCCTCCCAATTGTGGAATGGGGAACATAATAATATTTGCCTCCCCCCATTCCAGGGCCGCTAAAGGCCCCAGGGGTGCATGACATGTTTGTGACAAAGTATTGACAACTGTAAGTACTCTGCAAACATGCAGCTTTGATACCCGTATGGGGAAACTGAGCCATGGGGTGGTGAAGCGACTTGCCCATGTGGTTTAGCAGACAGGAGGCAGATCTGAGACTCAGACTGGATCTCCAGGTTCCATGTTGAAGGCTCTCTCTGTTTTTCTGCTTTAATGCTAGAAATTAGTTGGTCAGCCCTGCCTACCCAGAAGATTTCTTGTCTGAACGACTGAAGCCCCAAATGTGGTTTTTACACACCACACACACACACACACACACACTGACAGACATCCACACACATGTACAGGCCCATGTACACACAGACACATGCACACATGCAAATAGACATCAGCTGGTGTGTACATGAACAGATATACAAACACACGTACACACAGACACACAGAGACACTGCATACATGTAGAGACACAAAGACACATGTACACATATGCACAGGCACTCACATGGACACAGACATGCACACACATGTATATACACACAGAGCATGTACTTATCTTGCATGTAGAGCAAATCTCAGCTTTCCAGGACAACAGAGGCCCCAGAAACCTCCTTCCCACTCAGCCTCTTGTTATACTCCCCAAACCATGTCAAATAAAAGAACATTTCAGCCCCTCTAACATGGAGGGAGGACTGCAGACCTAGGCAGGGACATGCCCTTTGTCATCATCCCCACCTTGCAGGCCCCTAGGACACAGGCTTCATGCATTGTAGTGCTTAGCCAGTGCCGGCCCCCCTGCACTGCCATGATTCCTGTGTGGCCTGCCTGCACCTTGGCCGGTGTCCTCCCCACCTCCGAAGAGTTGTCTCAGCTGTCCCTCACTGCCCTCCATCAGCCATTCCTGGTTCCCCTCAACTCCTTCCAAACCATTCCCTTTCCCCTTCCTCCAGCTCCCTGCTGCAGCCTGTCTTGCTCCTTGAATTCTAGCCCTTCCGGCCCATGCCTCATCGCATGATCTCCCTGCTAAACCACAGCTCTTTAGCTGTGGCGGTGGGTGGGTAGGGGGTGTTGCAGGGTCAGGGGTAGGCTCGGATCTGAGTCCCCTGTTTTCCCCGTGGTACCTAACATAACACTACCCCCTACTCCTGCATAGAAAGTGTTTTGAGCTTGTTTGCTGATTGACTGTGGGACTGGAGGGAGGCATTGTGGAAGTAGTGTTTTTGCAGGCCTGGATGTTCTCTGGTTTAGAGGGGCGCTGATAAACCCTGGGAAGCCGCAGGCTGAGAGGGAAGCCATCAAGCCCTAGGATGTGAGGGTGGCTTGGCCCAGGTTTGTTCGGCTGCAGGTGGGACTTTGTGAGCATCCTTCTTCCTCCAGGAACGTCCCCGCTCTAAGCACTGACCAGAGGGCTGGGCTGGGCACAGATCTCAGTGTGTCCTGCCTCACCTGCCCTCCACTTCGCTCTCCACCTTTTCTTTCTCTCTTCGGCAGGGTATGCACCCGTCACTGGCATGTGTCACCCCCTGAGGAGCTGTGCCCTCAACCATGAGGATGGCTTCTCCTCGGCTTTCGTGATAGCTCATGAGACAGGCCACGTGTAAGTGGCAGCAGCAGGGTGGGCGGGACTGGCAGCTGTGCCATGAGCTCCAGGGAGTTCTGTAACTATGGGAGACTTTGCCCAGCTTGGCCTAGTCGTGTGTCCTGGGAAGTGTCAGAGGAGCTGGCCTGCCACTGAGGCATGGCCTCCTGCAGTTGCCAGTAGAGGGAGGCCCTAACCTGAGTTGGGAGGAGCCAAGGGGCGTGGGTAGCAATTTGGGCCTGCCTTGGGCCCAGCCTCCAAATCCCAGGGCCATAGGGGAACAGATGTGGCCCTGCCTTTGGGTGGGTCAGTGGCAGTGTCCCTATCACATGCTGAGGGCTGCTGTCTCTGGGTGGTCTTGATCTCTGGCTTCCTTCCATCATGTCCACATTTGAGGCCTTTCTAAGATTCAATCCAGTCCACCCTGATACTCAGCACTCACTGGAATGCTGGCCTGAGCCCATTGTAAACAGGTGCACTTAGAGCTTAGGTGGTGGGCCAGGCAGAGGCTGGCTTGCCTGATCTTAGGGCTTTGGGTTTTGTTTAGTGTGTTGATTCATTCAATATTTCTTGAGCACCTACCATGCACCAGACCCCATTCTAGGAATGAGGCTGCAGTGGTGGCCAGGACAGAGAAGCCCTCAAGAGGCTACATGCTGGGTGGACACAAATGGGCTACTGTTCAGTAGGTCATGCCATATCACAATGGCAGAACCAAGGGACACCATCAGCCCTGTCAGATTTTATCCCAGCTTTGCTCCTCCAGGCAGGTGGGACCTCCTCTCCACACTTGCAACATGGGGCTGACACCAGGGGAACCTCTGAGCCCCTCCTTGTGGAGACACAAGGTCAAGCTTATAGGCCTGCATATCTACCTAGCAGTCAAAGCCAGATGCAGCCATCTGGGAATGTTTAAGAACTTAGAATTCTTGGGATTTGGCATTAATGACTAATTGTGAAAAGCAAACTTTTAAATGTAAACTATTATTATAGTAGGTGCCTACTGCCTACCATGTGCAAAGCTCTGTGCCCAGCCTTGCAGCATCTTGGAGAGGCTCAAGATGCAGGCACCTACAGGGGCTCAAGAAATGAGGTTGAGTTGAGTTGAATGAAACCTGGTCTTTGCACTCGAAGGCCCTCGGTGGGAAGCCAGCGAATGACTGTGAGTTTTTAATGGTGGGATAGATGGCTCCTGCTGTGGACGTGAGCCCACAGGTGAGACAGCTAGGACCAGTGGCCAGGTGGGGCTTGATCTGGCCTTGGAAGCTGTAAGAACATAGGTGGAGCTCATGGAAGGGGTGGGTGTCTGGGAGTGGTGAACAGTAGGAGCGAAGGCTTGGAGGGCAGGATGAGCCCAATCCCAGTGGAAACAGCCTTGGAGAGAGGGTTGGTCCTCCCCACTGCATGGTTGGGAAACTGAGGCCAGGAAGAGCAATCTGAGCTCCGGGTCAGGACAGAGTCTCCTGCTGCTGATCTGCTTGCCTGCCTGCCTTCCTGGGGCAGAGCCCCTGGGATGTATCAGGACCCCTCTGTCTTCCCCATTCTAGGCTCGGCATGGAGCATGATGGTCAGGGGAATGGCTGCGCAGATGAGACCAGCTTGGGCAGCGTTATGGCGCCCCTGGTGCAGGCTGCCTTCCACCGCTTCCATTGGTCCCACTGCAGCAAGCTGGAGCTCAGCCGCTACCTCCCGTAGGTCATTCCTGCCCTCAGAGCTGGGATAGGGGAGTATGCGATCTGCCACTCTGAGCAGACATCACACAGCTGGCTGGTTTCCCTAAGTCTCCCCCGGCATGACTCTTCTGTGACTCATCTTGCCTCTCTGCCAAACCTGGCCTAAAACATACCCCATTAGCATCGCAGGTGGGTTAGCCTAGTGTTTTGGAATGTGTTCAGATGACCACTTACATAGAATTCTTATTAAAAACGCAGACCCCCCTAGGCCGGGCGCGGTGGCTCAAGCCTGTAATCCCAGCACTTTGGGAGGCCGAGACGGGTGGATCACGAGGTCAGGAGATCGAGACCATCCTGGCTAACACGGTGAAACCCCGTCTCTACTAAAAATACAAAAAACTAGCCGGGCGAGGTGGCGGGCACCTGTAGTCCCAGCTACTTGGGAGGCTGAGGCGGGAGAATGGCGTAAACCCAGGAGGCGGAGCTTGCAGTGAGCTGAGATCCGGCCACTGCACTCCAGCCTGGGCGACAGAACAAGACTCCATCTCAAAAAAAAAAAAAAAAAAAAAAAAAAAAAAACGCAGACCCCCTGGCTCATGGAAGATGGTAAGTTAGATTCTGCTGGGGTTGGGTCTAGGAATCAGGATTTATCAAGCATTGCAGGTGATACTTAAGCATGCTGAAGGTTATGAGCCACTGGGCTGAGGCTGGGGCTCTAAACCCAGTGGCTCCTAACGACCCCTTTGAGCCCACCTGGTTCCAGCCCCCAGAGCTGCCCGGGATCGACTTCTCAATGGATGAACAGTGCCACTGTGGCTTTCCCCCAGGCCCCAAGGAAATGGGATGCTGAGGAGGGAGCTCCTCCTCTCCCCACTCCCATCCTTAGCCCCAGCAGCATACTCCCAATTCCGGTCTGGCTGGTCAGCTCCTGGGTCTTCAACGATGTTCAGGTACAGAACAAGTGTTAGACTCAGGACCTCAAGGCCTGAGAATGGGAGACCAAGTAGATTTGGATGGGGGCAGGTGGAGGCAGAGATATAGTCACTAGCCCCTGTCAGGATCTGACCAGGGCAGCTTGCCCAGGGTCCATCCTGCACGGTAGGCTGGTTTTTCTCCTTTCAGTACAGAGTGAGTCCTCAAATTGTCCATGAATCAACTATTAGTCTTGGCCATAACATGTCCCTCTAAGGTGGGCAAAATGACCTAATCCAGCTGCGAGCTGAGTATCTAATCCCAGTCTGGGTACCCTTGCCTTTGGCTGCAAATGGAGCCCTTCCAGACATAGTCACTGGTGGGAGTGAGGTCCTGAGTGAGGGGGCTGCTCAGGGCAGCCCATCCTCCCTGGAAGAGACAGCGCTGGGCACAGGATAGCGGGTGTAGATTCCTGCAGGCCTTGCTCATGAAAACCCCAGCCCCTGGGAAGGGAAAGCCTGGGACTTCCTGCTGTCAGCCTGGCTCACCTTCCTTGTTTCCACTGGCAGCTCCTATGACTGCCTCCTCGATGACCCCTTTGATCCTGCCTGGCCCCAGCCCCCAGAGCTGCCTGGGATCGACTACTCAATGGATGAGCAGTGCCGCTTTGACTTTGGCAGTGGATACCAGACCTGCTTGGCAGTAAGTAGCCATCTGGCCTCTGCCAGGCAGTTGGGGGCCAGGGCAGTGTCCTTCTGTGGCCCAGGCTGATCATTCATAAAGCACCTTCTGCCCAGCTGGCCGGTGGGCCTGGTGATGGGCCCACAGACACAGTGCCAGGCACCATGCAGGGATGCAGAGTGAACACCTGTGGGGGCAGGTGGGCACAGTGGCTTGGGAATGCATTAGCCCTGGGAAAGATGGAAACAGCAGAGCAGAGAGGGTGGGCACCTGATGGGATCCTGGCTGGGCTCATTCCCTGCAAGGAAGCCCAGGTTTCAGATAAGGTGTTGGGCTTCTGGCCTGGTGGAGCAGCAGGTCCCACACCCTCAGGGGATGTGCCAGGTCTTTCAGTCTAACTCCCCACCTTCTGCACCTGCATACCACCTCTCTCCAGAGCATCAGTTCCACACCCCTGCTGCCTGTGCCTGAGGACACAGATACAAGGGAGCATAACCTTGTCCCTACCCTGCAGGATGGGGCAGGGGGAGACCGCTGAGCCTGAGATCAGCTAGAGTCCCCCAGGAGAGAACCCAACAGCTGCCACCCAGGGCCCAGGCTGAGCTGTCAGAGAATGGGCCATCTCAGGGGTAGGGGGCTTTCTGAAGGGGATAGGCCTTGGGGACCTGAGTGCTTCATACTACCCATCTGGGGAATGCAGCCCTCTTTTCACCTCCTCGGAATGGGGAGCACCCCCAACCATGTGTGGACACCTTCCCCACTGTCTGGGACACGTGATGTGACAAAGTGCCTGAGTTGTGGGCAGAGGACCAGGATATGGGATTTTAGGGCCCAAATGCTGTACTTGTAGGATGCTTGTCTGGCTGGTAGGGGATGATAAGAGGGAATATTAAGGAAACTGGCTTTTCTGGACAATCTGAAACACAAGGTCATCAACCTCTGGCACTGCTGGGTGTCCAAGTTACAGGGAGGTGGAGTCCCAGCCTCGTCGGAGTGCTGGGGGGTCTGGGTTGGAAAGCAGCAGTCCCCTCAATTCTTCTCATGTGCACAGGGCTCAGGGCAGGAGCACTGTGAACCCAGACCTCCCCAGAGCCTCACACCCTAGTCCCACCTCAGTGACAAATGGCCTCTGTAAAGCGGGGGAGGGAGGCCTTGGAGAGAGAACAGCGAGAGCATGGGCCATGGCTGGGCTCTTTCTCAGTGCCCTGGAGGAAGGAGGGGTCCCTGGAGGCTGCTGGCACTTGGGGTAGAGTTGAACTTGAAGCAGGTGAGGGGCTCTGGCTGCCTCCCCTGCAGTGCCCTGGGTGCCTGCACCCATCACACCCTCTTTTCTCTCCATCACTTCCCTTTGCTCCTTGGACAACGAGCCAGTCCAGCCTGGTGACCCCATTCCCTTACCATGCAGTTCAGGACCTTTGAGCCCTGCAAGCAGCTGTGGTGCAGCCACCCTGACAACCCGTACTTCTGCAAGACCAAGAAGGGGCCCCCGCTGGATGGGACGGAGTGTGCATCTGGCAAGGTACCTGTGGGGTGTGCAGCAGGAGTGGCCTTCCTGGGGTGCAGGGCATCCATCACTGGCATGGGGCAGATCCCAGGGGAACCCTGACCCCTCCCTCCAAGTGCTTATATGAGTTGGGGGTGGTGCTAAAGGACAGTAGTGAGACCAGTGTGTGGGTACATACACGTGGAGTCTTCCCATAAACTCATACCCTTTCTTCTCTCCCAGCCCACAGTCCTTTGCCTCTGTAATTGGCTGAGGGTAGCATGCTCTCCTAGCCCATCTGACAGGAAGGCTTACCTCCTTTTTACAAATGAGAAGAATGAGGTCCAGGCAGGTTAATTAAGGAACTTGTTGGTGTCCCACAGGGAGTGATTAGAAGAGAAGGGATGCAGGGAAGTCTCTGTGTGTCCTGCCTACTCCCCTATCCCCATGCTGTCTCTGAGCATGAGATACACGTGTTCTCCCCACACCACCTTCATGAATGTCCTGTGTTTGCTCCCTCATGCATGTGTGGGTGCCAGGACTTCATTTGCCCGGGGGACCCCGTGGCTGGGTCTGAAACCCAGCTCTGCTCTGCTGCCGGCCCTGCCGTTGATCACTGTGGTGACCTTGGGCCATTCATTGACGTTTTCTGACTCGCCAACACCTGACAACCTCAGGGTTGTTCTGAGGTTACTGACTCATGTCAAGGCAAGTGAGGGAGGGGGGAAGAAGCCAAGTACAGGAGAGGTGGTTCCCCATCATCAGCAGGAGCCCAGCCCTGGGGCCACCCCACCATCCTGCCCCCTGCCTCCTGCCCTAGCCAGGCTCCCCCTATTCACAGCTGTCCTGCTGAGCGGCTCTGGGGCTTGTCTCATCACAGGTGGATGGAGCTTCCCCTGGCCTGGCGGGTCCTTGAGGGGTTATAGCTGTTCCAGGTCTTTCCACTTCTCAAGTTTTCCCAGGTGTTTTCAAAGTTCCAGACCCTCCCCAGCTACAGTGTCACAGGACAGTTCATCAGTGGTTCTCAATCTGGGCTGCATATTGGAATCATCCTGGGAGCCTTAAAACCCCTCCCATAGAACAAAGAGTGACTGCAGATGGGCACAGAGGATATTTTTGGAGTGATAAGAATATTCTCAAATTGGATTGTGGTGACGACCGGGCAACTTTGCGAATTTATGAAAGGTCATTGAATTGCACACTTGAAATGAGTGAATTCTATAGTATGTAAATTACACCTCATTATAGTGCCTCCAAAAGTTCCTACCCCTTGTGATTCTGACTCAGTTGGTCTGGGGTAAAGATCAGGCATCTGAAGTTGTAAAATCTCCCCCAGGTGATTCCAAGGTTGAGAACCACTGAGTTCATCTCTCGGGAGACGAACTTTGCCCAGAGAGCTTTGAGTGTTTTTTTTTTGTGCTACCCTACAGGAAAAGGGAGGGGAGTTGCCTCTAGTTGGGCCCTCCTTTATTGCCTGGCCCTGTGCTAAGGCCTGTAGAGATATTAGAACAGTCCCACTTAACAGGTGGGTAAACTGAGGCTCAGCAAGCTAAAGTAGCCACACATAGCTAGTATTGCTGAGCTGGGATTCAAACCCAGGAATCCTTCATGCATACCCTCCTTCCACTGCATGCACAGACCTCCCCACATGGCTGGCCTGCCTCCCAGAAGCGAATTTTGTGATCCCTAGAAGGTAATTTTGAGATACAGAGCCAAGATCAACTGTAGCTAGTGTGGGAAGATTGTGTCATCTCTCCCCTATCAGCCTTGTATTACTCCCGGGAGTGCAAATAATTGCACATTTATTATTGTTCATCATAAGATCTGCCATTTCTGGAGGGCTTTGTATACTGGGTATGACCTCATCAGATGCTATGAGCAGGTACAGTTACCCACGTTGTCCAGCTGAGGAACAGACTCAGAAAGGCAAGCCCTTTGTCTAAGGTTGCTCAGCTCGTGCTGGGGGTGGGATTCTGCCTAAACCCAGGCTCATGCTCTTGTTATCCCTTTTTCTGGCTCCCTGGGTGGGCTCAGCAGCAGCAGCAGCCCAGGGTTATCTCATGCCCTCTGCTCTGCCCCAGTGGTGCTTCAAAGGTCACTGCATCTGGAAGTCGCCAGAGCAGACATACGGCCAGGATGGAAGCTGGAGCTCCTGGACCAAGTTTGGGTCATGTTCGCGGTCATGTGGGGGCGGGGTGCGATCCCGCAGCCGGAGCTGCAACAACCCTCCGTGAGTGTGCTTGGCAAGGGTGGGGAGGGCAGGGAACCCCTCCCCAGGGCAGAGGGGCTTGAAGGGGAAGGCACTGGGGAGACAGTGCAGGAGAGAAGGGCCCCTGTGGGTGGTTGTGTATGCTAGTGCATGAGGACACAAAATTGTTGGTGGAGGCAGATCACTCCTACCTGCATCCACTAAGGACTCTCAGGTCTGCCTTCTGTGTGTTTGTCTGCACCAGTGGTTCTCAAGCTCATCTGCAGAAGATTCCCCAGAGTCTGGGTGGCCCTACTTCTTCATGCGTGTAACAAGTCCTCCGATGACCCCGACCCTCTGGCTAAACTTTGAGAAACACTGATCTAAGTTCTTTGTTGGAAGAATCAATTCTCTAACTTTGTTTTCTACCACATGGAGAAAATCATCCTTTAATTTTTCTTAACTTACCTCTTTCTAACGTCAAAGGTCCTTCCACTCCTCCCCACTCCCGAGTTTTAGCATTCTGGGGGAGATGTCCATTCTCCCTTTTCATCCCCTCTATGGGGATCTTCTCCCCAACACCATGGTTTTGGGACATCTGAGCCCTAGTTCTCCATCTCCATCTCCATCTCCAAGCTGAAGCAGCCTTTTTAGAACAGCACCACGAGAGATGGGGACTGGCCAAGGCCGGCTGCCTGGGTCGGTTGGCTCTTGGAATGCAGGGGTTCCGAACCCCTACAGCGACGGGGCTTGGCCTGACCCCTCACAGCACTGAGCGGTATGATGAAGACTGTGGAATCGCAGCGTTGTAGGGTCACAGTGGCTCTGGTGTCCTCAGGAGTGGTCATTCATACTCTGTTATTTATCTCCAGGGATGGGAAACTCGCTGCCTATTGAAGCAGCTGTTCCTTTGTTTTAGATGATATAGCCATATACTTAATATAGGCGGCTGTATTGACCTTCTACACACATGAACCGAAAGGGACTGCCTTTAACTTTCATCCTTCGGAAATACAGAGACTGTGGTTATAGTCAATCACCTTGCAGGCATGACCGACAATTATCCCTCGGTATAATTGGTATCAAAGCTACCATTTATTGAGCTCCTCTGTAATAACTATTTTTATTTTATGAGGCTTAAATGAAATAATATGTGTGCTCTCAGCACCATGCTCACACAATTAAATGCTTAATAGAAGACAGCTGCTGTTATAATAATCATTATTATAGTATGTCAAGCACTTTGTGCTAGGTGGGATGCTAAGCACTTAGGTACAAAAATCTGTGCAGTTCTCCCACATGTCTATGAGTAGGGTACTGTTAATCCCAGCACTTGGACACTTTGTATCAAGCCTTACCCAATCCTCTTGACTTAATGGAGAAGAGAGCATAGATGACTATAAAATACCTTTTCTTACTATTCTTCACAGACACACCAGGAGGTATGTAAAATAAGAGGATTATAGTCCCTGTTTTCAAGGGGAAATTAAGCCACAGCAAGGCTAAGTGGCCTGGCCAAGGTTGCACGGTCAGGACTTGGAGGCCAGCTCTTCTGATTCCAAATCCAAGTTTCTTTTACCACTCCTTAGTTTATGATGATGTTAAGTGGAAGTGGATGCAAATGGGAGTGGCCGAGTTGTTTATGGGGGCCTGCTCTATGCCTGGGCCTGCAAAACAGTTGAAGGCACCCACAAAGGTGAATAAGATGGATTTCTCTTCCAGCCCAGCTGGAGAGGGTTAGTCAGTCCCTGTGTCAGTCTGTACATCTGTCCATCACACTCACCATGGAATAGGTGGTGTATGTCGGAAGGGTAAAGCAGGGAGGAAGAGGGACCTGGAAGGCTGAGTTCCACAGCCCCCACCCTGGGAGCCATTCTCTGGTTTATGTCAGTGTAGGCCCTTGTCATGCTATTGTGAATGGCTGAGCTGCTCCTGGTGGCCATGTGGGAAGCCTGGCCCTCCCCAGTCTTCCCAGCCAGCAAGGTCACCCATTTCTCTGTGCCCGTCCCAGCCCAGCCTATGGAGGCCGCCCGTGCTTAGGGCCCATGTTCGAGTACCAGGTCTGCAACAGCGAGGAGTGCCCTGGGCCCTACGAGGACTTCCGGGCGCAGCAGTGTGCCAAGCGCAACTCCTACTACATGCACCAGAACGCCAGGCACAGCTGGGTGCCCTATGAGCCTGATGACGGTAAGCGGGCCCCACCCCCCTCCCACCCCATGTCCTTGGGCATCTGCGGGGGCTGTGTGTGCCCAGGCAGGGCCTCCCACACCCGCACCCACCAGTGAAGGTGGAGGGACAGTGGGGGTACCAAAAGGGAGACTGCAGTCAGCAGGCTCGCCATATACCCTTGTGTAGGCCTGTTCTTGGCATACTTCTGGGGTCATCATCCCCATCAAGGCCATCCCTGATTTGTGTACTTATGATGACAGTTTTCTGGCAGATGCAAGGAAAGTGTCTTGAGGAAGGGACATTTCACACACAGGTGTTGCCATGGCCGGTAGCAGTGTTGGCTGTTAGGGTTGCCTGCCTTTCGTCTTCTGTCCTTATCTGCAGGGAGAAGAATCATACAGGTGCAGGCACCCTTCCTGTTGCATGACCAGTGTCCTGAGGAGCTCAGTCCTATTACATGCTGTGTTTTTAGGTTTTACTGATTGGGCTGTGGTTTCAGCAGAGTCAATGAGATGATTTTGGAAGGCAGGCAGTTGGATCTGGTGGGATCTTCTTACTGACTCTCTAGGCTGCCCTGGGACATACACAGGACTTCTGGACTTATGTAAAGAGTCTGAATTTGGGGACTATAGTGGTGCCAGTTCCCGTCTGTTTTTGAGTGTTTCCAGTGATGGTTCCATAGCGGCAGATCATCCAGGGAAGGGTTGGGATTTGTGGCAAGTCAGAGCCTCGACTGGAAGAGCCCTCAGTGATCCTGATTCCAGCTTTCCCCTGCTAGCCTCTCTGTGGGTCCTGCAGGGACAGATGCTCATTCTCCATCACACAACCCTTGACCCAGACAGCTCCCATCAGGACCGGCTTTCCTCCCCGGAGCCCGGGCTCCACCCTGGAACCTTCAGCTCTTCAGCTCTGGTCTAGAAGGACAGACTCTTCAGGTTGGAATGGACCTCAGAGGCCTGTCATTGCCAGATTCTTCCAGAGCATCCCTGCAGGGGGTGTCTTCTCTCTGCTTGGATTCCTCCCGCTCTGGGGAGCTCCCCACTCCCTTGGCACTGTTGGCTGGCTTCCGTTGCTGCCCAGAGAGCTGCCTGCCTGGGTCAGGATCCTGCCTGTCCTGGATTGGAGCCCCCTGAGACCCAGGTCCCTCCAGGAATCTGGTTCCTGTGCATGAAATCCAAGGTGGTCTTGGAGGTTGTGGCTCCAGACTTGAGCCCTTCCTGCTGGAGACAAGGAGTCACTAGCTGTCCTGGGAGCCCAGGCCAGAGCAGAGCCCAGCAGGTTCCTTAGCAATTGGCGGAGGGAAGCTTGGTTTGAAAGCCTTCCAGATCCGTTCAGAAACCAAACCAGCAACCACAACGTTGGGGAGAGGAGGGACTGGGAGGCTCGTGGGGCAGCTGGACTTTGGGTTTTTCCCAGGACTGTTAGATGAATTCCAGGAAGTTAGCTAAGCCCCCAACCTCCTTTTTTCTAAGCAGTACAGTACGTGTTTATATGTTTTCTGGAACCTCCTTTTTAGGACATCTGTAACCCACATAAAGAAGGAAACATTTAATTGTTAGGAGCAGAAAGGACTCTCTTTCTCCCTGACTGTTGCTCCATTTTGCAAACCCAGATACAGACCCCTTTTCTGCCTTACTTTCACGCAGCCTTCTAATGTTTACAGACATGTTAACGTATATATCATACATGGGCACAGTGAGGTTTTTAAGGGTCAGAGCAGGACTCAAGCCAGACTGCTTGGGTTACAATCCAGGCTGAACCACTTACTATGTGGCTGTGTGGACTTGAGCAAGTTCCTTAACCTCTCTGGTCCTCAGTTTCCTCCTCTGTAATGCTAGCACCTACCTCATTGAGGTATTGAGAGGGTTAAATGAGTTAATTCATGAAAAGCCATTAAAGCTGTATTTTAAGGGCACATGAAGGTTTTAGAAATATCTAGTACATAGTAAGCATTCACTAAGTGTTGGCTTATGATTACTTTATCACTTGATTTTTCTCAATAAGCTGATGTGGTATTTTACTGATTAGGGATAATAAAAATAGGGAACAAAGGCTGGGAGAGGCCGGAACATTTACCCAAGGTCACATGGCTGATAAGTGACACAGCAGGGATTTTCAGCCCCAGCACCACACTCAGTGCTCCCCCAACTGCCCAGAGCTGGCCCGGGAGCTTTCTGGCTGGACCACGCACTGATCTGTCCTGGGCCACTTTCTCTGAGCCCAGCTGGGGACTCAGCATAGTCCCTCTGCCTACAGATACCCAGAAGTGTGAGCTGATCTGCCAGTCGGCGGACACGGGGGACGTGGTGTTCATGAACCAGGTGGTTCATGATGGGACACGCTGCAGCTACCGGGACCCATACAGCGTCTGTGCGCGTGGCGAGTGTGTGGTGGGTGCACCCTGGGCCACCCCGACTACCGGCAGAGGGAGACTGGAGGGCTGCACTGCAACTCCTCCTGCCTGGGAAGATGAGCGTTGCCTCACCGGCCCACTCGCAACACCCTGTTGGTCCTCAGCATAGCCCTGGGTTGCTGGAAGGGGCTAATTATTGCTGAGCCCCATTGGAGGGGAGAGGAGATGGCAAGAATCCTCATCATGCCGGGGTTTAGACCTCACCCAGGTCCCACGGTGAATTTGTGCCAGAATCCTGTCCAGGGACACCTCCCAGGCCAGAAGTCCTCTCCTGACCAGGGCCTAGGGATGGGAATGGGAGCCCCGGGGTGGCGGTGGGGACAGGGGAGCCTCCTCCCACTGACCTCACCTCTGGCCTCAGCCTGTCGGCTGTGACAAGGAGGTGGGGTCCATGAAGGCGGATGACAAGTGTGGAGTCTGCGGGGGTGACAACTCCCACTGCAGGACTGTGAAGGGGACGCTGGGCAAGGCCTCCAAGCAGACAGGTGAGTTGGGCTGGGGCTGGAGGGCTGACAAGGGCTGACTGGAGTTCTTGCCGTCCCTCGGGGGGCCCTCCCTCCTTGAACTGTGCCACTGTCTGGGGTGGGGAGAAGGGGCCCTGGGGCCCATCTCTAGGCCTTCCTGGGCTGCCCAGGCTGATGAGCCAGGCGCTGCAGCCAATCACCTCATCTTCCAGGCAAGCTCCTCCCTGAGTCTGGGGCCCAGGAGCTCCAAGAGGCATTTTTCCCGCTAGGCGATGTTTTGTGATGGGAGCTTGGCCATCCCTTGGACCCTGGGGTTATTGGTGGGAGGGAGGGGTCAGACAGATCTAAAGGGGCAGCCAAGACTGGACTGATAATTTTCTTTTCCTCTCTTTCTCATTTTTTAAAACCTGCGGCACTTGCTGCTTTGAATTCCTGGTATCTTTGAGTTCCTTGACTTTCCTCTCTATCTCCAATCTGACCAAACTTGCTGTGGAAAAGAACCCGATATCAGTCATTCACACTTTAGTGTAAATGGGGCCTATTTTCTCTTGGGAGATGTTACACTTTGTCTTCCCTTTGATTGTTGGGGACAAGGTTGGTGGCTCTGAGAAAGTCCAGGCCTTGGGTCGGGAGGGCCATGGGGGCTCAGGACAGTCATGTGGGGTCCTCACGGCCTTTATCGTTTAAATTCCATCAGTAGCAAGTAGTTTAAGGTCTGAGAAGAAATGGGGGAGAGAGAGTCAGAGGAGCGCAAAGGGAGGGGGGAAGGGCAGAAGTGAGAGGTAGAGGAAGAGGAAGGTCAGGAAAGAGGGAAGTAATAGCCGCTCTCACACACACAGAGGCCCTTAGAGTTTACAGGACACGTCTCATTAGATCCCCCCAGCACCCTTATGGAGAAGGTCTCATCCTCAGTTTACAAATGAGGATACAGAGGTTCAGAGAGGTTCTGTGATCAAATGAGATGTTCCTGGGTGCCCAGCAGGGGAGTGGGGGATGCTGGGCAGTGGGACCACCAGCTTAGAATGCTCATGACTTCTGGATCACCCTGTGTGGCAGGAGCTCTCAAGCTGGTGCAGATCCCGGCAGGTGCCAGGCACATCCAGATTGAGGCACTGGAGAAGTCCCCCCACTGCATTGGTGAGTGCCGGGGTGCTGGGAAGGGACAGCGGGGTCCCAGGCCCTGCCCTCTGATTTGTGGGAGCCGGGAGAGCAGAGGGCAAGATTCTAGTACAAGTGGAATTGTACTAACTGGAATAATGGGCAGGGACCCCCTTTTCATTTTATTTTAAATTTTTGCTGCATGGGTAACCCATTCCATGGTTTACATTTCAGAAGGTCTAAAAGGGGACCTAGTAAAGAGTCCCCTTCCTATGCCTGTACCCCAGGGGCAGTTTTCTTCCCCAAGGGCAACTACTGTTAATAATTTCTTGCGCACATAGATGGCTGTTAAAGGAGAACCATTTTCTTTTTTTTTTTTTTTTTTTTTTTACCATTTTCTTTTTTTTTTTTTTTTTTTTTTGAGATGGAGTCTTGCTCTGTCGCCTAGGCTGGAGTGCAGTGGCGCAATCTCGGCTCACTGCAAACTCTGCCTCCCGGGTTCAAGTGATTCTCCTGCCTCAGCCTCCCAAGTAGCTGGGATTACTGGTGCCCACCACCATGCCTGGCTAATTTTTGTATTTTTTAGTAGAGACGAGGTTTCACCATCTTGGCACTCCTGACCTCATGGTCCACCCACCTCAGCTTCCCAAAGTGCTGGGATTACAGGCGTGAGCCACTGCGCCTGGCTCAAGGAAAACCATTTTCACAGAGTATATCAGTCAGCTTTTGCTGCCTAACACACCACTCCAAAACTTAGTGACTTCAAACAAGAATTGCTTCTTATCTTGCAGTCCTGGAGGGCATCAGTTTGGGCTGGGCTCTGTGAGATGGTTCTTCTACTTGTCTGCCTGAACCGACTCATGCAGATACCCTCAGCTGGTAGTTCTCTGGGAGCTGGTTGGTCTAGGATGGCCTCACTCACATGTCTTCCGGTGGTTGGTACTGGCTGTCAGCTGGGGTCATGGAGGTGGCAGGGCCCTGTCCTCAACAGGCTAACCCAGTATTATTCACATTATGTCTGTCACATAGTCCTCAGGAACGGCTTGTGTCATGTTTTCTAGTATCCCATTAGTCCAAGTCACATGGCCAATCCCAGATTTAAGGGGTAGAAAAATAGACTAGCTCTTGATGGTAGAAGTGGTGAAATTATAGCGCAAAGGAGCATGAATAGAGGAAGGGGAGGAATATAGAGGCATTCTGCAGTCTACCACACATTATTCTCATTATAATTATTACATTATTCTCATTATAATAACAAACACCAAGCCACTAAATGAGGTGACATCCTTATGCTTGTAACAGTTATCCAACTATGAAGCCAGGCTGGATTAAAAATGAGAACCCCATAATAAATTAATAAATTTAAGTAAAGGCCATTAATATAATGTGATAGATGTTTGGTTTCATTTTTTCTGAAACTAAATTGGCTGTCAAAAAAATAGACATGTCCAGAAAGGCAAATCCGTAGAGACAGAGAATAGATTAGTGGCGGCCAGGGGCTGGGGAAGGAAAGAGGCATGATGGCTAATGGGTATCAGGTTTCTTTTTGGGGTGATGAAAATGTTCTGGAATTAGACAGTGGCGATGGCTGAATCTACTTAAAAATCACGTCGGGTGCAGTTGCTCACGCCTGTAATCCCAACAACTTTGGGAGGCCAAGGTGGGCGGATCGCTTGAGCTCAGAAGTTTGAGATCAGCCTGGGGAACATGGCAAAATCCAGTCTCTACAAAAAAATACAAAAATCAGCTAGACATAGTGGTGCATGCCTGTAGTCCTAAGCTACTTGGGGTGCTGGAGTGTCTCAAAAAACATTTTACTGAATTGCACACCTTATTCGAGTGAGTTGTATGGCATGTGAATTATATTTTGGTTCAAACCCTGTGAGCCTGGTTCAGAGCAGGGTCCCAGTGGCAAGTTGGGCAGCAGGCTGCTTCTCTCACGCTGGGCAGTGGCGTCTGTGTTCAGACCCCTTTGCAGAGGACATACAGGCCACAATGTCCCCTTGAAATGTCACAGAGGCCCCTCTTACCTATTACATCTGCCAAGTCACACTGCTTGGCACCAATTTCATCATAAATGGAAAAACAAAACACATATCTCTTGGCAGGCTCACATCACACACAAATGCTGCCATTCATATTTTTAGGTTATCATCAAAACAGCAATTTGTAAATATCTTCAAAGTTTCCTAGATAGCTTGCATTTCCTGGAGAATGCATCTGCATTGGCACCTCCCCTTAACACAGCTGCAGTGGGTTCCTAAACTTATATTCTTGAAGGCACCTGAAAGGCATCATCCCAACAGGCCATAGGCACAAGGGGAAACTGAGAACCAAAGTGGACTGGGGGCCTCGGTATGCCCGGATTCATCCTTGAGGGGTGTGGGCAGAGCCAGTCCGGGCCCAGGTCTCCTGCCTCCCAGCCCTGTTCCCTTGCCAGCCATGCCACTCTACCACAGCGAGCCCAGGTTAGAGGACATTGGTTCAGGCAAGTCCTGCCTGCTATGCCTGCCTGGCTGTGGGGAATGTGCTGGAGTTAGGGGCCGGGGGAGGGAAGGGGCACATCTATTCCAAAAAGAGGCGGAGCTCACTGACACTGCATCGCCTGGGAACGATTGCAGAACAGTAGCAGCCCTTCCAAAAAGAGGCGGAGCTCACTGACACTGCATCGCCTGGGAACGGTTGCAGAACAGTAGCAGCCCTTCCAAAAAGAGGCGGAGCTCACTGACACTGCATCGCCTGGGAACGGTTGCAGAACAGTAGCAGCCCTTCCACCCTCTGCTGTCTCCAGAAATCTAGTTCTTCGGTCCCCTCGAAGAACCAGTCTTCTGTGGAGGTCATGGCAGAGGCTGCTAGCACCCGGGGCAGGCCGAGTGCAGGCTTGCTTGCCTGTTTGTTGGGTGAGTTCCCTGAAGGGTTAGAGTTTTCCGGGGAGTCTGATGGGGAGAGCGAAGCAGGGGCGGCCCAGGAGCTGAACTCTGAAGTTGGCACAGGTTGTGTGATTATACAGGTGTGAGGCACACAGTGGCCTTCAGTGAAAACGTGTGAACATGTGTATGTGAGTGTGAGTGTGTGCTTGTGCGTGCATGCCCGTGTAGGGGTGTGTGTACCCAACAGGGTATGTAGAGGCCCAGGACAGGTGGCAGCCCTGGCAATGAAGGGAGAGGCTCTGTCCATTGTCATTAGACTCTCCTGGAATTGGGGACATGGACTCTCTGAAAGGAAGTGTATGGAAGAGAAGGAGAACTCACACTGTTAGTATCTCCCATGCGCTGGGCCATGAGTTGCCACTTTTCATGCATTATGTTTAGTAAGCCTCATGGCCATCTATGAATATTGTTATCCCATTTTGCAGTTAAAGGAAACTGAGGCTCAGAGAGAGGTTAGGTACAGAGCAGGTCAGTGGTGGAGCCTGGATTCAGGACTGGGTCTGGACAGCGGAGAGTTTATGGTGGTCCACCCCCCACTGTCTGGAATGAGGGGTGCATAGTCGGGGCTCTGCTACAGTGAGGTGCAGGAGCAGTCAAGGGCAATTAGGAGGACTGGAGTCTGCACCTGGCCTGAGGAGCTGCCCAGCCTTAGTCTAGACAGTCTGAAGCTGCTGGGGGCCAAGAGCAGTCAGGGAGCCTGAGGGAGAGGCCTGGGTGGGCAGGAGGCAAGGGGCATCTCTCCAGCAGCCTCCCAGGAAGGGGCAAGGCTCTTCTTTTTCTACCCCTCTTCCCCAACCCCTCCCGCCCCCACATTGCTGCTGTGTCTCTGGGCACCTGGGCTCTGGCCCAGCTCCAACTGTAGCCCACTGTGTGTCCAGGACACTGTGTGTCTAGGAGCATCCAGTTCCCCATCTGTATTAACAATAGCCCAGCCCTTAGGATGTATTTAAGGATTGAACTGAAGCAGTTGGCAGAGTGACTGGCACATGGTTAGTGTTCTTGGATCCTTAGCTCTTATATGACAGTTACGACCATTTAAATCTGTCCCAGGTAGGAGCTCTGTGGGCCCTTCCTCCTGGACACCCCAGGGCTCTGGAGACTTTGCCCTCCCTACTTGGCTAGGGGGCTTGGGTCTCAGGCTGCTGGGCCCTAGGAAGTTCAGGTACCAAAGGTACCACTCAGGGACCTTGGCCAGTTGTCGGCATCTACATGTCTCCCACCCACCTGCCTCCTGGGGTCTTTTGGTAATAAGTTGTGAGTTACTCACTGACTGGGACATTAAGGGGTAGAAATTTATGGATTTTTAAAATCTCTGCCTCTGTGCCAGGGCCTGTGCTGGGCCGAGGACACCAAGATGGAGATGAGCCAACAGGCTGCTGGGAGAGGCATGGCATCTGCAATCACAGCAGTGCCAAAAGCCAGCACTTTTCTGGTGGTCTAGCGATAGTGCCTACCTCACGTCACTACTTGCCAAGCTGGCTATGTTTCTGAACTCTTCTCATTGTCCTGAGAGCCTCAGTAGTCGGGGGCGGGGATTTCTATTATCCTCCTGGGGCAGCAGCAGCCGTGTGAACTGGGTACAGTTATCATTCCCATTCTCCAGATGGTGAAACTGAGGCAACACAGTGGGGCTGAGTAGTTTCCTCCCCATCAATCTGACTCCAGAGCCTGTACTCTCAACCTCTATGCTCTGCTATAGAAATTCTAGGGAGGGCAGAATCCCTGAGGATTGGGAAACCAAAGAAGACTCCCTGGAGGAGAGGGGATTATGCTGAGCCTCAACTATGGGTAGAGATTAGTTAGGCAGGAAGAAAGGAAGGCAATAAGGGTGGGAGGAATGGTGTGCACTAGGATCCAGAGGCAGCAACAAGAGTGTGTGTGTGTGTGTGTGTGTGTGTGTGCGCGCGTGCGCGCGCGCACCCAGAGGCCGTGACAGGTGTGTGTGTTATGTGTGACGGGGAGTGTGTTGACCTGTCTGACTTGGGAGGGCTTGGGTGGGGAGGAAAGGCAGGTGGACGGGAGCCCAGACGGCTCACTGGGAAGGCCTTGAATATCATATTTGGGGCCTGCCCCCTGTGGAGAGGAGCAGAAATCTGTGTGACTCTCTCTCCTCACCGCCCAGTGGTAAAGAACCAGGTCACCGGCAGCTTCATCCTCAACCCTAAGGGCAAGGAAGCCACAAGCCGGACCTTCACCGCCATGGGCCTGGAGTGGGAGACTGCAGTGGAGGATGCCAAGGAAAGTCTCAAGACCAGTGGGCCCCTGCCTGAAGCCATTGCCATCCTGGTGAGCCCCACTCTGTGCAGTGGCAGCCCCTGCTCACCCCCCTTGTCCCCTTAGATCACTACATCTGCTGCCAAGCCAGCGTGGCACCATTTTGGTGTCTTTAGGAGCCTGGGCGAGGGCAAGTCACCTTCCATCCTGGGGTCAGCTCCTCATTTGTACTTAAAAGCCTGCAGGATGGCAAGTGAGGAGAGATAAAGAGAGTTATCTTCTCACTGTCAGACCCCAGATGCTACATGCAGGGAGCCTTTGAGGCAGTCTTGGAAATGGAGCCTGGAGGGAGGCTGGGCAGGGCTGGGTCATCCTGGTATAATCCCACATCTGTGTGCATCATAGCATGGCTGGCAAGGGAGTCCAGGAGCAGCTTCCTTGGGCTTTAAGGCAGCTGATCCAGGGGCTCCAGCCTCCTGAAAAGGGAACAAGGAGCTGACTGGGGCCCATTGCTGCCCGTAACCCCCTTCCTAGAGCATGGGCCAGGGCTTGTAGAGCAGGGATTAACCCAGCAGATGAGACCATGAGGAGCTCTGTCCATGGTGCCCTCAGCACTGGCTGGTGGCAGGGATACCTTGGATGGGTTTTGTTCCTGGTGTCACCCTCACCAGCTGGGGGGATCCTGGAGGACAGGCTCTGTGGCCTATTGGTATCAGTATTATCAATTCAATCCAGCACATATTTTTGACTCACCTTATATTTGTTGACCACCCATACATTTATGGTCAGGTGATTTTCAACAAGTGTACCAAGGCCATTCAATGGGGAAAGAATAGTGTCTTCAAAATATGGTGCCAGGACACCTGGATATCTACATGCAAAAGAATGAAGTTCGACCCCTTCCTCACACCATATACAAATATTAACTCAAATAGGTATAAGAGCTTAAACCATACAACTCTTAGAAAAGAACAGAGGGGCAAATCTTTATGACCCTGGATTCTTAGATATGACAGGCACTAAAAGCATATACAGCAAAAGAAAAAATAGATAAATTGGACTTCATAAAGATTGAAAACTTTAGTGCATCAAAAGACATTATCAAGGAAAGGAAAAGACCACCTGCAGAATGGGGGAAAATACTTGCAAGTCATATATTTGATGAGGGTCAGTATCCAGACCATTCTTATTAACTGCCTTCTAGAGCCAGGCAGTGTGGATGCTGCAGTGAGCAGAACAGACAGACAGACAGCCCTGCCCTCCCATCCGAACTTAGGTCTATGAAAAGAAGAGCATTCCTAGGTGCACTGGCTGACCTTGCGCCTGGCACACGGCAAGTGTCCAGCCTGAGTTTGTCCCATGGCAGCTGGTCTGAATCCAACCTCCTACTGCACCCCAACCATGCTGGGCACAACCTCATCCCAGCTTTCACAGGTTCTCCGACCCTAAGGCCTTCTCTTGAGCCCCTCCCCTCCCAGTGCATGCCACCCTTGCTTCCTTCTCTGGTCCTGTGCCAGCTCCCCATCTCTCCTCAGGTGCTCCCCCCAACTGAGGGTGGCCCCCGCAGCAGCTTGGCCTACAAGTACATCATCCACGAGGACCTGCTGCCCCTCATTGGGAGCAACAATGTGCTCCTGGAGGAGACGGATACCTATGAGTGGGCACTCAAGAGCTGGGCCCCCTGCAGCAAGGCCTGTGGAGGAGGTACCGGTTCCCTGACCCGCCAGTGCATTGTTGGGGCAGCCCAGGATCCCTTGAGAGGCAGGGGTGGGCGCTAATGTTGTCTCTTTTGATGTGTCCTTGCCTATGACTCAGTTTCTCCTTGAAGATCTCCAGTGTGTGGAAGCCCGTTTTGGGCAGGGCCTTTGGGATGAGGCTGGGGGTGCTAGAGCCATATCCAGGCAGAGCCTCTGCCCTAAAAGAGCTCACCCACTGTGAGGACAGACAGCTGTCCAAAGCCATCTTCTCACGAGCGAGATGGAGCTGATCAGGAAGGTGTCCCTCAGAAAGTGACATGGGCAGGCGGGGCATAGGCAGAGGGAGGTGGGATTGGCCCACAAGGTTCTCCATGGGTACTGCCCCTGAGGCCCCAGCAGGGCAATGGGGGGCCTGGCCAGACTAGGCCCACGGCAGCCTGCCCACCCCATAGGGATCCAGTTCGCCAAATATGGCTGCCGGCGCAGACGAGACCACCACATGGTGCAGCGGCACCTGTGTGACCACAAGAAGAGGCCCAAGCCCATCCGCCGGCGCTGCAATCAGCACCTGTGCTCCCAGCCTACGTGAGTGCTCCCGGGGAGGGACAGGGAGTCTGGTTCTATGCCTAGCCCGGGCCCCAGGCAGCGGGGCTGCTGAGCCTGCTCCCCTCAGCACTGGGTTATGGAGACACGACCATATAGGCAACATGGGTTTCAGTGCTTCTGGGCTCCAGGCCCAGGCCAGGATGCTGATCTCTACCTCTTCTCTGACCGATTATCAGGAGTCTAGGGACTCAGCCCGCCAGCCCTCAGCCATGGTCCAGCCGCTAATTGGGATTCCCTGGCTTGAGGCTACACGCTCTTCTGAGCACAAGGATGACCTTGGGATTATTTGGGGGAGAGCCTTTGGGGAGAGGAGAGAGCTGTGCCTGGTGGAGGGCTCATGGCCAGGCCTCTGAACCTGTTGCAGAGCCAGCCTCAAGACCTCCTCAGCCTCCACTGGGCTCCCCTAGTACATCCCAGGCAGACTGAGGCCGAGGGTGGCTGGCGGGTAGCAACCGCAGAGGGCCTTGCCCATCCTCCTGCTTCCCCAGGAGTCCTCCCTGGCAGGGGTAGGGTGCTGCCTGGGTCTCGTCAGCTTCTGCTCCCCTGGGCTGGGGGAATCCCAAGGCCAGGCATATGATCGGGGCAAGGGTGGGAACTAGCTAGAGGTTGCTGTGGCCTCCCTGTCTGTGCCCAGGCCAGACCATGATACCCAGCCCCTCCTCTGCCCAAGACAGCTTCATAACCAGCCCCCTGTGCTTCTCTTTCACTCATTCCTTTGTATTGTTATTCAGACTGATTTTCCCACTAATGCCTGTAATCACGGAGCATGCAGGGTTAGCTCTGCCTGAGCTCCTGGCTGGTGTCCCCCAACCCTTACCCCTTTGGGGTTTTAAGGAAGAGGATGACTTAGGAAACCTGCCTGCAAGTGACTAAAAGATGCCTTGGGAACCCAAGGAGGAGTAGGAGTTGAGGCTCTCCCTCCTTCCATCCCCACCAGAGCAGTTTTGTTTCCTCTAATGCACCCAGTGGGCATGCGCTTAAGATGCTGTTGGAAGTTGCTCAGTGGCTAAAAGACACTTGCAGGCCAGCAGCATAGCTACTCTGTGCGGAAGCTGTGGGTGATGACGGTGACAGTAACAGTGTTCTTGTCCCAGGAGCCCCATGGAGATTGGGGGATCTACCTTGAAAGTGTGGCTTTGATCTGTTTTGTGCCCTGATGCTTCTCAGCACCCAGGACAGTGCCTGCACCAGTAGGTACTCAAATATGTATGTGGCTTTGAAGTAATCATGATGTGAAAATGGGATAACTGAGGCTTAGAGGGCTAATAGCTTGCCCAAGGACACGAAGGGTGCTAGGATTTAAATATGCATCATGCCTGTTTTTCAGACGAGACACGGCAGGAGAGAAGAGTGCCCTCCCTGAGGTCACATACCCAGGTAGCTGCAGAGCCAGGTGGACAGTTGTCCTAGGCCTCAAACATTCTGAATCCCAAACCCACTCTCTGGCTCTTGGCTGCAGCTGTCTGGGGATGGGAAGTGTCCTCTGGGATGAAGTGTCCCCTTGGTCTCACCTCCTCTCCTTTCACCCTGTTTCCAGGTGGGTGACGGAGGAGTGGGGTGCCTGCAGCCGGAGCTGTGGGAAGCTGGGGGTGCAGACACGGGGGATACAGTGCCTGCTGCCCCTCTCCAATGGAACCCACAAGGTCATGCCGGCCAAAGCCTGCCCCGGGGACCGGCCTGAGGCCCGACGGCCCTGTCTCCGAGTGCCCTGCCCAGCCCAGTGGCGGCTGGGAGCCTGGTCCCAGGTGATTGTCCTCAGGAGGTGGGAGGGGCTTGAGGAGGAGGTGGGTCTGAGGGATTTTTTGGTGCTCCCTGCAGGCAAGAGAGTTTCTGCCTGAATTGCTTCCCCTACATCAAATCTTGTTTTTCTTAAAGTAGAATAGCTCCCGCATACCCTGGGCCATGGCTCTGTGCTAGGCCTTTATGTGCATTCGTTATCGCCAGTAAGCTTCACACAGTGCCGGGAGGCATGGGTTCACGTCCCTGTGTTCCAGATGAGCAGATCGAAATACACTCTTGCATTCCAGAAATATTTGCTGAGCACTAGCACAAGGTGCCAGACCTTGTACTAAGAATGTGGGAACCCAGCATCAACCAGACAGAGCTGATTCTTGCCCTCGTGTAGCCCACAGTCCTGTGAGGGACACGTATTAGACCATCAGTCAACCCACAGCCAAGCACTGACAGACTGCAGTCGGAGCTGTGTGGGGAGTAGTGGGGCAATGTGGTGGAGGATGGACGGTGGTCAGAGGGCTTCTATGAGGAGGTGTTGCTCAAGCTGAGACCAGAGGGACAAGCCACAGGAAGAGACCAAGGCAGGAACCATCTTACAGTGTTCCAGAAACTGACAGGACAGTGGGGCTGCAGCTGGCTGGGAGGGATAGGGGCTGCAAGATAACACTGGGGAGGCAGGTGGGGGTCCATGGCTACAGGCTTTGCAAGGAGTTTGCATTTTTTCTAAGAGCAATGGGAAACCAGGGAAGCCTTTTAACACAGGCCTTACAAGCTCTGATTTCAGGTTGTAAAGACCACTCTGGCAGTGCTGTAGAAGGTTGTCAGGAGGTCAGGGTAGCAAAAGGGAGACAGCAGTAAGCCTGCTTAGTTATCTGAGTGCTCTGTGGCTTAGACCCTGGAGGTTACCAAGGAGAAATTGCCTCGAGGAAATTGTCTTGGGTTTTCTTTTAAATACTCATTTGATGTGAACATTGAGAACATCATGCCAAGTAAAACAAGCCAAGCTGGATGCAGTGGCTCGTGCCTGGAATCCCAACACTTTGGGAGGCTGAGGTGGGCAGATCTTTGGGAGGTTGATGTGGGTGGATCGCTTGAGCCCAGGAATTCGAGACCAGCCTGGGTAACATAGCAAAACCTCGCCTCTACAAAAAATGTAAAAAGTTAGCTGGGCATGGTGGTGTGTGCTGTAACCTCAGCTGCTTTGGAGGCTAAGGTAGGAGAATTGCTTGAGCCCAGGAGGTCAAGGCTTCAGTGAGCTATGACCATGCCACTGCACTCCAGCCTGAGTGACAGAGCAAGACCTTGTCTCAAAAGAAGAAAGAGAGAGAGAGAGAGAGAGAGAGAGAGAGAGAGAGAGAGAGAGAGAGAGAGAGAGAGAGAGAGGAGAAGAAAAGAAATAAGCCAGACATCCAGATATATAAGGACAAACACTATATGAGGGCACTTTGCTGGTGATTTCCAGGGGCTGGGGGAGGGAGAATGAGGAGTTAGTGTTTAATAGGCATGGAGTTTCAGTTGGGAAAGAAGAAAATGTTCTGGAAACAGATGGTGGTAATGACTGTACAACAATGTGAATGTGCTTAATGACACTGAACCGTACACTTAAAAATAGTTAAGATGGACTGGGCGTGGTGGCTCACCCTGTAATCCCACCACTTTGGGAGGCCAAGGCAGGCAGATTGCCTGGGGTCAGGAGTTCAAGACCAGCCTGGCCAACATAGTAAAAGCCATCTCTACTAAAAATGCAAAAATTAGCTGGGCATGGTGGCTTATGCCTGTAATCTCAGCTACTCAAGAGGCTGAGGCAGGAGAATTACTTCAATCTGGGAGACAGAGGTTGCAGTGAGCCAAGATCACGCCATTGCACTCCAGCCTGAGCAACAAGAGCAAAACTTCATCTCAAAAAAAGAAAAAATTAGTTAAGATGGCAAACTTTTTGTTATATAGATATTACCCCAATTTAAAAACCTCATTTGATCACAATGATGTTCATTGTAATAGCAAAACATTAGGACATATCCCAAATGTTTATCTATAGAAGATTAGACCAAAATCATGGTCTGTTCATACAATACAGTACTATACAACAAGAAAAATGAACAGGCCTGAACTGTACTTACCAAAATAGACAAACTTCTATTAATAGAGGATACATTTAGGTGAGAAAAAGCACTTCAGTATGAGGTAAAAAAGCACTTCCAATGGATGTCACTTCCTTAATGTTTAGAGGGGCACAATGCAATTTGCAAAAATTCCGGGATGCTCATTTATTAAAGCTGGTAGTGGCATCTGGATAGGGTTTTGTGAATAACTGCATACTTTTCTGTATGCTTGAAATATTGCATTATGAGTATTTGTAAAGAACCAAAAATCCGTACACAACGCATGCATTTTATATCCATCTCCATAATATATAGCTTCACTTGTTTTGATATAAAATAGAAAGATTGCTGGTCTTCAAAGGACTCCACAGATAAAAGTAACAAAGAGATGGCAGATAATGGAAGATACTGGCCCTGCTGCAATAGGCAAAACATAGAGATGAATCTCTAAATGTAACTTTGATTAAGTAAGAATTGCAATTCAAGGCATACACAGAGACCGGATGGTCTTCAGTATGTCCAAAGAACAGAGGAAAGGTTGGGGGTTTTATTAGAAGGAGATATAATATGTATTGTGTTGAACACAAACTCCTTGGCACTAGACAAGCTTTTGGGAGCTGGCAAGCTCTGACTGGTGAGTGATGGTGCTATGTAAAACTAGCCTTGGAGTCACAGTAGGTTGTTTCAGCAGTTGCTAGGTAAAACTGGTCTTGGAATTACATCAGCCTGTTTCAGCAGCTGGCCTTGTGGAAAATTTAATTCTTGGAGCAGGTGCTAGGTGCCCTGAGTGCTTTTTCCGCTGGCCCCTCAACTCTGATTTAGTTGGGTGTGACAAGTATGACCCTATTCATATAATCAACTTTCACAGCCCCTTATGAGACTGACTGAGCAGTCAGGAGCTGTTAACTGCTGTTTGTAATGATTCATCCTGGGAGGATGAGCCATGTTTGTCTCGTAGTTCTGTGTGGCCCCATGACCCTTGTGTCTCAGTGGTCACATGCTCCAGTGTGGGAAGTGGGGTCCTGCAAGTTCCTCTCCTTCCATCTAGGTAAGGCTATGGTCAGGACCCAAAAAGTAACCCAGTCACAATGGGCAACGCTGCTTTCCTGGAGTCCCTGCCCCTCCATTGAGGACCTCCATAGGCCCTGTTTGTCAGAGTAAGAGTGGGTCAGGTCCAGGGGATGATGTGTGTGGCCACCCCCTGCAAACGGTGGTCCTCTGCTGCCTCCTGCTCCTTGTAACTGCACCCTTCCCCCTCAGGGAAGAAGACACTTTTGAACATACTTCTGCAGGCCCATGTTTGGTAAATCAAGTCACAAGATTATTGACTATCAGAGCTAGTCAGAGAAGGGTCCGTGGAGACCCTGTTGCCCAGCTCTCTCGGTTTACAGTGTTAGACACTGAGCTAGGGGAGGGGGTAGCAGATGCCACAATCCAGGCCCCTACATCCTGTTAATAGGATATCATCACGTCAATCCACCTGCCCCAGGTCACACCATGTAGTGGACTGCAATAGGGGAGTTTGCTAAAGTGATACACAAAATATTTAAGAACCCAGGCACAGACCAGACACAGTGCATGCAGGTGGTAGTAGGGAATGGGATCCCAGAGGTTCCCTCCTGAGCCACAGGTTAACCATTTAGATTGTGGAAAGGCCCATGGGGCTACAGGCTCGGGGCAATGGCTCTTCACCATTGGTATCAGGAATATTTGATAGTGGGTGCGATGTCCCAATGAGGTTACTTAGAAGCAGTCCTTGCATGTCCCTCTGGTCAAGTGAAGACTTGATGCTCTGTTTCATACCCTTTCTGTCCCTGGGCATTGGCTGGGCTCTGAGCTCACTGCCTCGTCTTTCTTCTCTCCACCTGCCCTGACCCCGGCCGCTGTGCCTGGCACTGACCCACCCATGGCAGTGCTCTGCCACCTGCGGAGAGGGCATCCAGCAGCGGCAGGTGGTGTGCAGGACCAATGCCAACAGCCTCGGGCAGTGCGAGGGGGATAGGCCAGACACCGTCCAGGTCTGCAGCCTGCCCGCCTGTGGAGGTGAGCCAGAGGGGATGGGGAGGCCAGGTCCAGTCCCTTGGGACCAAAGTCCCAAATACTAGAATTGCTTCTCCCTGCTCATAGGAAATCGCCAGAACTCCACGGTGAGGGCTGATATCTGGGAACGTGGGACGCCAGAGGGGCAATGGGTGCCACAATCTGGACCCTTACATCCCATTAACAAGATATCATCAAGTAAGTACAGTCTATGGACCCTACCCAGCTCCCCAGACCTTTCAGTGGCCCTTGTGTTGCAGCATGGGCCATGCAGTGGAACAAACCCAGCTTGTAACTGTCTGTGTGACCTTCACCTCCCTGAGCCTCAGATTCCTCAGCTGTGAAGTGGGGAGGAGGCTCTACTGGTCCATGACCCCTTACCTGCAATTCCAAAATGTTTATTTCTAAGTTTGGTGCAAACCTACCTGGCAGCAAAATCTGACCTGAACTAATGAGATCATTTATTCTTTTGCTATAGAAATGTAGCCATATTTAGTTACAAGGTGATATCTCAGGCTCCACTGAGGATGTTCTATAATATAAACACAGAATATTACTTTTCTGATCCCCAAAGTTCTGAATTCTGAACTATATCTGGTTTCAAGATTTTCAAACAAGCAATTATAGATCTGAGCTGCCTTTATAGGATTGGTGAGAGAATTGGATGAGAGAACGCATGCACTCCTGTCTGGCTATCAGTTTCCAGTAACCATAGGCTTAGCAATTTCTCTCAGCCCCATGATTCAGTTCATCCTCCCATCTTTCCATTCATCCACCCACAGATAAATATTTACTGAGCATCTGCTACGTGCCAGCCTGTAGATTCTTCACCCCTTTCCTAGGTTCCATCTCTCTTTTCTTTCCTCACCCTCCTGAGGACCAGGGTCTGGCAAGATGAGTAGCGGAAAGATCAAAGACCCTAACTCCTAGTTAGAGGACCAGTTGGCTGCAAATTTCTTAACCTCTCTGAGCTTAGTGACCTCATCTGTAAAATAAGGGTTCTGACTAGATGTCCTCAAAGGACATTCTACCTCCAGTCTTCTACTTCTTTGCTCCTAGGCTGAGGTTCCGAACGGGGGAGTCCCTGGGTTTCCTGCACTTTTCCTTCCCAAAGTTAAAGGAGGAGGCTCTGATTCTGGTGCCAGAGATCTGGCGCCATCTAGAGGCCACTGGCTTTCCATTTTTCTCTACTCTTTCTCTTGTTCCCCTAAACCTGCCCCTCCACCTGTGTCTCTCTCTTTCCCTCTGTTCCTCCCACTCTTCCCACCTCCCTCTTTTTTTCTCTCTCTCTCTGGCAAAAATTAGTAGACAGTAAAGCTTCTGCCTTCACATTCTGTCTGGAGAAACCTACATGGAGTTATCACAGAAAGGTGTGGTATTTTGGGCAAAGCCAACTAGTGTAGTGAACACTTACTTTTGCCAGGTACTTTAAAGATGTTATCTGCAATGTGATTATTCATCGGTAAGGGCCAGCATCAGCCCCATTTTATAGGTGAAGAAACTGAGGCTTGGAGGGTTTAAGTGACTTGCCAAAGGCCTCACACTTTTAAGTGGTAGAGCCTGGATTTGAACTGAAATCTGCTTGATTCCAAATTAAGCAGTAGCAGTCTTAATGTCCCGATATGTGCTGACTGTGGCAGGATGGTCAGTCTGCCTGTCCCAAGCATGAGTTGCCTGGGCTCTAGCCTGACCCTGGCTGGAGTGGGTCAGGCATCTTGGGTTGATTGGGAGGGGCTAGGGTTCCCACTTCTATCCAGAGCAGCTGCAAGTTAGAACCACCTGGTGGTAGGCCACACCCTAGATTGTCCAATGTGTGGGTGAAGGAGACGGGCATCCCCAAGGATTCCAGTGTGCAGCAAGGCTGAGGGCGAATGGTCAAGGGCCAGGGTTCTCAGATGCGCCCACACGTGGAGTCCCCTGGAGGGCTTGTGAAAGCACAGCGCTGAGCCCCAGCCTGAGTTTCTGATGCAGTAGGACTGGGTGGTGCCAGAGGATGTGCATTGCCAGCAAGCTTCCAGGTGACACTGATGCTGCATGTGGGGACATCACTTTGAGATCTGCCACTCTAGAGGATTTTAGTTCCTCTTCCATGTAGTCAGGGTTTACTCTCCTGTCAGGCGGCTCTGTAGCTCTGGGAAAAAGCTTTACAGTGGGTCCAGCAGGGACGGGAGGTGGAGGGCCGGCAGTCAGTGGGTGAGTGGGAGGCGGGGCCACCTGACTGACAGGCATCGCGACGTTGCTTCCATCCTTGTGCTGTGTGTGCAGCGGAGCCCTGCACAGGAGACAGGTCCGTCTTCTGCCAGATGGAAGTGCTCAATCGCTACTGCTCCATTCCTGGGTACCACCGGCTCTGCTGTGTGTCCTGCATCAAGAAGGCCTCGGGCCCCAGCCCTAGCCCAGACCCTGGCCCAACCTCACTGTCCCCCTCCTCCACTCCTGGAAGCCCGTTACCAGGACCCCAGGCCCCTCCAGATGCTGTGGAGCCTCCTGGAAAGCCAACGGGATCAGAGGACCGTCATCATGGTGGAGCCACACAGCTCCCAGGAGCTCTGGATACAGGGTCCCCAGGGACCAAGCACCCCTTTGCCCCTGAGACACTGATCCCTGGAGCATCCTGGAGCATCTCCCCTACCACCCCCGGGGGGCTGCCTTGGGGCTGGACTCAGACACATACGCCAGTCCCCGAGGATAAAGGGCAGCCCGGAGAAGACCTGAGGCATCCAGGCACCAGCCTCCCTGCTGCCTCCCCCGTGACATGAGCTGTGCCCTGCCATCCCACCGGCACGTTAACACTCTGTGTACTGCCCCGCGACTCCCAGCTCAGAGGATACACACCGCAGGGCAGGCGCAAGCACAGACTTCATTTTAAATCATTCGCCTTCTTCTCGTTTGGGGCTATGATGCTCTTTACCCCACAAAGTGGGGTGGGAGGAAGACAAAGATCAGGGAAAGCCCTAATCGGAGATACCTCAGCAAGCTGCCCCTGGCGGGACTGACCTTCTCAGGGGCCCTGTTGGTCTCTCCTGCCGGGACCAGGGTCAACTATTACCCCCTCCTCACAGACCCTGGGCCCGGGCAGGTCTGAATCCCAGCTGGTCTGTAGCTGGAAGCTGTCAGGGCTGCCTGCCTTTCCGGAACTGTGAGGACCCCTGTGGAGGCCCTGCCTATTTGGCCCCTCTCCCCAGAAAGGCAAAGCAGGGCCAGGGGAGGTGGGAGGCTGTTCGCAGCCAGGCCCAGAGGAAGGGGGCCTGGGAATGTGGCATGAGGCTTCCCAGCTGCAGGGCCGGCGGGGGTGGGACACAAGGTGATTGCAGGCCCAGCCCTGGAAGCCGAGAGCTCCATGCAGTTCCACCAGGCGAGGCCAGGCAGCAGAGGCCAGTTTGTTTTTGCTGGCTGGAAGATGGTGCTCATGGCCATACTCTGGCCCTGCAGATGTCACTTGTGTTACTTCTGGTGACTCCAGATTACAGACTGGCCCCTCAATCTCACCCCCAGCCCACCAGAGAAGGGTGCTCAGGACACCCTGGACCCCAAGTCCTCAGCATCCAGAGGTTTCCAAACTGGTGCTCACCCCCTGGCTCAACCAGGATGGCAACTTCAATTATCACTCTCAGCCTGGAAGGGGACTCTGTGGGACACAGAGGGGACACGATTTCTCAGGCTGTCCCTTCAATCATTGCCCTTCTCCAAAGATCACTACTGCTGGAGTCAGGCATCTTCGTCTCCTACCTGGCTCAAGCTGGGCCAGAGTGTGTGGTTCTCCCAGGGGTGGTCGGATCCCAGGACTGAGGACCAGAGTCCACTCATAGCCTGGCCCTGGAGATGACAAGGGCCACCCAGGCCAAGTGCCCCAGGGCAGGGTACCAGCCCCTGGCACAGTGCTGGGGTGGGGAAGACACACTGACCCGCGGTGCTGTAAGGGCCTCAGCTGGGCTCAGCTGCTGGCCATGCTACCTCCAAGGGACAGGTAACAGCCTTAGATCCTCTGGCTCTCAGGAAGTGGCAGGAGGTCCCTGGACACCTCCAGGGTCTTGGAGGATGTCTCCTAAATTCCTGCCGGGTGATAGAGGTGCTTCTCACTTCTTCCTTCCCCAAGGCAAGGGGGCTGTTCTGAACCAGGCTGGAGGAACATAAGCAGTGGGTCCCTGGCCTGCAACCCAGGGAGTGGAGGTCCTGGGGGGCTCCCTGCCCTCCCCCTGCTGCCCTCCCCTCCCTGGGATGCTGGGGCACACATGGAGTCATTCCTGTAAGAACCAACCTGGCCTGTGTTAAACTCTTGTGCCTTGGAAATCCAGATCTTTAAAATTTTATGTATTTATTAACATCGTCCTTGGACCCCAAAAAGTTGTGTGTGTGTTTCTTTTTCTCTCTCTGATTTATGGGAAGGGGATAATGAAGACAGAGCTCGAAGGCTGAGGGCTGGGCTGTAGCAAGAGAACTGGGTGTGGGGGCACAGCTCACTGCGGCTGTCTCCTGTCCCTCCACCTTTCCACCCATGCCCTGCTGCGGCACTGCCAGGTGGGGCAGAGGGTTGCCACTGGTTTCTTGGCTACTGAATCTCCTGCTTCCCTGAGGCCCAAGTTGCAGGACAACACTTTATTTCAGGTTAGTGCTTCAGGAGAAAAAAAATCTTTTGTGATTCAAATTTGTGAAATTCTCAACCTGTTTAAATGCAACTAGAGGCCAGTGGGGCAGAGTGGCTCATGCCTGTAATCCCAGCACTTTTGGAGGCAGGAGTTCCAGACCAGCCTGAGCAATATAGCAAGACCCCGTCTCAACGAAAAATAAAAAGAACATTAGTCAGGTGTGGTGTTGCACGCCTGTGGTCTCAGCTATTTAGGAGGCTGAAGTGAGAAGATCCCTTGAGCCCAGCAGTTTGAGGGCTACACTGAGCTGTGATTGTGCCATGGCACTCCAGCCTGGGTGACAGAGTGTGACCCTGTCTCAAAAACAAAAAAGCAACAAGAGGGGCTCTCTAAAGGAATCTTGGCAACCACAGAACAAAGAGATCATCATTGAAAGCAAAATGACTACAACCACTTTTACCTTCTAAGCAGTGGCAGAATTTGTGTCATGGAGTAAAATAATCTACCCTGCTGGGCACTGAGAGAAGGTGAAGCTGGCAAAAGGGCCTCCTGTCAGCTTACTCCTACTCCTCCCCTTAAGGCCGAGGAGAAAATGGTTTGGAGACTCCTACCCCTGTGGCAGTGGGAACACAGAGAGGGCAGCCTCTCCATCTATCTTTGGCTGGGGGCTTTTTAGGATGCATGTTGTCTAATATGTATAAGGTTCAATTAAATTTGTGTTGCTGTCTCCCCAAACATCTGGAAATGTCCACTCCCCAAATTAAGGGCTTTTTATGGGTCAGGATTTTTGCTTGTTTTGGTGGAAACTGAGAAAATGAAAGGATTCACGGGTGAAAATAGAGGAACAGCACCAAGGGCCCTCTTTCCATCACAGCCTCCGAAACATCCCTCACTTCCTGTAGGAGCCCACTGGGAAAGGCCATATGGGAATGGTTTTATCCCTTCCTGCCCTAAACTGTTTCCTGTTTGGAGTCTGGTGGGTGCAGGTGCCTGGGTGCCAGACTGCCTGTCTCTTCCCTGGAGGGGATTCTCCAGGCCGCTCTGACTTCAAGGCTGTATCCACACCTGCCCCATGCTTGGCAGAGCCCTGCCGCAGTGACAGCCAGGTACCTAGAGTCTAGCCTATCAGCCCCGACTGCCTTCCAGAGCCCTTGCCCTGGTCTGCCAAGCTTCCTCAAGCCGTAGCCAGGGGCCAGCACACCCGTCCTTTTGGAGGAAGCCCCCTGAAGTTCCAGCATCTCCTTGTCCTTGGGGTCAGTAGGGACAGTGTTGCACAGAGTCCTCCTTACCCTCTTGTCCAAAGAGCCTGGGAAGTCCTCACCATGGCTGTCCTCTGTGTCCAGATTGCCTCCTTGAGGTTCCAGCCTATGACTTCATTTGGGCTAGTAAGGCCTGAAAGCTCCTCGTGGGGAAGGGATCAGGGGGATGGCAAGGATTCAGGGAGAGCAGGAGACTTACCTTCCCATTCCTCCAGAGGAGAAGAGGGGCAATTGAAGCCTCGTCATGTTCCTGGAAAATAGACTGGCCTCTGGGCCCTCTCTTGATTTACCCTCCTGGTGAACCTCCAGGCCTTCCACCTGAAATGACACAGCAGGCAGGGGAAGAGAGGAAGGCACAGAGCCTGGACCATTCGACCTGGAACTCTGTGGGCTCTTCCAAAGAGCCCCTGCTCCCTACCTGGCTTCAGGAGACTGAAGGCTTGGGGGAAGGTAGGGGTGTGGGGGAGGAGGGAAAGAGCAAGAAGGGGTGGAAATGTAGCTGGGGCAGTCCCAGGGACCCAGCTGCCACGGATTAGAAATCTCTGGGGCCTACACCACAAATCTTCTCCTTTAAAAAATTATGCAAGAAATATATGCTCATTATTGAAAAATTTTACAACCTGAGAAAAAAAATCTATAATTCTACCTAGCAATAATCACTGTTAATAATTTGGTCATCCATTCCAGATGTGTGCATGTGCAAGATTGTGCGTGTCTATACACACACACACACACACACACACACACACACACTGGGTGGATATTATTAATACTATATGCATACACGTCATCTGGGATCTGCTCCCACTTCTACCACCCCTACAACAATATAATACGAACACCTTTGCACCGTGAACTACGTTGAACTACGTCTTTTTTTTTTTGAGATGGAGTTTCCCTCTTGTTGCCCAGGCTGGAGTGCAATGGCGCGATCTCGGCTCACCGCAACCTCCGCCTCCCAGGTTCAAGCGATTCTCCTGCCTCAGCCTCCTGAGTAGCTGGGATTACAGGCATGCACCACCACTCCTGGCTAATTTTGTATTTTTAGTAAAGATGGCGTTTCTCCATGTTAGGCTGGTCTTGAACTCCCAACCTCAGGTGATCCGCCCACCTCAGCCTCCCAAAGTTCTGGGATTACAGGCATGAGCCACCATGCCCAGCCACATCTTTTTTGTTTGTTTGTTTGTTTGTTTGTTTTTTGAGACGGAGTCTTGCTCTGTCGTCCGAGCTGGAGTGCAGTGGCCAGATCTCAGCTCACTGCAAGCTCCGCCTCCTGGGTTTACGCCATTCTCCTGCCTCAGCCTCCGGAGTAGCTGGGACTACAGGCGCCCACCACGTCGCCCGGCTAGTTTTTTGTATTTTTAGTAGAGATGGGGTTTCACCATGTTAGCCAGGATGGTCTCGATCTCCTGACCTCGTGATCCGCCCGTCTCGGCCTCCCAAAGTGCCCAGCCACATCTTTTTTAATGATTGCACAGTACCCCACAGTATGGCTAGATGACCATTTATTTAACCAAATCCCCCAGTTCCATAAACTTCCTGTACAGCCTGTGGAACTGTGAGCCAATTAAACCTCTTTTCTTTATGAATTACCCAGTCTCAGTTAGTTCTTTATAGCAAAGTGAGAATGGACTAATACAGAAAATTAGTACCAGAGAAATGAGGCATTGCTATAAAGATAACTGAAAATGTGGAAGCAACTTTGGAACTGGGTAACAGGAAGAGGCTGGAACAGTTTGAAGGGATCAGAAGAAGACTGGAAGATGTGGGAATGTTTGGAACTTCCTAGACACTTGTTGAATGTTGTGACCAAAATGCTGATAGTGATATGGACAATGAATTCCAGGCTGAGGAGGTCTCAGATGGAGATGAGAAATTTATTGGGAACTGTAGTAAAGGTCACTCTTCCTAGGCTTTAGCAAAGAGATGGAGAGTATTGTGCCCCTGCTCTAGAAGTCTGTGGAACTTTGAACTTGAGACAGATGATTTAGGATATCTGGTGGAAGAAATTTCTAAGCAGCAGTGTTCCAGAGGTGTCCTGGCTACTTCTAACAGCATATACTCATATGCATTCACCAATATATGGTCTGAAATTGGAACTTACATTTAAAAGGAAAGCAGAGCATAGCAGTTTGAAAAATTTGTAACCTGACCATGTGGTAGAAAGACCCACTTTCTTGGGAAAAATTCAAGCCAGCTGCAGAAATTTGCATAAGTAGAGGAGCCAAATGTTAATAGCCAAGACAATGGGGAAGATGTGTCGAGGGAGTTTCAGAGGCCTTCATGGCAGCCCCTCCCATCATAGGCCTGGAAGCTTAGGAGGTAAAATGGTTTCATGGGCTAGGCCAAGGGCCCCACTGCCTTGTGCAGCCTCAGGACATGGCACCTTGAGTCCCAGTCACTCCAGCTCCAGCCATGACTAAGGTCCCCAAATACATCTCAGGCTGCTGCTCCAGTGAGTGCAAGCCATAAGAAGCCTTGGTGGCTTTCATGTGGTATTGGCCCAGCAGGTGGACAGAAGGCAAGAGTTGAGGCTTGGGAGTCTCTGCCTAGATTTAAGAGGATGTATGGAAATGCTTGGATGTCCAGGCAGAAGTCTGCTGCAGGGGCAGAGCCCTCATGGATAACCTGTACTAGGGCAGTGCAGAGGGGAAATGTGGTATTGGAGTCCCCACACAGAGTCCTTACTGGGGCACTGCCTAGTGGAGCTGTGAGAAGAGGGCACCGTCCTCCAGACCCCAGAATGGTAGATTCACTGATGGCTTGTGCCTCGTGCCTGGAAAAGCTGCAGGCACTCAATGCCAGCCTGTGAAAACAGCCAAGTGGGCTGTACCTGGCAGAGCCACAGGGATGGATATGCCCAATGACTTAGAAGCCCACTTCTTGTTTCAGTGTAGCCTAAATGTGAGACATGGAGTCAAAGGAGATTATTTTGGAGTTCTAAGATTTAATGACTGCCCTTCTGGGTTTCAGACTTGCCTGGGGGCCTGTGCCTCTTTGTTTTGACCAATTTCTCCCATTTGGAATGGAAGCATTTACCCACTGCCTATACTTCCATTGTATCTTGGAAGTAACTAATTCACTTTTGATTTTACAGGCTCATAGGAGGGAAATTCTAACATATACTGCAAGATGGCTGAATAGTGAGGACATTATACTAAGTGAATCAGCCAGTCACAGAAGGACAAATACTGTATGATTCTACTTAAGTGAGGTACCTAGAGCAGTCAATTCCATAGAGACAGAGCATAAAATGGTGTTGCCAGGAACTGGAAGAGGAGAGAATGGGGAGTTATTGTTTAATGGGCATGGTGTTAGCTTTGCAAGATGAAGAGTTCTGTGGACAGATGGGAATGATGGTGGCACAGTGATGTGAATGTACTTAATGCCACTGAACTGTGTATTTTAAAATGGTTACGGTGATAAATTTTATGTAGAAAAATACACATAAAAATCAACTCTTGGATGGAGAAGGAATTTCATTGCTTCACATATGGGGAAGGGTGGAGAAGAATCAGGAGCCTTGAGTGTGACTATATCCAGGACTTTGTCCCCATGGAACAATGATGGAATCTTCTGAAACTCCAACCTTCCTTCCCCCACAAAAAACATTTCCAAGGACAGAATGTGATTGGCCCAGCTTGGGTTACATGCTTATCCTACCTGTGACCAGTCCTGTTGATACAGGAGGTAGAAAGAAATTATTTAGGCTGATAGTGAGGGCAAAAGAATCCTTGGCAGAGCTTCCCTTTTAACAAAAAACAGTCCAATAAATTTTTTTTTTTCTAACAAAGAGCAGCCTGAAAAATCGAGCTGCAAGCATAGATAAGCAAGCTGGAAGCTTGTACAGGGGAATACTGCTGGCAGCTGTGCCAATAGAAAAGGACTACCTGGGAGCCAGGCATGTCCAACATGGAGGCTCCATCTTCCCTTTTTTTGTTTTCATGTGTACAGTAAAGGAATGGGCAACATGGCACAGGCCAGGCAGAGTCCTGTGTAATAAAAGATTAGGGTGAGGGTGGCCAGAAATTATCACCTTATGCAAGTGGCACACCTAGCCCTAACCAGTTTTTTGTGCTCTATGCAAAGGCACACATGGTCCAACCAATCTTTCCCACTCTGTGTAAATAAGACACTGCCTCTGCAACCTCATCTATAAACCCCCCTGCATTTCACCATGGACCCAGCAACCCATTTCTCTGGGACCCCTGTCTGCAGCAGAGTGCTCTTCTCTTCCTTTCACCTATTAAAACTTCCACTCTTAACCTCATTCTCTGTGTGTCCGTGTCCTTGATTTCCTTGTCTGTGAGACAACAAACCTTAGGAATCACCCTAGACAATGAGGTTGCTTCACTGTGCGAAGGGATAGGGGATTCTGGTTGGACAGTGCTAGGTTTCACATTCCTGGACAGCCAAGAACAAGGGCTACCTCCATGGCTAAGGAGACGGGGTCCCAAGAAGGACCTAGAGCCTTCAGAGAAAAGATGAAAGGGAAAATCTGTCTCCATACTTCAGGGAGAGAATCAGGGGAAAGGGAGAAGAGAACTTCCAGGGCCTGGAGACACAGAAAACTTAGGAGTGACCAGGAAGTGGCCATGGCATCCTGACCCCAATGAGAAATCACTTGGATACCCAAGAGGACAGGGAGCACCTTAGGGAGCAGGGCCTAGAGACTCTCCTGAACATGGCCACAACATTCTTACATGCACTGCCACTGGGGAGACAACCCCGGTGGAAGAGGGGCGAGGGCCTTTAAAAACAAGGTGGCTTAATGTTGAACATGAAGCTGTTTACTTAACAGCAAATCCCTATCCATCCACTAATCTTGATTGAAGCCTGCTGCACAGAAAAGTTTTGTGTGAATGGAGTATTTGGGAAAACCCAGAGGTATGGAATCCATCTGAGTGAATGTAAGGTAGGGTAGTGTTGCAAGAATAGAATGGAGCCACAATCCATGTAACTAAGTCCACTTACTTCATGATCTAAGCCAGTAAAATAGCAGCTCAGAGCCACAGGGGACCATGACCTTGTAAATCCTCAATGCCTCCTCCCACCCCAATTTTCCAGGGAATTTGCAGAAATGTCATGGAAGACATTTGGACTTCCCAGAGAGTCTTTTCTAGATCTTATGATTTCAGAAATGTAACCACAGCTTTTGGCTAGGATGGGTAAGGCAGTAGAATACAGTTCTGTTTTGTTTTGAATTCAGAGGCGGAGTCTTGCTCTGTTGCCGAAGCTGGAGTGCACTGGCATGATCTTGGCTCACTGCAACCTTTGTCACTCAGGTTCAAGTGATTCTCCTGCCTCAGCCTCCTGAGTAGCTGGGATTACAGGCACCCACTACCATGCCTGGATACCTTTTGTATTTTTAGTAGAGATGGTGTTTCGCCATGTTGGTCAGGTTTGTCTTGAACTGCTGACCTCAGGTGATCCGCCCACCTCAGCCTCCCAAAGTCCTGGGATTATAGGCGTGAGCCACCGCACCCAGGCAGAATGCAGTTTTTAGGAGCAGGGATTCTGGAGCCAGACATCCAGGCTTTGGATCCTGACTCTGCCACTAGTAAACTGTAGGACTTTGGACAAGTTTGACTTGCATGTGTGTAGATATGTACTGCATATAAAGCACATATGTGCTCATCACCAGCTTTTACCTAAGTCGCTGCCTCTGTGGCCAGCACACACAAAAACAGAAACTCAGTAATTGGCAACAGTGATCATTCTAAGGAGGCCTGCATGTTCCCCGACCTCTGCTCTATCCTACCCAGAGTCCTATGTGTCTTAGCTCCAGGAGGGGCAGAGCCCCTTTCTCAGGGTGCCCCAACTGCCATCTGCCCTTCAGTTCTCTAGAACATAAAAGAACCAGGGAAGCCCCAAGTGGAGGTAGCACTCGGGCTTTCCCATGGGAGTGGGGAGTGGGGATGGTTCCGTGTAGCCCAGCTCTCTCCTGGAATCGGTGACCCCAAGCACAGGCCTCCCACTGCTAGGAGAGCAGAACTGTCCTTTCCCAGGGAAGACAGGTTTTATTCAGTAGACTTTTCATGGTAGGGAATCAGGTACTGCTATGAAGGTGGTGGAGACAGAAACACCCCTGAACCCTTAGGGCTGCTCTTGAGCAAGGCAGGGGAAGGTGTTAGGGTCCCTCAGCTCTCTGCCCTCGGCTTCGATGTCTTCTCCTCTGTGTTCTGGCTTGAATGCATCCGGAGGACTTGAGCTTCTCCAATGTACTCTAGTGGGAGGAGAGACAGCAGGCAGGAGAGGACCAGGAAGGTGGGGCCCCCACCTGGGAGCTGCAGGTAGATGTGTGGATGTGTGGATGTGTGAGTGCTGAGGGGGAAGGCCTGAGTCATGCCCAGCTTCTGCTCTGAGCTCTGCTAGTGACTGAGGAGGGAATCCAACCTGAGAGGAATGGAGCGAATGGAATCCAACCTCTCTTTTCAACATCCAAGTAACAAATATCAATGAGATACCTACTCTGTGCCCCTCTGCCAGGCACTCTGGACTCTTGATGGTCTAAACAGGGAGAATAATATACATTGAGGATGTGTTTCCTCTTCTCTCCCCTCCAGCCTGCTGCCACCCCCGCCCTCCACTCTAGTCTAAGGCACTGGGATGCCTGCAGCAGCCTCTCCTGGTCTCCCTCACCTATTCTTGTCCCCCATAGTCCATGCTGCACACAGTAGCCAGAGGGGGCAAGCGCACCCTGCTCATAACCCTTATGCACCCATGCACACACCTGGCCTTTACCGCGGGCCAGCTCCTCCCACCTGTCTCATCCCTTCCTTACCACTGTCCCTCACCCAGAAGGCCCCAGCCACCATGGTCTGCTTGCTTTTCCACCAGCACACCAAGAGGTGGGAGCTTTGCTGGTTGGTTCTTCCTAGACTTGGGTAGAGCTGTATCTTTCCTGCTGTTCAGCTCTAGGAGCCCTCTCCCCACCTGCCAGTCTGTCTCACTACTGACCACAGAGCCCTGTTATTCTCCTTACAGTATCTGTCGCCACTCCTCCCCAGGTGTTTTAATTTGTTGTCTGTATTCCTCCTTGCTGGGATATAAGTTCCGTGACAGCAGGAACTTGTCTGAATTCTTCTTCAATGATCCCCAGAGCTCAGCACATCGTGGGTGCTCAATAAATATTTGTTAATGAATGAATATGAATAAGTGAATGAATAGATGAAATGAGTAGCTTCCTTGGGCAGGGACTCATCTCCAAGTTGACTGGAATCCCCTGAGAAATCCAGCCAGAGTGGGCCTTGGTGACCCCCCGAATGACCCACTACTTGGAATCTTACCTGGTTTTTCACTTTTTGAAAAAGGTGACATCTTCGTTTTCTTCGGGGATTGACTGTGACCAAATACAAAGAAGGGGCTGGGAAGGTCATGCTGGAAACCTGACCCCACAGGTGGCAGGGGAGACAGGGAGGTGGGGAGGTGGTGCAGGTGCAGTCAGCTGTCTGCTCCAGGGAGAGGCAAGAGTCACCCCTCCTGGAGGACCAGAGAACATCTGTCCGTGGCTAGCACCCAGGTGGCCTTCCTGTGTCACCCCAGGCCAGACCCAGACTACTGCGGCCCTGCTGTCTGCAGTTAGTTCCACTGGGAAGCAAGGCCCACCTGTCCCTGGAGCGACAAGGCATGGACTCTGCACCAGCCCTTCCCCTAGCCCTCACTCACTTGCTCCACTGCTTTCCTTGTGGACTTCCCTTTGAGTGGGCAAGACAAGAACCCTGCGTCTCAAATGAATTAAAAGTATGAAAGATGCTCTTCTGTCTTGTATTGGGCTTTACATCTCTCCCTGCCTCTTTATGTGCCTGATGTTATTTTCCCTCCCTACAACTCTGGGAGGGGCTTCTTTTGAGAGATGGATGAAGCTGACGATCGCAGCTGGGAGGTGGTTTGCCCGAGGTCACAGTGGAGCCTGTCTTCCTCACTATGCCGTTCCTCCTCTGCTCTCTCAGAGTGGAAGGGAACACCAAGTCCAAGGCCACGCAAGAACCCATGCCTTCAAGAAACCTCAGTTCACCCCTACCCTTGCGTCTTCTCAGCAAGCCCACCCATGCTCCAGACACCCCAAACTTGGCATTCCCCAATTGTATACCTTCTTGACTTCCATGCCTTCGCCCTGGCTGGTCCCACTTCCCAGGATGACCTTTTCCCACGCTTTCATTTGCTCAATCAAATCCTACCCCTCCTATCAGTTTTTCCCAAACTGTTGGAAGCACTCAGGTGACTGTTGAAAATACAGGCCACCCTGCTTCACCCTGGCCTGCTACGTTAGAATCTTTAGGGGTCTGCATTTTTAACAAGCTCCCAGGGCGACTCTGAGTGCTGCTGGCCTTGGGAGTCAGTCGGGTTCGAGTCTGAATCCCAGCCCTTCTGCTGACCAGTCAGGTTACTTTGGGAAGGCCATTCTATTGTTCCTGAGCCTCAGTTTTTCCCATCTGTAAAATGGAGCTAATACTGCCTCAGTGGGTTGTTGGATGGACTAGAAAACCGTGGAACACCCAGCGGTGTTAGGCAAACTTATTGCTGCTCCGTGTGGCCTTGTTGACTCTCAGGCTCCACTCACCTGCTTTGTCAGGCCTACCCCAGTTTGTAATTAATCTTTCTCTTCCAGCCACCACGGCACTTAGTACTAGTATAAAAGCACTGTCTTCCATTAGCGTTTTGTCTCCACTCATGTCTTCCCATAGACCAAAGAGCTTCTGAAGGGCTAGATGTGGCTAGACCAGCCCAGCTGGTTAAAACTGACACTGGTGGCCCCCTCGGGGTCTCCCCACCCCTGGCAGTTCGGGGGCTGCTCTGGCTGTGTCGGCCTTGAAGTGGCTTGGGTAGCACTAGAAGATCCCTGGGGGAGGGGCTGAGCCTCTGCCTCCAGGACAGACTCAGTCAACCCAGGCCCTGGCCAGCACCAGGCTCCCTTCTCCAGGTCCCACTGGCCTCACCTGGGAGGACAGAAGGCTGCAGAAGGGCGGGGGCGGGGTGGGGGCCCACCTGCAGGGTGGCTCTTGCTTCTCTTGAGGAGGTTGGTGCACATCTTGGAGCTGGTTTAGGAGCTTTTCTGTAGGGATGGAGACTAGGGGCTGGGGAAGGAGCTGAGCCACTGCTGTCTGCAGGAGTCCCAGAGCAAGGTCTTTTTCTGAAAGCACAACCCGGGGGCAGAGTCCTCAGCCCCCAGCCCCCTTCCTGCCCCTGTGGTGGGGCCAGAAGCAGGGCCTCCATCCAGGGCAGCTTTCTCTAAGCATCCCACCTTCTGCCCTCGGGTCCCCTCAGGAGACCTCCCCCTTCTCTCCTGGCCCATGTGTGCAGAGCCCCTAGCCCTTTCACATCCCTGTCCTGCCACATAAGGATGTGTATGCCTTGTGCTCGGCCCTAGCTGGCCCGGCCCTCCTGCCCACCATATCCCCAGGCCCACGCTGGGAAGTCTACTGGGGACGTGCTTTCCTCCTCCTTCTTCTCCTTCACTCTCCTGTCCAGGAAGTCTTCTCCAGTTAGCTTCCTGGTTCTCATCACTCCTCACCCTTCTACTCAGATGCACCCCCCACCCACTGTCCCAGTGTGTCCATGTGTGTATTCATGTGTTTATGTGTATACACATGTGTAGCCCTATGTGTGTACACTTGCACCTGTATGTGTGGGTCTCCCACTGCAATGTGTGAGGGGCTGTGTCTGCTAAGTACAGTCTTTGGATTTTTTCCTCCCCGGTGTCTAGGCCTGGGGTCAGTGTGAAAGAGGAGCTGAGGTAAGGAGCAAGGGTAAGGAAATCCTGCTGAGGAACTGGGGAGGAGGAAGCAGAGATGCTGTCCAGCTGGGAAGGTTTACTTTGGGGCTAACCAACCAGAGAAGCCTCCGTGGAAGGCCCCCTCCAGGGTGGGAGCTGAGTGACATTTGAGTACTGCAGAACCAGAGATCAAGGGCAGGACCTTGGCAGCCTCCACTGAGAGAGCACTGCAGCGCTGTGTCCTCACCCTTGGGCGGAGCGTAGAGCAGCCAGAACTGGATTGCGCTTAGGGAGTCTGTTTCCAGGATCTGACACAGGAGCTCCAGGACCTGTGGGCAGGAGGCCAGCACATTCCAGCCAGGAGTACAGGCACAGAGTACAGGCACATGTAGGTTTGGAGGGCACCAAGGGAACCCTTCCCCCAAAGTGGGCTCTCAGAGGTGTCTGCTGGGCTAAACTTGCTCCCACGAAGTCCATGCCTTTCCTCCACATTGGCCTTTGCACTTAACAGAGGGCTTTCTCTCACGACAGTCCGGGAGGAAGATTCTTAACCTTCCTGCTGGACAGGTGGAGAGTCCGAGGCCCTGAGAGGGGATGCTAGCAGGAAGCTGGTGGTAAAACGCAGCCTCAGCGGAAGGCTCTGTGGACCCCACATCCCTGAAGCCTGCTTGGCTGGTTATTCTCTAGGGCCCCTCACTGGGAAGCCCAAGGTCAGAGCTGGCCAGTCAGCTCCTCAGAGACACACCAAATCCCACATGCCCAGGGCCTTGGTGTGGGGATTTCAGGAACCCCAAGGTATGCCACACACCAAAAGTCCCAGAGTCTGGGGATGTTGGAAAAGGGGTGGGGGAAGCCCAGAGTGCAGCCTGAGGGGCAGCACATGCCATTTCTGCAAACTGCTCAGCACCGGGTTCCCTCCTGCAGAGCTGTGGGCATGCTTGGCTCCTTGCTGCATCCTCAGCCTTTGACATCTTGCTACCTCTGGGCTCATTTTCCCCTGCGTTCCCCAGTCAGTTAGCATCAGGAAAAGATCCAGCTCTGTCTCGGATGGGCTATGGGGGCTCCCTAGGCCAGACTGCTGCTGGTGGCTGTAGCTATGGCAGGCTGGAGTTGGGGCCCGAGGTGAAAGGTGGAAGCCCTGGAGTCCTAGGGAAGTGAGTCCCCCTCAGCTCTTGGCGGTCAGTCATCCCAGGACCTGGAGGGGCCTGTTGGTTCCCAGCAGGTCAGCCTCATCCTCAGCAGAGTGGAATCTGGGCTGGGCCTCTCCCCAGGCCTCTGTCTGCTTAGGGGCCCACCCTCATCCCCAGATGCCCACCCGCCGTGCTAACCCACCCTGACCTGCCCCTGGGCCCTTCTCCATTCTCCGTATCCAACTTACCTGCCCTGTGCCCCCTCCCCACAGGACCCGAGAACCTAATTCCAGGTGAGGTGAGGCTGCCCTATGGTGGAGAAAGCACCTTAGTCCTGGCTATGCTGCTCCGCCTCAGGGGACCTGGCCCATGGACTATCACTTGGCAGGGCCTCAGCCTCCCCATCCATGGCATGGGGGTGCCAGGCCCTGTCTGCTCTATCCACTTGACTGCACTGTGGCAAAGTTTCAGAGGGAGTGTGTGCCTGACAGCACTGGTCACAAGGAAGGTGGCAGGATGCTGGCTCTACCTCTGGCCTTTCTTGGAGGACATCCATGCATTTTCACAGGGACCTCTGATGCCTTCACCCACCGGGATGAGGCATGGACTCATCTCAGGCCTTGCTGGGGAAACATGAGCATGGTGGGCTCTGTGCTCACTGAAGCGCAAGCCAGGCCCCTCTCTGCGTGTGGACACTAGGCTGGGCCTAGCCGTCCAGGCTGTGGGGTGTGGCCTGCTATGGTGGGCAGGACCTCCTTCTTCAACCCACCATTGCAGCTCCCTTCACTAACTCAGCAAATGCCACAGCAGGAAGGGACCCTCGATAGCAATGCGTTCATGCTTCCAGTGGATAGATCACAGAACTAGGGCCCAGGGAGGGGCAAGGACTCACATGGAAACCTAGAGGCAGCAGGGGGTCATAGCCCTGGCTGCTGGCTCCCCAAGGCTGGAGTTTTCTGGTCTTAACGGTCCTAGGCATCAGTATCCCTGGGAGGGGCCGTGCCCTAAAGCGGTTTGTAGGACTCCTAATATGGAGAGCCAGGACCCTGGGAGCAGAACTGGGTCCTCACCAGCAGCTCCTGATCCTGAAGGAGGAAGGCCTGGACTCCCTCATCTCTGCTGGAAGACTGACTCTGCTGGCCCTGGTGGGATCTGCGGCGGCCGACAGCCCGAGTGGAAGCGGGGATGAGCCTCCCAGTCTCCGCTGAGTACTTTGCGCCCTGCTCCCGCAGAGGCTCCTCCTCCTCCTCCTCCTGCTGGGACAAAAGTGGCCAGAGACTCCAGGCAGTCAGCAAGAGGGGAGGAAGAGGGCCGAGGGGAAGAGAGGAGCAGGATGCCGGGTCACAATCCCCAGGGCATTTTGCCCCCCATATCCCAGCATCACAGCATTGCCAGGGTCCTAGGGTATCATCCAGCTCTGCCACTCACTCCCTGCCACCTGCCTTAGACCCCCTCCTTGGGCATCCCCAGCCCACTCTCTGGCAGCCAGCCCTTCCACTCTCAGCTATCATGCTCAAACTAGCAAAAACTCTTCCTCCTGAACTCAGTAAGGGAGGGTCGATCGCTGGACGCCTGCAGGTGGTTCTCATTCTTCCTCCCAGGCAGATCCTCCCTGCTGCTCCTCCCCATAGCCATCAGAGATTTGAAAACAGCATCCTGCAGCAAGGGCCCACCGCCTACCTTAATTCCAGCTCAGCTGCCCCCAGGTCTGTCCCAGAGAGGCCTGGGGCCTGGGGCCTCCTGCTCTTGCAATTCTAGTTAAGACTGGTAGTATCCTTCCCCCCATTTTAAAGATAGGAAAACAGAGACGCAGACAGCTTAGCTGAGTTGTCCTGAGTGCCACAGTGAGTTAGCTGTGAGCAGGAATGAGAAGCCGGGCCTCTGCCTGCCCACTCTGGTTGCCCAAGACAAGGGGCAGGAGCAGACTGTCATAAGAGCAATTCCAGTCACCTTTGAGCTGCCTCTCAGGTGAGTTTACTGTTTTATCATCAAATGGCACCCACGGAGTCACCCCTACCATGTTTGAAAACCTTCTGAGATTCTCTGCTCCTTATGTGATTAGATACGAAAAAGTTTGGAGATTAAGAACAAGCTGCTCCTCCCTACATTCAAAGTCTGCACCCACCCCCCTGCCACCTTTCCCATTGCTGCCCACTTATAGCCTGGTTTCTGATGATGCCCTGAGTTTGCCAGCTTTTGAGCTGCTGAGCTAGGTGCCTCTGCTTGGAACTCCTCAGTCCCCTTGTGAACATCTCACTTAGATATCGCAGGCCCCCAAGTGCTGCCTGTCCTAAAACCCCTGCTTGGATTTCTCCACCTAGGTGTGCTCTCTCCCTCACTGTGACCTTTCCCCCGATGTTTGTAAGAATCAGTCCCCTCTACCCCACCTCTGGTAGGCTGAACTGACTCGGGAGGGATCTCCTTATTCAGAGAAGGATCTGTTTCACCTCTTCCCAGACTAGCTCCTGTGTTCCGCACCCACCTCTTTCTTCTTCAGCTCATCCTCCTTGGTGAAGAAGGCCACCCGGGAAGCCAGGTCCTTCAACTCCTTCTTCCAGGCTTCTGGAGGAGGGGACAAGGTCCTGCCAACTGAAGTCAGGGGCCCTCCTCCCCTCCCTGTGCCACCAGGCCTTGGTAGAGGAGTCTGCTCTCCTTCCTGGCCTCCCTGCCTGGATCTTAAAGGGAAAGGGGCAGGCAGTGCCCTGGAGGGAGAAGGCTCTGGATTCACACCATGGGTGGTGGTTGTGGCAGTGGGTGAGGTGCGGGGGTGGGGCGTTGCTTTCCTTCTAGCAAGGGCTGATGTTGATGTCCTAGCCTGTGCATTTCTAGAGGATGCTGGAGAACATTTGGTTACCTGTGCCAAGATGCACATGGTTTCATCTAGTTTGGTCTCTTTTAGGTTCCTGAGGCCAAGACTGAAGCTGAGGAGATACGAATGGGCCTGTTACTAAGAAATCGAACTAATTCCTGGAGAGGGTGGCAAAGAGAGCCGCAGCCAGCCTTCCAAGTCTGTCTGCCCTGCACCGGCAGCCCCAGTCCCTTCTCCAGGATCTCTCCCCTGTCCCCACCAAACTGGCTTCCAGCACCTCAGTCAAGGAAAGGATAACGCTGGGCAGAGTGGAGACCTCTGGAACGCCAAGCCAGCACTGTGGCTGATCGTTCTGGTTGGCCAAGGCCTGAGCACACCAGTTACTAAATATTTCCTATAGCATTCTGGCCTACAGCTGCCAGTCACATGACTGCAGGCTCAACATCTGCTTGCCCTCTGCATGTTATTACTCCTCAAGCACCTCAAATCCAAGCAGGGGTGCATTTCTGCTGGCTAGGACTTGCTGGGTGGGGAGTAATGCAGAGATTAGGCTGTCCAAGGAAAGGGGAGAAAAAGTGGGTTCCCTCAACAGACCTCACTCACCTAAGAGCAATGGCCCTTTCCTTCTGGGCACCCACCCAAGGGAGGCAGCCTTGGGGAGAGGCATGAGCCCCAGGGTAGAGGGAGGTATGGTCCAAGTACCCACCAGAAGAAAGCTGGGGGTTCCGATTAGACTGTGGGTCTCCAATGGGGGCAGAGATGGTTGGCATCCCCATTTGACAGCCGGAAAAGATAGTCGACTCAGGCAAGGGGGCTGGAGAGTCCCTGACGACACAAACAGGCTTCCCGGTGAGATCTGCAAAGGGTTAGAGGCTGTGGGAAGGGAGGCTTAGGTGGACCTTAAGAGCTCCAGGAGGCTGGGAAGAGGCTGAAGGGCAGGGTGATTCCAGCTCCACCTCTTCCAGTAACCACAGGCTGATAGATTATCAGAGCTGGGAGGGCCTTGCAACCACCTAGACCAGAGACCACCTCACCCACAGGGGGAACTTAGAATGGACAGGGGAAGGGCCTGTTCAGTGCCACACTGTGAGTTGGGCAGAGGTGAGACAAGAACTTAGGCTTCCTGGGCCCCTAGTCCCGAGGATCTTCTGATTTCCTATGACAGTGCAACAAACTGCTGATGTGAGTACACAGGGGTAGGTAGGCAGCTTAAATATGAGAATGCTGGGGCAAGGGCATTAAGTCACAGTTCGTGATGGGCAAGGCCCGGGCTCACATCACAGGGAAAGAGATTGAGCCACACCCTCTACAGAAAACTGCTATCAGTCAGCCTGTGCAAGGCTGCATGCAGGGTGGCCTGGAGGTAGTAGGGGCCGTTTACACGTGAGGACCCTTCTGGCTAACCCTGGGTGATTATTATATCAGTATTGATAGTGAGGCTTGAAGACCGGCCTGGTGAGGACCTAGCAGGGCTGCTCTCCCCTCCCTGAAACACTTCCCTTTTGGTGCCAGGACCCCTCACTCTTGTTCCGGCTCACTACCTCTCCTCATCTCCTCTGCTGACTTCTCATCTTCTCAACCTCTTAATCTTGGGGTCCCCAGGGACCTGTCCCCAGGTTTTTCTCTCCTGTACCTACATGGACTCCTTGGTGATCCTACCCAGGCCCACCACTTAAAACACCCCCTCTCGAATGGCTCTCACATCTGTGTCTCTGCCCTGAACACCAGATCCGACTGTTCCCCTGCACCTCCACCTGAAGGTCTAGAAAGCATCTCACGTCACCCACCTCCCACATCCAAGACCAAACCCCTGACTCCCTCGAAGCCTGCAGTGGCCCTTCCGCTGATTTCCCTGTCTCAGTCAATGCACTCCAGTTTCCCAGATGCTCAGGCCAAAAATCTAAGTCGGTCTTGCCTCTTCTCTTCCTCTCACTCCGCTTTTAATCAATCACCGAGTCCTACTGACTTTACCTTCCACATATCTCCAGGATAGAGCCATGGAGTCTTCCACTTCTAGCCCCTGGTCCAAGCCACAGTTAAGACAGAGGCCAGGATGACCTTGCTAAAACATCTCACTTCCGTGCTCTCAGCCTTCCAAGGGCTCCAGCTGATTCAGGAAGGTGGCTTAATGGTGACAGTAGTGGCCCAGATGCATAGCTGACTTGGGCCCACTGTCTCCCTGATGCCTTCTTCGTTCTCCTCTCCTGCTTTACTCCAGCCAGACCAGCTTCTGCTTCCTTGCTGCTGCTCCAACAGAGTGGGAGCACTCTTGCCTCCCGGCCTTTGTTTTTGCTGATATACCTGCTTGAGACATCCTTCCCCCTGCTGTGTGCACAGTTCCTATGTAGTCCTTCACTCAAACGTCATGTTAATGGCCATGTCTTCTGTGACCACCTTTTAAAAACAGCAATCTTCCCACTGCAGCCTGGGCACTTGACACCTTCCCCATCTCCCATCCCTCCCCACTGGAGGTCAGTCCAGGGGGGCGGCCACCATGTCTGTCTTGTTCACTGTTGTATCCCCAAGGCCTAAAAAAGTGCCTAGCCCATAGTTCACACTCAAGAAATATTTGATGGCTGGCTGGGTGGCTGAGTGGCTGACATGGCCTAAGTTAGAGGACTTAGAGAACAGAGCACTGCTCCAGGACAGAACTTACCCCTTTCTCTGATTTGTAAAATGGGAGAACCCAGCAGTCAGGGGAATCCTGTAGGGAACCTGTCACCCACCCTTGGAGGGCTTCTCTCCTGCCCACCAAGTGCAGTCCTGGCTGGGTTCTTGGCAGCCCTGGGATCCTGGCCCCTATCCTCTCTGGGCCCCAGCCTGGAAGTGGGCTCTGCCATCAATTCTTCCTTCCCAGTTCTCAAGACCAATTTGTGATACTCCCTCTGCTCCCACCCCAACCAGCTGGGCCCTACCTTGGATGTGGGTCACATGCTGAGGGTGTGGGTGGTGCCGGGAGAAGAAGGAGTGGTGACTGAGGCGTCCAAAGCAGTAGGTGCTAGGAGTTTGGGGCTTGGGGGTCCTCAATGCCCGGCGGATCCGCTCGAAATCCACAATCCCTGGGATCACCAGTTCTTTCTGTGGCCCACTGTCCCCAGCGCTCCTTGGCTTGCGTCCTGACTTCTTCTCGGGTTTCAGCTTAGCCTTTGGACTGAAGGAGGGGGTTTCAGGAGAAGCTAATGGAGCCTCCTCTGGCAGTGGGCCCACCTGGGCTCAGAGCTCAGTGCTTATGACAGGCCCCTTCCTGAGGAGCTCTGAAATCTGGTTTCCTGGGTTTCACCACCACCTCCATAGCACCAAGCTAGGCCTCCCCCAGAGTCCTTTCCCAACTGGTACAATCCTGTCCTGATTAGTCTTCCTTATCAGGGAGCTAGCATCCATTTGAGGGAACTTAGACTCTTCCAGCACCCCAGTTTTTTCCCAGAGACCATATCTGAAACCAGAAAGAGAAGCTGCAGACCCACCTACTCATCAAAATACCCAGGATGGAGCAAAGTCACCTTATATACATCCCTGGGGATGGGGCTGGTCCCAGCAAGGGCCTCCCCCAAGCCAGGCTATGGATAGCCCAGAGGCCAGCTATAGGCTGCCATCCTCCCGCATGCATTCAGGAGCGGCCTTGGCTCAGACTCAGCGTCCAGAAGCCAGAGCTGAAGCTTAGGCCAGATCAGACCAGCAAGTTCTGTTCCCATGGGGGTCCCTCCTAGGAAAGGAAGAGATGATGCAGCAGCTACTGGGGCTGTGACGCTGAGGGAAGCTTCAAGCTCTATTTTGCTTTGCTGGAGACAAGCCAGCTCAGGTCCTCTGTCCTCTACCCCCACCCCTCCCCTTCCTGAGAACGCTGTGCATCTGCCCTTGGAGGAAGGTCAACATCAGCAAAGGTGGCCCACTCTCCACCAGAGGCCTGCTGGAACCACCTGCCTGATCGCTGTCTGTATGCCCTTCTCACGGTGGCCCTGGCTGAAGGGAGTCCTTTTGGAGTACAGATGGACTCTGGATGTGCTAAGCAAGGTGTGCTGCCCCCGGACCCTCTGAGGACTCCACTGACCTGGCCCCTGAGTTTCCTGATCCATTCTCCATTCGCCTCTAAGGGATCTGGGGCTTAAAGAAACAAAGCAAACCTTCTCTGAAAGTTGCAGTTAGCTGTCCTCTTCTACTCCCAAGTGACAGAGGAAATCACCTGCTGAGAACCCCTGGAACTCCTCTGCTCAGTGCTTCTGGCCCCTGCCCAGGAGGGGCAAAGCCCATTACCTGGGCTAACTTGGGCCTGAGGATCCATTGGGGGGTCTGGCTGACTGGCAGCAGCAGTTCAGTAAGAACCACCTCTCTTGGACTCCTAATCTGTTGAGATCCCCCAAGGCCACCTTTGTCTTCCACCCTGCCCTACCCCAAGCCCTCCTCAGTCAGCAGGGTGGGCATTTGGAGCCTCACCTCATCAGTGGATATTCAGCCAATTGAACATCTGTAGCCATTGTATGCTTTCTAACAGACTAAAGGCCAGTGCACTTAATACTAGTGTTGAAGATGCAGAACAGGAACTCTCACGAACTGGCGGTGGAAGTGTAAACAGGAACAGGCACTTTGGAGAGAGAAATGGTAACATCTTATAAAATTGAGCATTTGCATGCTGTATCACTCAGCAATTTCTTTCCCAGGTATAAGAGAAATTCTCACAGACGTACCACAGGGGCTACTTGTAAGAATATTCATACAAACACCGTTCAAAATAGCAAAAACCTAGTGGCAACCAAAATGTCTGATGGCAGAAGAATGGATAAGTAAGCTGTGGTGCATTCAGACAGTGGGATACTTTATTGCTATGAAAATAAATGAGCCATAAATGAGCCACAGCTACATGTAACAACATGAATGAATCTTATAATCAGTATGAGAAACCTTACAGTTCTTGGTTTTGGGATGTTATATTTATGCAATCCTATTAACTCAATTTGCTTTTTATTAATTACTATTAATAGGCTACAGTGTAACAAGATATATGCATTTGAAACAACACAATTGTTGTCATCCACTATATATAATGTGTGGATAATATAAAGTAACTACTAAACTGTATAAATGATGTGTTTAAAAACATATTATTTCTCTTTCATAAGTGGTTTAGTTTATGTGTGTTCTGGAGGACCACAAGTTCCAAAGGACCACATAGCCTGAGATCCTTTCTAAAAATAAAAATTTAAAAGCAAAGCAAAATGATCAAGAACATGCGATAAAATAGCAACAACAGCATCAAACAAGGAAATGCTAAGCACGAAATTCACACAGTGGTTATTTCCAAGGGAAGGCGGGGAGGGGAGCTGTGCAGGAGAAGCGCATGTAAGGAGATGTGTTAGTGGTGATGTTCTTGTTCTTGGTTTGGGTGGTGTATTTGCTTGTGTTTATTATATTATTAAGTAAACTAGTTAAATGACATAGATGAAAGATGATAGGTGTCAAAACCAAGAATTGTGATTAAATCTCTGGACCTGAATATATATATCTAGCCAAAGTGCTAGGGATGGGGTTGGGACAGGACATCAGTGCATTCTGAGAATTAACCCTCAGAGTCACAGAATCTGCAAGGGACCCCAGAGATCTCCCAATGCCAGCCTTCGTCAGGTAGTGGGATGAGTTGGTGTTGTCTGAGATGGAGGAAACAGGGGAGACTTGCTGAGGTCACACAGAAAGAACCAGAGCCCAGGCAGTCTGACTCACAGTTTGCTGATCTTTTCTCTCCTTAAAAGGAAGCTTCAGACATCCTTGATGTCAGGGACTGGGCTCTAGAGTACTTAGATGCTACAATCTTGAGAACAGGGTATCTGGAAGCCCCAAATCCTCCTGCCTGTGGGAAAAAGTACTCTTTAGAACAGAGACTTGCAAATGTGTTTGGCTGTAATGACAGTAAGGAATTCTTTATGTCATGACCCAATTCACACACGGGTTTGTATGTGTGTGTGAAACTAAAACAATAATATCCTGAAGCAATATTTATCAGTACTACATATGATGCACACTGGTATTTTTACCCCATTTTTGGTTTCATTTCTTAAATGTTCGATATGATCCATTAAATTGATCTAATAAGCCATCGGGGGTCATAACCCACAGCAGCTGTAGAGAGGCCGACAGGGACTCTAGTAGGCCAAGCCTGCCTTGTCCAGAGCTTTCTGTCCCTGCTGTCTGTCCCTGGGGCTCCAGCTGGCCAGGCAGAGGGGCCTGAGGGCTCCCACCAATCCAGCCACAGAACTTCCCTTTCTACCTCTGCCCTTCTGGGCTCTCCAGTGTCCATCTCCTCTCCCAAGAGGTCCCTGGACTCACCAAGGCAGTGCCCACTACAGCATGTGTGTGAGAAGCCCTGCTGTCCCAGCAGGAAGGAGCAAGGGGACAAATTGAGGGGAAGGCTGTGGGTTCTGTGTGCAAGTCTGCCTGCTTTGTGACAGTGACCTCAGTGGTTGCTAGGTTACCCCTTTCCCACAACTCCAGAACCTCTGCCCAGCACCTCTCTACCACACCCCTCACCAGTCTCCCCCTCCTGGAAGGGTAGACAAGGGCTGAGGACCTTCTGTCCCTCCTGACTTCCTCGCTGCTTCCCATCCAACACTTTCAATGGGGGCAAAGGGAGAGAAGGAGAGTCTGGGGCTGGTTTTAGCCAGCGAGCAGCGGACGGAGGCGGAACACTGGCAGAGGGCCGTTGGTGGGCTGCGTCCCAGCTTTGTCAGCCCTACCTGGCCTGCTCCCACCACACAGGGGTCAGCTTATGTGCATTCTGGTTCTGGGGGCTCATTCTCTGGGGGGGGGGGGGTGGCTCTTAGAAGGAGAAAAGGTGACAAACCATGTTACCCAGAGGGACCCCAGTCCCTCTCTCTGCATGATAGCTGGGTGGGAAGATTCTGGGCTTTCATTTGGACAGGTGTTCTAATCAGATTTCAACATCCCATAGACCTGTCACTTTGGGTAAATCACCTGGAATGCCACAGATGCAAAATAGTGGGAAGAATCCTTGCTTCGAGTCCCTATTCTGCTACTTCCTAGTTGTGAGGCCTCAGACAATGCACCTGCCTTCTCTGAGCCTTAGTTCCCACATCTCTAAAATGGAGATGATGATACTGCACTTATTCTCACAGGATGTTTGAGAACATTAAGTGAGTTGATAAATATTAAAGTGTTTCAAACAGTATCTGCCCCAAGTATAATTTCTTACTATTATTGCCTTCTCTGGGTCTATAAAATGGGATATACTCGCCTACTTCTGTGGTTGTTCTGAAGACAAACTAATGGAGGTGAAGCCCTTAGTCATATGTCTGGCACACAAGAGATGCTCAAAAAGGATAAGAATCATCATTATTATCGGTAACTTGATGGTGGTAGTGGGATGAGACCTTCATCTGAGAACTATCTTGGATAGTTCACTTTATTTCTCTGAGGCTCAACTTGGACACCTGTCAAATGGGGGTAAGGATAGTTCTTGGCCGACAGGGCAGTAACTCGATCAGATGCTGGGAAGGGTGTAGACAGGCTCTGTAAACTATGGGAAGGCTTGCAGATAGTGCCGGGTGCTGTCCCTCAGAATGATGGGGTGGGCTTTTCCCAGGGCCTTTGCTGTCAGCACCCCTGGCTTCATACTGGTGCTCTGAGGCTTTCAGACTCTGTGTCTTTTCTCTGGGGAGCAAGAAAAGGAAGGTGGGTAGCTAGAGGCAAACCCAAGCCCTTCAAAAGTTCTGCCTCTCTGGCTAAGGGGTGGGGATTCATACCACTATGGTGGCCCCCCTGAGGGCTGGCCTCTGGGTCTTGGCCTACTCCAAATGCCCACTCATCCTTCTGCAGGTCAGGATGTTCCCTGGCTTTTTCTGGGCCTGTCTCTGCAGGAACAAAGTGAGTCTTTTGAAATCATACTGAAAACCCCCTGTTCATACTTCTGGGCATCCTGGCAGCTGTGAAGATAGATGATACAGCATTTGGGAGAAGAGAGGCTTTCTTCCCCATGACAAGCCACTCTTCCCTCCTGCTTTCAGCACTCTTGGGGCATTTCCCACCACGTGAGCTGACTCATCTGAGATGAAAACCCACTCTCATCCTCCCCACTGGTGCCTTGTAATGCTTCAACTATGTTATTTACAATCTAGCATGGGAGTCTGCATAGGGATTGCAGCTGGGGGGGGATGAAAGTGTTCCTCAGGAAATGTCTTCAACACTGGTTTGTAAAAGAAGAGCTGAGGAAACTCTTCTGACTTCTTTGTAGAGTGTCAAAAACTGGAGAGAGATCTGTCAGCCTGGGAGTGCTTTGAGGTACAGTCCTTGGCCTGGATGACTCAGTTACAGCAGAAGCAATATAAACTTCATGGAACACTCCCTATGTGCCAGGCACTGTGCCAACCTCTTAGATATATTACCTCCTGTAATCCTATAGATGGGGAAATTAATGATTAGAGAAATCTTTAGTTATTTGTGTTGCAAATATATTCTCTCCTTTGTGTCTTGCTTGTCTGTGTCTACATGCAGTCTTTTGAAAAAATAATTCCTAATTTTAACATAACCCAATTTATCAATTTTGTCCTTAATGGTTAGTGGGTTTTGTGTCTTAAGAGATCTTTGCCTACCCAAGGTTATGAAGATAATTCTCTTTTATTATTTTCTGAAGATTTACTGTTTTGCTGTTCACGTTTAGATCTACAATCAATATGAAATTGATTTTTGTGTTTGGTGTAAGATAGGGGCCAAAATTTATATATATTTTTTCCATATAAATATCCATTCAACCCAGTACCATTACTTAAAACATTGTCCTTATCTCTGCAGTACCATCTTTATCAAAATTCAAGTATTCATATATGTGTGGGCCTGTCTCTGGACTTTCCATCTACCATTGTGCCAACACTATATTCTCTTAATTACTGTAGCTTTAAATACATCTTGATGTCTATATAAGTGGTATAAGACTTCCAGCTTCGTTTTTTAAGATTGTCTTGGATATTCTAGTTCCTTTGTCTTTCCATGCAAATTTTAGAATAATCTTATTGACATCTACAAACTTTTTGTTTAGATTTTTATAGGAATCAGGTTAAACTTCTGTATCTATTTGGGGAGAATGGACGTCTTTACCATGTTGAGTCTTCCAGTCCATGAACATGGTATGTCTCTCCATTTATTTAAATCTTCCTCGATTAATTTAATCAGCATTTTATAGTTTTCAGCATAAAAGCCCTGGACATGTTTTGTTAGATTTTCACCTATTTCAGTTTTTTTTTAAAGGAACTGTAAATAGTATGATATTTTAAATTTTGATGTCCATATGTGCATTGCTAGTATATAGAAACACTATTAATTTTTGTATGTTAGTTTGTATCCTTCAACCTTGCTGAACTCGCTTGTTAGTTTCTGGAGATATGTTGTAGATTCTCTGGAATTTTCTGCATAGATAATAATATCATATCATCTGCAAATACGGACAGTTTTCTTTCTTTCTTTCTTTCCCATATATATGCCTTCTCTTCTCTTCTCTTCTCTTTTCTTCTCTTCCCTTCCCTTCCCTTCTCTTCTCTTTTTTTTCTCTTCTCTTGTTTTACTACACTGTCTAGAACTTCCAATACTAAGTTGAATAACAGTGGTGAGAGTGCACATCCTTACCTTGTTCCTAATCTTAGGAAATAAACACAGAGTCTTTAACCATTAAATATAATGTCAGCTGTAGGTTTTTTATATATACTCTTTATCAGGTTAAAAAAGTCCCTCTCGGCCGGGCGCGGTGGCTCAAGCCTGTAATCCCAGCACTTTGGGAGGCCGAGACGGGCGGATCACGAGGTCAGGAGATCGAGACCATCCTGGCTAACACGGTGAAACCCCGTCTCTACTAAAAATACAAAAACTAGCCGGGCGAAGTGGCGGGCGCCTGTAGTCCCAGCTACTCGGGAGGCTGAGGCAAGAGAATGGCGTAAACCCGGGAGGCGGAGCTTGCAGTGAGCTGAGATCCGGCCACTGCACTCCAGCCTGGGCGACAGAGCGAGACTCTGCCTCAAAAAAAAAAAAAAAAAAAAAAAAAAAAAAAAAAAAAAAAAGTCCCTCTCTATTCCCATTTCTCTGAGCGTTTTTGTCATAAATGGGTGTTGAATTTTATCAAATGCTTTTTTTCTGCATCAACTAATATGATCATGTGATTTTTCTTCTTTTGCTTGTCAGCACATTTATTTTTCAAATATTGAACTAGCCTTGTATCCCTGGAATAAGCCCCACTTGCTCATGGTGTATAATTCTTTTTATATATTGCTGGATTCTACTTGAAAATATTTTGTTAAGGATTATTGCACCTATATTTATGATGAATATTTATCTGTAGTTTCCTTTTTGTACTGTCTTTCTGTGGTTTGTGTATCATCAGGATAACACTAATTTCATAAAATGAATTGGGAAGTGTTACCTCCTTTTCCATTTTCTGGAAGAGATCGTGTAAAATTGATGTTAATTTTTCTTTAAATGTTTGCTGGATTTCTCCAGTGAAACTACCTGGGCCTGGAGATTTATTTTTTGGATGTTTTAAAATTGAAGATTTAATTTTCTTAACAGTTATGGGACTATTCAAGAGATCTATTTCAAATTGGGTGATTATAATAGTTTGCTTTTCAAGGAGTTGGCCAGTTTCTCTTATGTTGTAAAATTTATTTGTGTAGAGTTGTTTTGTAATATTCTCATATTATCCTTTTGATATCTGTAGAATATGTAGTGACACCTTTATTTCATTCCTGATACTATTAATTTGTGATTTCTTTCTCTCCCTTTTATTGCCAGTCTTGCTAGATAGAAGTTTGCCAATTTTATTGATGTTTTCAAAGAACCAGCTCTTTTTTTTATTGATATTTTTCCTATTTTTTTCTGTTTTCAATTTCATGAATTTCTGCTCTTATCTTCATTATTTCATTGTGCTGCTTGTTTTGGATTTATTTTGCACTGTTTTTTACAGGTTTGTGAGGGGGATGCTTAGATTATTGGTTGGACACTTTTCTCTCTTTCTTTTTTTTGGGGGGGGATGGAGTCTTGATCTGTCACCCAGGCTGGAGTGCAGTGGTGCAATCTAGGCTCACTGCAACCTCTGCTTCCCAGGTTCAAACAGTTCTCTGCCTCAGCCTCCCTAGTAGCTGGGATTACAGGTGCCTGCCACCACGTCCAGCTATTTTTTTTGTATTTTTAGTAGAGATGGGGTTTGACCATCTTGGCCAGGCTGGTCTTGAACTCCTGACCTCGTGATCCACCTGCCTTGGCCTCCCAAAGTGCTGGGATTACAAGCATAAGCCATCGTGCCCGGCCTCCTCTTTTCTAATATATGCATTTAGTGCTATAAATGTTCCTCCCAGCATACTTTAGCAGTCACCCACAAATCTTGATGTGCTATGTCTCCATTTTCATTCAATTATTATGTATTTTAAAAATTTCCCTTGAAACTTCATCTTTGACCAACATGAATTTTTTAAAGAAGCGTGTTAATTTCCAAATGTTTGCAGATTTCCCTGTTATCTTTTTCATTTATTTATTTTTTAAAATGTGACAGGGTCTCACTCTGTCACCCAGGCTGTAGTTAAGTGGTGGACTTACAGCTAACTGCAGCCTTGACCTCCCAGGCTCAAGTGATCCTCCCACCTCAGCTTCCCAAGTAGCTGGGACTACAGGTGTACATCACCATGCTTGGCTAATTTTTGTATTTTTTGTAGAGATGGGGTCTTGCCCTGTTGCCCAGGCTGGTCTTGAACTCCTGAGCTCAAGTGATCCACCCACCTTGGCCTCCCAAAGTGCTGGGATTATAAACATGAACCACCATGCCCACCCTCCTGTTATCTTTGTGCTATTGATTTCAACATTGATTCAATTATACTTGGGGAAGGTACTCTATATTATTTTAATTATTTAAAAGTGTTGAGGTTTGTTTTGTAGCTCAGGATGTGGTCTATGTCAGTGTACATTCTATGGGCACTATAAAAGAATGTGTATTCTGCTGTTATTGGGTGAAGGGTTCTATAAATGTTAGTCTATTGGTTAAAATTGTTTTTTTTTTTTTTTTTGAGGCGGAGTCTCGCTCTGTCGCCCGGACGAGAGTGCAGTGGCCGGATCTCAGCTCACTGCAAGCTCCGCCTCCCAGGTTTACGCCATTCTCCTGCCTCAGCCTCCTGAGTAGCTGGGACTACAGGCATGTGCCACCACGCCCAGCTGATTTTTTGTATTTTTTAGCAGATATGGAGTTTCACTGTGTTAGCCAGGATGGTCTCGATCTCCTGACCTCATGATCCACCTGCCTTGGTCTCCCAAAGTGCTGGGATTACAGGCGTGAGCCACCATGCCTGGCCATTATAGCTTTAATTTGCATTTCTTTACTGAGTGAGGTTGAATTTTCATGTGTTTAAATGTTATTTGTATACATTTTTGTGACCTCTGTTCATTTTTCTGTTGGTTTGTTAGTTCGTATATGGATAGATGGATTTATTTATTAGAGAGATTATCACTTTGTAGTATGAATAATTAAAATACTTTTTTTTCTAGCTTGTTGTTTTCCTTTTGACTTTGCCTATGCAGTGAAGTCTCTTGCTAAACTGCTACTCTGCTGAGGACTTACTCAGCTGCCTTTGGAGGTCAGAGAGGGTAGCTCATTTAAACCCACTCTGCTTTGGCGGGCTCTCATTAAACCCCATGAAAGATTCCACAGAACAGAGGCCAGAAGCCTGGGCTCCAGAGATACTCAGGCCTGCCATTCTCTATGTGATCTTAAACCAAATTTTGATAACTCTTGACATCAGTTTCCTCATTTACAGAAATAATAATTATTCTAACTTTATGTAGTTATTTGATGATTAAATAAGATAATGCATGTAAGGTCATCTAGCCACAGAGTGTGATCCACAGTAAAGGTTTGATGCATGGTATTTGCTTTTTAATTATTAGTGTTTACCAAGATCAAGCTAATATTTTGTGAATGGCTGCTATTTTATCCTGATGCCACTCCCCATCAGTGTACAGGAGAAAATTCTGTGACCACATGCCGTTGGCTCACCTGCTATGTCTGGTTTGCTTTGTGCATGGAGTTCTGGATTGCAGTCAGTACCATTGAGTCCTTTGATGAAGGTTGGCTGCTCTGAGAGTTTGAGTTTTTGCCAGGCTCTTTGGGTACATCTACCATAGCATTCTTTGTGCCTTTATTGTCCTGAGCTCTGCATGACTAGCCTTCTGATGGTCTTTCAGAAAAGAGAAAAGGAAAGAATGGAGGCATGGTTAAAGACCCCACATGGCTCACTCACCTGTTTCCCCTGGGATGATCAAAGTTACCTAGTTACCTGTCATCTGACCAGGACTCACAGCTGTGGAGCTGACAGGTATAGACTGGTCTAAGCCAGCCACTCAACTGGAATAGCAGGCATCAGAGTAGAGAGAATAAGCCTGAGCTCTCCAGAACATCCAAGGTCATAGAACAAAATGGCCTTAGGGGAACAAAACTGGGTCCCTGTACCTAGTTCTCCTCCTGTACTCTCTCTTAGAACCCAATAATGCTTACAATTTTATACATCTCTTCTGCAAGTCTGTAAGTTCCAAGAGGTCAGAGACCACATTTGTCTTGTTCACTACCAAGAATAGGGCCTTGATCTATGTGGTGGTTACCTAGGTATGTTTGCTTTGTGTTAATTCATTAGGCTCTTGGCACAGTGCCTGATGCCCAGTATTCACTGAATGGATGAATACGTGAGTCATAGAGTCTCAGGTATTCATTCAGATCATTCATCTACTACATGCTTAAATCCTTGCCTCATTCCTACCAACAGTTTGCCAGCATTTATCATTTAAACACCTCTAATGACAACAAGCTCTCTACTGCTCAAGGCTGCTGTTCATTTTCTGTTTAGGTCTCTTGCCTAGAAAGTTCTTCTTAATATTGAACTGAAATATGCCTCCTTGAGGCTTCTGGTTGGTATTCTTGTTCTATCCTTTATGGCCACACAAATCAAGTCTGGGTCTTCTTCACTATGACAACTCTTCAGACATTTGTGGTTAGTTCTCACACCCACTTCTCTAGATAACCACAAAATCATTGATTATATACACATTTGTTGAATGTCTGTAACATGGAATAGATTAGAGAACATACAGGTGAAAAGATATAATATCATCGTCTAGCGGTTACTGGTCTTGAGGGAGCCGGAGAAATTAAGACTTAATGTGCTAAATGTTAGGGAAATGGAGACACAGGAAAAGAGAATTCAAGCCTACCTAGGGGTCTTGGGGAAGGTTACAAAGTAGACTAAGGAGAGAAGGATGTTCCAAGAAAAGGGAATAGTACATACAAAAGTCTGGAGCTATAAAAGCCCAGGGCATGTTATGGGAACTCCAAGTTGTTCTAGATTGCTAGGGAGACCAGAAGACCCAGATTGTTAGAACAGATCAATTTATGCTTGCTGTCCCAGAAAACTTAATAATATGTCCTTAGTTTCAAAATCATCCAGATAGTCACTGTGAGTATGGTTGGGACATACAGTCTGAGAGTGAGGTGGAAATGGGGGACATGAAGGTGGAGAGAAGCAGCGGCTGATCATAGGGGTCGTTGTGGCCAAGTTCAAGAAAGGCAGTCAGTTAACTGGGCTTCTTATGGTGTTTTTCCCTTCAAGGTTATCTTCTCCAGATATGATCTGATTCACAGATAGATCAATACAGTCATTGATAGATGATTATTGCCATGGGTTGCCATTAACGGAGCACTTACCAGGTAAGTGCTTTCCACGTAGGCTGGGGTGAGGCCCAGGTAACCTCTGCTGACTTAGTTATGCTTGTCTTGTAAATGATTCCCTGTCAATAGGCCTTGGGTTTTGACTTGTTTTTATTCTTGTGAGGTCATGTCCTGAGACAACATTGGGCAATTCCCAAAGGGCCATCTGTTCCCAACTAGAAACTTTGTAAGCCTTCCCTGGAGGGGGACAGCTGAGGTCAGGAGATGGCTTCTAGCTATAAACAGTTTGTTTTAAAGGACTTGTATGATGTGTGTATTGAAGGGATTCACATGAATATTCAAATGAAATGAGTTGAATTTGTTCTAAGATGATGCAATAGCTAGGAATATTGAGTTAGATGTTTGGATGGGCAGCCAGAGCACATGGTTTAAACATTTGACACACTTGAATTAAATGGATAGTGGATAGTAAGAGTGGGCATTTGAAATATGTCTGAGTGAGTGGTTTCCTCTGCAGCACTCCTGCAACAGCTCTCCCTAAGTGGCAGGTGTGGGTTTATATCCTAAAACTGAGTGTAGCAGTGCCCTCAAGCAGACCCACAAGGACTAGCTTGAGGCTGCTTTGTCTCCCAGAAAGCCAGTTGGCAGCAGCTATCAGAGGGCTCTGCAGGCTTCCAAGTCCCCACCACTGCCCCAACACTTGGGTGCTCAGGGGGAACATGAGGCCACTGAGAATGGTCATGTCACCCTGCCCTTCCCATTCCTCCATTGCCAACCTACTGAGATTTGGGGCTAGCACGAGAATCTATTAGTGTTAGCTTGCTAATCAGGCTGTTGTAAACAAAGTGCCACAAACTGGGTGGCCTGCACAACAGAAATGGATTGTCTCCCATCTCTGGAAGATAGAAGTGTGAGATCAAGGTGTTGGCAGGGCTGGTTCCTTCTGAGAGCTATGAGGAAAAACACGTTTCATGGCCCTCCCTTAGCTACTGGTGGTTTGCTGGCAACCTTTGATGGTCTTCGGCTTATAAAGTTATCACTCTGATTGCTACCTTCATTTTCACATGTGTTCCCCCTCTATGCATGTCTGTCCAAATTGCATGTCTGTCCAAGTGTCGTTTTATAAGGACATCAGTCATATTAGGCTAGGGGTGCACCCTATTCCAGTAGTACTCAATCTTAACTCATTACATCTGCCATGACCCTATTTTCAAGTAAGGCCATATTCTGAGGTACTGGGATTGAGGATTTCACCACATGGATTGTTGGGGGACACAGTTCAACCCATAGCATTTGGGATAAACTGAAATAGCATCAGCATGAACACAGTCACTCTACTGGTTACTTCTGCCAACCAACCTTCAAGTCAGAAAGAATCCTGGGGTTAAGGGAAAGGTTCTCCAATCCAGTTGCAACAAGTTAAAGGTGTAGCCCACTAGATACGGGTTAGTTTGCCCTGAGCTCTGAATGTGATTTCTTCCCTGGGAATCTTGGCTTGAGGGTACATGTGGGAGCCTGCTTGCCAGGCACAGGGTAGCCTGTGGCTTTGGGAGTCTTGTTTTAATCTGCCCTGTCACTTTCCAAAGGTCCGTCTTCTAAGCTTATGCCATTGTTCTATCCTAGAACCAACTATTTTCATTCTTTGCTGAGTACCTTGTCTGCCCATATGAATTCTCTCCTAGCCATTCTCCATACCATGCAGAGGGATTGTTCTAAAACACAAAAGTGATATTGTCAGTCTCTTGAGTGAAAATACCTCAATGGCTGTTGTTCTTTGGATGGAGATCAAAACACTTTCCGACAGGACCTGGAGGTCTCAGACAGGAGGCTTGCCATCTGCATTTGCATTTATTTAAAAAACAATTGAATTGGTGACATTCTGTTTCTTAATCTGGGTGGTGCTGAACAATGGTGTTCACTCAGTCAATATTCATCTAGCTCTACACTTTGATTTGTGGATGTGTCTGTACATACAGTATATCCCAATTTTTAAAAATCTTCAAAACAACTGAATGAGTTGCCCAAAGTTCTGGGAGTTCCTTGGTGGTATTACACTTAATGATCTTTTAGATCTCTTGACCATCACCATTCAACTAGAGATTTTTTTCCCCCTTTCTATCCTAGGAGGAAAAAGATGGAATTAACAAACAGAGGTGATTCAGTGAGTTACACTGTGTCACAAGGTCACAAGATAAATTATGCACATTGCGACAAGAAAACTGCATGGTCCTATAAAATTATGTGCTCTTTTTGTCCAGAAATTATGCTGGCTTGCTATTTCCTGTTGTTAACTAAGAATAAAGAGGGACCTGCCTGTTGCCCCTGCCTGCAGCACCTGGAGGAGAGACAGAAGTCATGACTGGCCTCATTTCTGCCCCAGGGACTGCATTATTCCTCTTTGAAGCAACAGTCCTCCTGCTAGAGCTTGGGCAAGGAGAGGGGCTGCAGGCAACCCCTGTGTCTGCCCCAAGAAAATGGGAGTTCTGAGCAACTTGGGCATATGGAAAAAGGAGCACTCTCCACAGATGGCTGAAAAGCATTGTTGGTAACATCTGAAGCTTGAATCTAGGGGTCAATGGCAAGCCCTTTAAGTTGGCTCTGTCTCTTGAAGTGCTGAACTGTTCCCACTGTTTAACATAAAGAACCAAAGTAACCCTTGCAAAGAGAGTGAGAATAATCTCTGACTCTGGCAGGCTCTTAGGACATCATAATTTTAAAATTGAGAGAATTTTTAAAAATCTAGATTTCTGTCTTTCCTTGGAAAACTGAGATGCTGAACTACCCCACTATTCTATTTAAAATTGCCAGGTGTGGTGGCTCATGACTGTTATCCCAGCACTTAGGGAGGCTGAGGTGGGTGGATCACCCAAGGTCAGGAATTCAAGACCAGCCTGGCCAACATGGTAAAACCCCATCTCTATTAAAAATACAAAACTTAGCTGGGTGTGGTGACGTGCATCTCTAATCCCAGTTACTTGGGAGCCTAAGGCAGGAGAATTGCTTGAACCCGGGAGGTGGAAGTTGCAGAGAGCCAAGATGGCGCCACTGCACTTCAGCCTGGGTGACAGAGCGAGACTCCATCTCAAAAATAAATAAATAAATAAATACAATCACAGTATCCATGACATCTTGTCCCAAGCCCCATACTTTGTGCTTCCCTAACATTGCTTTGCTTCCTCTCTTTCCATAGCCCCAAGCATCTCCTAACTTACCATACACTTTACTTATTTATTATGTTTATTGGTCTGTCTCCTTCTGCTGGAATGTAAGTTGCATGAGGGCAGGGCTCTTTGTTTTGCTCAATGATCCATCTCAGGCCTTGAATATTGCAACCTAGCATTGAACAGTTGAATGTATGTATGTTGAATGAATGTAGCCTGAAGCCTACATTCCCAATTTGTAGCAGTCACATTACCTGCCTGGGCCCCTGAAGGCATGTGTATTTGCCATGCCTGCCCCTACTGACCTGCATGCCAGCTTTTCCCTTCTGTCCCCCTTAGGCTTGTTTCTCTGGCCACACTGGCCTGGCCTCTCCTACCCCACCACTGGCCCTCTGCACTTGCTCAGCCAGAATGCTCTTCCGGCCCCTCTCTGCCTGGGTAGCTCTGTTCCTGCTGTGTTCTCAGCTCAAGCTGTCCTTGATCCCTTTGCCTAGGTCACTCCCCCAAGCATAGAGAAGATTCTGCCCTTAGTCACTGACTAGAGAAAATTCCTCTTATTCAGTTTTAAGACATAAAAAGCTCTTCATCCCTTGTGAATTAGTGTGCCCCCACCCGGCTACCCTGACCTCTGAGCTTAGGATACAGGTGCTGCCCACACCCCTCTGAGTCAACCCTGGAAACCAGTTCTGCAGGGCCAGGCAGGGAACAACCCTGGGCCAACAGCTGAAATTACCCCACTGGTCCTCTGTCTACCCAGGACTTATATAATGCTTGGTCTCTTCATCATGTTCTATCTGTGTCAACACTCAGGAGGGTGGTGAGAGGGCCTGGCCCCCCAGGGCATTCTGGCAACGTGGTCATCCTTCACAGCAGGGCCAGGACAAACACTCCCCAGCCAAGTAACTACATGACAGAGGGCCCTTCCTGGGCACCTGGAGGCAGACAGATGGAGTTACCAAACAGAGGATTCTGGGAAGGGTAACCCCAGTGGGCCAAAGAGAACTCTAGACTGACAGAGGTGAGGAACAGCTTCCCCTCTCTACCCAATTTTGAGATTAGGAAATTGAAGCCCAGAGAGAGTTAATGGTGCATCCAAAGCCCCACAGCACAGTGTCCCAACAGCCCCACAAGAACCCACAAGCTTCACTACGTTTTCTGGGTCTGGGCTTCCGGGGCTGGAATGTCAGGAATTCTAGGTTCTGCCCCCATTAGCTGCAAGACCAAGGCTTAGAAAGAGATGAGAATGGATAGAATGTTGCAGCTCTTATCCAGGAATATACAAAATACAGATGACTGGGCCTCACACCTCATTCACTCCATCTGCAGGAGAGTCCTGACATGTGGATTTTGAAAGGCTCTTTGGAGATGCTGACAATCCGTGCTAGATGGGCATCTGGATGATGCTTAAGTCCCTTCTAGCTTGACAAGCCCTCAGCCATAGATATTAAAATGAGGCTTGTGCTGGAGTGTATCCCTGTCATCAGTCTACAAGAGAAGCTCTCACTGGGGCAGCCGAACTCCCTAGGGAGCATCCTGGAAATTAAAAAAAAACTTTTGGTTATCATAATGATGAGGCCGGTGGCTTTGGCATTCAGTGAGGAGAATAATGCGGTCCCTGGGGCAGAAATGAGGCCCATTATGACTTCTCTCTCTCCTCCAGGCGCTTCAGGCAGGGGCAACAGGCAGGTCCCTCTTTATTCTTAGTGAGGGATGCATCCCATCACAATGAAGAATTGTCCTGAGTCCTGTACATCTTTGGAATGCACTGTCAGAATATTCATAGAGGGGAAAAGCTAGTTCGTAGTCACGTGAGCCATAATCAACTTCTCTTTATATGTATGTTTAAAATATAAAAAAACACCCAGGCGCAGTGGCTCATGCCTGTAATCCTGAGGCAGGTGGATCACCTAAGGTCAGGAGTTCGAGAGCAGCCTGGCCAACCTGGTGAAACCTTGTCTCTACTAAAAATACAAAAATTAGTCGGGTGTGGTGGTGGGCACCTGTAATCCCAGCTACTCGGGAGGCTGGGGCAAGAGAATCCCTTGAACCGGGGAGACGGAGTTTGCAGTGAGCCAAGATTGTGCCACTGCACTCCAGCCTGGGCGACAGAGTGAGACTGTGTCTCAAACAACAACAAAACAAGACAAAACAAAACAAAACAAAAACCACAAAAAGACACATGATTTTATTATACAACCTACTTGGAGTACAACTACCATGTTGAGAGCTGCGTGTAAATTGTCCTGCATGTTGTCTGGAACGTTATCAACCTTAATCCACAGTTTTGTAAAATCACATCATCCATGGTAATGCTGCTCACATAGTAATTGAGTCACTAAGACACTACCTCTATACTGGTCTGTGTCTGCAGCTTTCCTATCCATGATGATTGTATCTAGTTCTGTGAATATCCTAACTGAGTCCTTATTTCAAAATGTCAAATATAAAGAAAACAGTGACAGCATTATTCAATTAAATATTGCCTTCCCATAATGCAAACATATCCATTGTAAGTCCGTGCCTCTGCCAACTTCATGTATGATTTTATTATCATGACATTCCTTTTTGAAATTATAGTGCTACATAGATTTCTAGACAGTAAAAGAGAGTTACAAAGCAATATTTGTTATAAACAGGGATGTTGGATCTGGTTGGTTTAGGACTTACTGATCTACAAGCAATAAAACCTGCAGGAAAACAGTAGATCTGTAGCTCTCAGAAAAGCCTTACAAAGGCCTAGCATGCCCTAGAGAGGGCAAGGGTCATGTTGGAAGGACTAATCAACTTGTTAGGATCAGGTCCTGATGGGGATCGAAATCAACCTATAGCAACAAGGTGAGAGGGCTGGGCTGGGCTTAGTCAATCACGGACTCAGATTGGAATCTTATCTGAGCACACCCTGGATGTATGTGGAGGGTGTTAGACCAATAATTCTTGGCCGGGTACGGTGGCTTACACCTGTAATCCCAGTACGTTGGGAGGCTAAGGTGGGAGAATCACTTGATCCCAGGAGCAGACTGGGCAACATAGTGAGGCATTGTCTTTATAAATTAATAATAATAATAATAGTAATAATTATGGAGTGCTTATGGTGGATCAGGCCCCATATGTGATGGGCACACACATACATCTCTTACAATTGCCACAGCAATTTACAAAAAAGGAAGCCCAGGCTTGGACAGTTAAAACAACTTGATTCCTGGGTAGAGACCTGTCTCCCTGCCTTCAGTCTACTGTTTTCCTATAGGCCACACAATGATTCCTGGGTAGAGACCTGTCTCCCTGCCTTCAAAGCTATTTTGTCAAAGGAAGTTTATATTTATTCGGTGTTTGAGAAACAGCTGCTCTCAGTTTTTGATGTTTTGCTAGGAGTGATTGTGCAGCCTGGATAGCAACAATGGTGGGTGTATTAGTCCATTTCACACTGCTATTAAGAACTTCCCTGAGACTGGGTCATTTATAAAGGAAAGAGGTTTAACTGACAGTTCCATACGGCTGGGGAGGCCTCAGGAAACTTACGATCATGGCGGATGGTGAAGGAGAAGCAAGCACCTTCTTCACAAGGCCACAGCAGAGAGAAGAATGAAGGAAGAACTTTCAAACACTCATAAAACCATCAGATCTCATGAGAACTCACTCAGTGCCATGAGAACAACCATGATTCAATCACCCACCCTCCCTCCCTCAACACGTGGGAATTACAATTTGAGATGAGATTTGGGTAGGGACACAGAGCCAAACCCTATCAGTGGGCTTCTTTAGGAAAGATGAAGTTTCTTTGGGAAATAACTCTTGGCTCTCTGAGGGCTTGGCCACTCTGACTTTGATCAAACTGGCAACTGGGTCACGTACCTGGGTGAGGCCAGGGGGCCCATGATAACTCGGTGACTCGCTGCCCCTTACTCACTCCAGTTGGCAATGTTGGGGCATTTGGTCCCTGCTGTGGCTGCTCCCACGTCTGTCTGGCCCTTGGCCTCTCCTCCCCTGGTAGCCAGTTCTGCTGTGATCAGCTCAGCCTGCTGCTGGAGCTATGTGCTGGTTTTCTGCCTCTTCTTGGGCATTCTGGGCTCCAGGAACTGTTTGTTGGTTTCCTGTGGGCCATTCCTTTCCAGGACAGACCCAGAGGCTGCAACCCTCCTAAGACCTGCCCACACCCCTGTCCTGAGGTGAGCTTTTCAAGAAGGTCCCTGGCTGAGCAAGGGGTGTCAGGAACAAGAATGGAGGCAGGAGAGTGTGTGCGCCTGCTTTTTAGAGTGGGAGTGTGTGCTCATGCACGATGGGGAGGCTGTCACTAACTTGGCCATGGATGGCTGCCATTTTAAGCAGAACCAGATTTGCTGGCATGAATTGTTTAAATGATGGTAGACACAAGCGCTGCAGGGAGATCCTCCCAGCCTAAATTAAAGAAGTCACAGAGGGAAAAAATCCCGGGCCATCTTGCTCCACACCTCCCTCCCCCGTCCCAAGCCTTCTGTCATCTGCAGGAATTTCAGTGCCTCGCTGACACCTGAATAACAATCTTTTGTCATCCTGGAAGGCACCATTATGGTACCAAAGGACAACTGGGGAGCATTGGTTCCCTCCCCAGCCCCACAGAAACTCATTCTTCATCAGCCTCCTTACGCCATCCCAGACAACCCACACGCTTAATACAACTATCATGCCTTCTATCTGGGCAAAGTGCCATGTGTCTGTAGACACAGCTACTCGGGAGGCTAAGACAGGAGGATCGCTTGAGCCCAGGCGTTTGAGGCTGTAGTGAGCTATGATCATGGCTGTGAATAGCCACTACACCCCAGCCTGGGCAACATATTGAGACCTGGTTTCTAAATAAGCAAACAAAAATTGTGCTTTCTCTGCAAATGGAGTGTCTAGGGAAGTACTTCTTACTTTCTTGTGGATTAAGATCATCTGGGGACCTTGTTAAGCTATAGATTCTGATTCAGGAGGTCTGGAGTGGGGCCCCAAGAACCTGCATTTATAAAAAGCTCTCAGGTAAAGCCAATGTTGCTCTCAGGGAAACCACACTTTCAGAATGGAAGCTCCAGACAGCCCTCCTCTGCCTCTGACCAGCCAGCTAAGTACCTCCTAATGTCATTCTGCTGTCAGAGAGAGTGTGGGGTAGGAGAGCAGGGTGGTCTGAAGTCTCACTCTCTCTCTCTGTCTCACACACACACACGTACACACACACACACACACACACACACACACACACACACAGCTGCATGGGCTCACAGAGTTGCAAACCCAGACCCATGTTCTAGGCTGGGCTCTGCCAGGAACTGCCAGGAGTCACATCTCTCTCTGGACCTCAGTTTCTTCATGTGTATTCTCTGGGGTGGAGCTGGTGAATAGTTGAAGAACCCTCTAGCTCTACCATTTTTTGATACTAATTAACCAACAAGCATATTTGAGGTCCTCCCTACAAAGCCTGAAGCCTTGGCTTCCCATCCAAACTCCCATGCAAACTCCACCCCATCATGGCTGTGTGTCTTTGGGAGGATCATTTCCTTCTTTGGTCTTGGTGTCCTTGTTTACAAGTTGAGGGATGATGAGAGTCACCTGATCTGGGCAAGTCAGGCCATAAATAAGGCTTGTATGTAAAGGTGCCTAGCATAGTTCTTGGCAGAGTAACGATCCGTTCAATATGATTGAATCCGTTTGTGCATCTGGGAAGAATGAGCAGACTGCATACTGTGTACTAGGGTATAGGGAGGAATCAGATGTGACCCTGCCCTCTAGTCATCTGGGTACACAGATTCTAGATTAAAGGATGTGGGGGTGGTAACTAACAAGGAGACGGAGACGAGGTGTGCAGTTCCTGGGGGATCTGACGAAGAGTTAAAGCAGAAGGGTAGGAGATGGAGAATGGGAAGGCATGCCCGAAACCCTAAAGTAACTCTTGATGAGTAGGCATTGGCAGGAGGCCCCAGAACATTTTCTGACCCTTAAACACTGAGGATGCATGTCTGCTGGGGAACAGTAGTGAGAGGGGTAAGGGCATGGGGGTGTTCATGCCTGAGTCGGGGGCTCTGGATGGTAGAGATGTCTGGGAGTTCTGACGGAATGGGGGTGAGGAGGCCTAAAGATAACCTGTTCATAGTCTTTCAGGGCCTTAACCTTTCTGGCGGGGGAATTGGGAAGTGCTGTTGGGGTATGCAGAGGAGGGCAGCTGTGATAGTACATTTCATCCCGAAAGCACTACATGATGATAATGACGGTAGTGATGATGATGCCCTAATTTTAGTGTCATGGCAACATTTTCCAAGGGGATGGAATTGGGTACCCTCATTAGTGCCATTTTTGTCTGAGAGATTTCAAGAGTCTATCTAGGTGTCATTTTAAGATCTATTGGAAAAAAAATTCTTGAATGCAGGTCACTGGTCAGTTGGTTCCATGTAACTGCACTGCCTTCTGCTTCCACTAAAGCCATGTTATGACAACATGGACAAGTCATGGGAAACCTATTTGAGACTTAGTTTCTTCTTTTTCTTTTTGGAGCTGGGGGTCTCACTATGTTGCTCAGGCTGATCTAGAACTGCTGGGCTCAGATAACCCTCTCGCCTCAGCGTCCCAAAGTGCTGGGATTACCGACGTAAGCCACTGCACCCAGCTGAGACTTAGTTTTTTCATCTGGAAATGAAGGTGAGCTTTGTGATCCCAGTGGGCCTTTGCACTTGTGTATAAGGAGATTCCCAGCACTGCTCATGAAAGTAGTGATGGCAGAATAGCCTCTGGGGCGCGGGGAGGGGGGGCGTGATGGAGGGAAGGATGAGGATGGTATTTCCATTAAATGAGTTTCCATGTTGCTTTTCTTCAGGCACCACTGACCTCGATGGAAAAATGAAGTCCCCGGCCCAGGAAAGAGACCCAACTCTGTGGCTGTTTTGGATTAGTTTGTACAATGCCCTGCAGACCTACTTTCTCAGGAGGCTCCAAGTGACCAAATGTGACCAGGAAGTTTTTTGTTAAAGGCAGTCTGGAAGAGAATTTGTGACCGTCGGCATCCCACAGCCGCCCCAGGACGGCCTAGTTGAGACATTCGCGGGAGGGCCTGGGTGCAGCCCGCTGCCTGGCCAGTAGGCGGCGCGCACACGCCGTGGGGCCCGGGTCCGGGCGTGCGCGCGGCTGGTGGCAGCGGGGCCGCGCACGCCAGGGTCCGGGAGCCGGGCCGGTGCCCCCGGAGCCATTTCCGGGAGGGGCGAGGCCGGCGGCTGCCGGGCCTCCAATCTCGGCGGCGGCGGCAATACGGGATCCTGGTTCTCGCGGCCTGCGAGTTTGTCGCGCGCTGAGGGAGACGCGGGAGGTGGAGCCGGCCGGGTGCTCGAGAGAAGGAGACGGGAAGCTGGTTCCGGCGTGAGGAGGTGGAGGGGCCGCCGCGGGCTCCGGGGGGCGGTGAGGGTCGGGACGGAGGCGCGGCGGGGTGAGGAGAGGGCAGGGGCCGGGTGGACCGGGGGCGCGCAGAGGCGGGGTGGGGGCGGCTGCAGCCGGGGCGGCGGCGGGCTGAAGGCGTGGGCACCTGCAACCGAGGTCCAAGCGAGTGGACGGCGGGCTGGCACGGGGCCGCGGTGGGGCGGGTCTGGAGCCCACGCCTGCCGCGGGGTAGGAGTGGGCGTGGGCGGCCAGGATTTGCTGGTCCTCCGACGGGAGGGGAAGGCTGTGAGGAGGGGATGGTGACAACGAGAACGAGGCCGTGCTGCTTCTAAAGGGAGTGCGAGGAGGCAGGACCCTGGCACCCTCGGCACCTTCAGCCCGGGTTAGGTGGCCTGGGCTGGGCTCCGCACCCCGATCGCGCGCAGACGGGGCGTTTCCCCTAGTTTCCACCTGGGTGGAATGCTTTGTGGGAGTCTGGGTCTGGATTAGTTTCATCAACTGTGGGAGGGAAACCTAGTTGCAGCAGGATTTTGATTCGCTGGTTTGGGGTGCTGGGGGTGGAGTGTGATATCTGGAGTGAAATCTGAGCCTTCAAAGGAGGGAGAGAACCATAACTTGGCTGCTCTGGCGAATCTAGGCGGGCCGGCGAGACAGTTTAAAGCTCTAGACGTAAACAAACCTGGTTCCCTTTTACAGAGTCTGAAAAAGGGGATCGCGGAGAGGAGGCTGGAAGAGGAAGATGCCTAGTACAGACCTTCTGATGTTGGTGAGCCTTTTGCAGACATCCTCCTGGTTCGAAGGCACTTGTCTCCGTTTTTTTTTTTTAGTCCAAAGGATCCCAGTGTGTAGATTTCACCTCTGATGCTTACTTTTGGTAGCTGAGCATTTCTGCCACCTTTTGTTTTTATTTTATTTTTTTTTGGAGACGAAATCTCACTCTGTTGCCCAGGCCGGTGTGCAGTGGCATGATCTTGGCTCACCGCAACATCTGCCTCCTGGGTTCAAGCGATTCTCCTGCCTCAACCTCCCAAGTAGCTGGGATTACAGGCGCACGCCACCACACCGAGCTAATTTTTGTATTTTTAGTAGAGACGGGGTTCTCCATGTTGGCCAGGCTGGTCTTGAACTCCTGATCTGTGGTAATCCACCTGCCTTGGCCTCTCGAAGTGCTGGGATTCCAGGCGGGAGCCACCGCGCCTGGCCAACCACCTTTTATTTTGGATGAATGATCAGGATGAATAAATAGCTGAATTAAATATATCAATACAGTATATGTAGAACTTAAATTATTGAAGAGTCTTTTTCAAAATTATTATTATTTTTTTAATGAGATAGGGTCTTGCTATGTTCCTCAGACTGGAGTGCAGTGGCTATTTACAGGCATAATCATAGCTCACTGTAGCCTGGAACTCCCATTTCAAGTGATCCTCTTGCTTCAGCCTCTGGAATAGCTAGGACTAGGAGTACAAGTCACCTCTCCTGGCTTTCTTTTTCATAATTCTTGCGGTTTTAATCCATCCCTTCCCATACTACCAGAGCAGTTTTGAAACCTCTATTATTACGTTTTATCAGGGTCTGCCATATATTGGTTTATCTGAGTGTTTGTCTTCCAGATTAGAGTTATGGTACCTCGGCAGGCAGATTAACATGTCTTCTTTGTTTAGAGATGTGTAAACACCTAGCATGGTGCTCTGAATGTGTTTAACAAAGTGTTTAACAAATGCTTGTTGGATTGAACCAGTCTGAATTTAAGTTCTTTTGTTGGGCAGAGAGGTATGCCTGCTTTAGAGCTGTTTCCTCTCCTCCTGAGATCTTTCCATGCTGTTTTACTGAGCAGGGAAGAATAGCGTTGCTAAGTGCGTTTACCAAAATGACATTTTATTTTTGGGACTTTTATGATTCCTTATGGGCTTTTTAGTGTGAGAGTTGTGGGGAGTTTATAGCTTTGAAATGGTGGTATAGATAAAGTGTCCAGGTTTAGTTTATTTTTTATTTTTTTGAGATGGTGTTTCGCTCTTGTTGCCCAGGCTGGAGTGCAATGGCACAATCTCAGCTCACTGCAACCTCCGCCTCCTGGGTTCTCCTGCCGCAGCCTCCGGGTAGCTGGAATTATAGGCGCACACCACCATGCATGGATAATTTTTGTATTTTTAGTAGAGATGGGGTTTTGCCATGTTAGCCAGGCTGAAACTCCTAACCTCAGGTGATCCACCTGCCTCCGTCTCCCAAAGTGCTGAAATTACTTAATTACTTATAGGCGTGAGCCGCCGTGCCCAGCCAAGTTTGTTTGTTTTTGTCACTTCTCTGAGTGCAAAATCAGTGGTTTAAAAACAGTTCATTTCTCTCTTTTTATCTCACTATCCCAGAGGGTGGGTTGGTGTCACTGGGAAACTGGCAAAAACTGGTAGTGAGATTTCCTTATACTGGGTACTGACATTGTAGTGGCATAACCTATAAGGTCTGCAGGGTGGATAAAGAAGAGAGAAACTAAGTTTTGATCCGTTGTGATTTGAGGCAGGGAACTAGGATAATTTTAGGTAGTATGTGAGAGACATAGATGAATACTTAGGTTATCCACAGATCCCAATGAAAAGTTCATCTAAGATAGTTTCTTGCCCCAAATTTCATGGATTTTTCAGTTTCAATTAATACCCTTATATAACTTAGAATTCTTATTAAAAGACCACTATGTTAGAAATACTAGAAACTGTAAGTAAGCAAAAGGAAAGGGGATTTGGTAATCTCCCCTATCTCCTACATCCCCTTCATTCCCCTCTACCCCGTGCAATAATTTATCACCCAGACAAAACCGCTGTGAACATCTTGTATAGTTAATGCAGAGTGACTTGTAGCAATTGACAGTTTCTGTTTATCCTCTTACAGAAGGATATGTTTATATAAATTATACGTTTTAAATATAAGGTATTTCCCCATGCACAGAGATATGCTTTTTACTTCTAGGGGCTGTGCATTTGCTTTAACAGTCAGAACAATGACTGCTTTTACTCAGAATATTAACTTTGGAATCATTTTTGTCTTGAGGTATTTCTCTAGCTGATGCCACCACCTTTCACTTCCTCACCTGTTAATTTAGAATGTTTAGGAGTGTTGCTTTGCTTGTTGCTGTAAGGAATTAATCCACATAGATGCGAGTGACCCTAGGCAATCATCACTTTCTGAAGACAACATATGTGTTGCATAAAGTGCTTTCACTGGAAAAGTTGTCATTCATTCCTTGACTGTAATGTATAATACTATTTGGAACTAAATGGTAAATAACCAATAACCAAGGCCGGGTTTTCAGTGGCACACTAAATCATCATTCTATGAGGTGTTTCTCTAACTTATATGATATGTAAGACACATTCTTGGCCCTCCAACTGGGAAGGAAGGACCTAAGTGAATGAAAAAATAACCTCAGTGCAGTGCAGCATCTCAGAATTAGAAATAATCTTAGAAGTCATGTGATGCAGCTTCTTTTTGTTTTTTAGAGACAAGGTCTCATTCTGATGCCCAGGCTGGAGTGCAGTGGCATGATCTCAGCTTACTGCATCCTTGATCTCTGAGGCTCAGATGATTCTTCCACCTCAACTTCCTGAGTAGCTGGGACAACAGGCACATGCCACCATGCCCGGCTGATTTTTGTGTTTTTTTGTAGAGATGGTAGTTCGCCATGTTGCCCAGGCTGGTATCTAGTTCCTGGCCTCAAGGGATCCAGCCGCCTGCCTTGGCCTCCCAAAATGCTGGGATTACAGGCGTGAGCCACTGCACCTGGCCTGTGGTGCAGCTTGTATTATACACGAATCCGTTGAAGAGTGTCTCTGATAAATGGATATCCAGTCTCTCATCTTTTCTGCTAATGGAATAAGTGAGCAAAAGCTAGGAAACAATGCAAGGTGGATTCAGGAATAGTAATGTTAACTCTGATAGCTAACATTTATTGATCGTGTATTACATGTTAAGTGTAGGAATACTGTATTTACTTATATTTCACAAAAACCTTTTGGCATCATTCTTTTACAGGTGAAAAACTAGGCCTGTAGAGGGTAACCACAGCAGTTGAGTGGTGGAGCCAAGTTTGACCTCAGTTGGTCTGACTTCAGATCCCTCCCTCTTGCCTACTTTGTGTCCTTACCCCTGGTAAGGGTAGAGGTTGCTGACCATTATGACTGATGGGAGAGGGTCTGTGTGGAGCAGGTGGGGTAGGATAGCTCCACCCTCTAGGGGGCACTTTGGGAGTGAGGGACTGTGGGAGGAGGGAATCTTTTTTCTTCTAGTGTAGTCTTGTCTGAAAATACATGTTTTATTATTAACTCTTGTTTATTGGGTCAGGCATGGTGGCTCATGCCTGTAATCCCAGCACTTTGGGAGGCTGTGGCGGGCAGAGCACTTGAGGCCAGGTGTTCTAGACCAGCCTGGCCAACATGGCGAAACTCTGTCTCTACTAAAAATACAAAATTAGCTGGGCATGGTGGCGCACGCTTGTAATCCTGGCTACTCGGGAGGCTGGGGCTAGCGAATTGCTTGAACCCGGGAGGTGGAGGTTGCAGTGAGCTGAGGCTGCACCACTACGCTCCAGCCTGGGCGACAGAGCGAGACTGTCTCAAAAAAAAAAAAAAAAAATTGTGTTTTATTTTCCTTTATGTCGCATTTAACGAATTATATTGAAATGTTAAAATTTGTGTCTGCAGATATAGTATTATAATCTTTAAATGCTATTTCAGAATAGCAAAAGGGCATTACAGAATATTTGTTATAAAAAAAGGACTTTGGGTCATAGGGTTGAAAACTACTGTGGACAGTATGCTGTGAGAGAAAACCTGGAGATGACCTGGAGTCCACATATACCAAGCCTTGAATCCGGACTGACGGGCTCAGGCTATCAGCCCTCAGTGTGTTCCTGCCCTCAATTTTGTCCTCATTTGATTAGGATCGTTTGCTTGCCTTTTTCCATTTGCTGTATGTGGCATGTCGTAGACTGCAATACTTTCCACCTGTGTCTCATAGAGAATAAAATAAGTATGTTCATCTGCTGAGAGTTGTGATGATGTCAGAGGGAATTCAAGTCAGGTAGCTTTTTTAAATTTTTTAAATTTTTTTTAGTAGAGACGGGGTTTCACCATGTTAGCCAGGATGGTCTCGATCTCCTGACCTCGTGATCTGCCTGTCTCGGCCTCCCAAAGTGCTGGGATTACAGGCTTGAGCCACCGCGCCCGGCCAAGTCAGGTAGCTTTGTAGCAGCCTTTCTCCCCTCTTGGCAACCATTCTTTTTATTCATACTCTCCTCCTTGGTGCTAAAGGGTGGTATCACTTTGCAAGTTGCCAGATATTTGTAGTTTTTAAGAAAAACGTACTTTATAAAACCAGTCTACCCCTTAGGTGGCTTTTTTTTTTGTCCCATCGGAAAATGATGACTAAATTAGCTGGTATTCATAGATGAATCAAGATTAGCATGTGCAGCCTGGTAGTGCTAGGTGGCATTTGAGTGATAATTACTTATCTAGGGCAGTGGTTCTTGACTAGGGGTGATTTTGCCTTCCGGGTGACATTTGACAATGTCTAGAGACATTTTGGGTTGTCACACCTGAAGGGTTCTGCTGGCATCTGGTGGGTAGAGGCTAGGGATGCAGCTAAACATCCTACAATGCAGAGTTTCCCGCGAACAAGAATTATCTGGCCTAGAATATCAATAGTGGTGAGAAAGTGGTCTGAAGTTTCTTACCATAGATACCTGGATATCTGTGTAGTCTATGCTTTCATATGGCTGGGGGAATGATTCCCTTTTTGGAGGTTAACATGTCTCTTATTGTCTCACTTGGGGTTATTTTGCCCATGGGTCAAGCCCTGGTGCTCAGGAATGTATATTGGAGATGGTGCAGCATGATCTTCTATAGCAGTGCAGAATTCTTTTTTTTGTTTTTGTTTTTGTTTTTGTTTTTGTTTTGAGATTTGTTTTGAGATGGAGTCTCGCTCTGTCGCCCAGGCTGGAGTGCAGTGGCGTGATCTCGGCTCGCTGCAAGCTCCGCCTCCCAGGTTCACACGCCCAGCTAATTTTTTTGTATTTTTTTTTTTTAGCAGAGATGTGGTTTCACCGTGTTAGCCAGTATTGGTCTTGATCTTCTGACTTTGTAATCCGCCCGCCTAGGCCTCCCAAAGTGCTGGGATTACAGGAGTGAGCCACCGTGCCAGGCCAGCAGCAGTACAGAATTCTTAAGAAAGGCTTTCCTTTGCAACATTTCTGCACCACTCTTTTCTTGATTTGCAAACAGCAAGCTTCCCTCAGTTTTGTTTTTGGGATTCAAAAATTGAATCTTTCCAGGTCCCTGAGCGTCTTTGTCTGTGACCCTTGAATCTTTTTCAGGGATGCTTTCTTTCTGAATCTCAAATGGGATTTAAGCAATAAACTGAAAGATTGACCTTAGTAGCTCTGTTCTATTATTTGAGCCTTGTGTCTTGTTTGTAGGATTTGCTAGAAGAAAGGGAAAATTCATTGGGATTGTTGATAGGACGTTAAAAAATTTGTTGACATTTGAGTGGCCGTTGCAGGGTGAGCACTGTATTTGGCATTCTCCCAATGTTGTAAATGAAACAGATCTATAATCATTTCCACAGCCTTTGGTTTAAAGGAAAAGGGAGTTATAAACAGAATCCGAATCCCAGTATTTGACTTAGCTTTTCAGTCTACGTGTCAGGAATTTTTAGTAATATTTACCTTCTTAATTAGATTTTATACAATGTAATATTATATACAGTTTGTGCACATTGGTGGCAGAATTGAGAATCAGCCTGGGTTTAAGAGTTTCCATAGGGAATTGATGTGAATCAGTCTGTATGCGTAAACGTACAGAACCCAGTTACTGAGAGAAAACCATGCTGTGGGGAAAGGGGAGATAAGGGCCCTCTGAGAAGATGGAATAGTGAAGACTGCGAGTAGTTTGTGGATATATCAGTCATATCTTGGCATAATCCAACAGCGTACTAAGGGATCAAGGCACTATTTACAAGGCTGAGCAGATTTAAGGAAAACATCTAGGTGAAACATCTAGGGGCTTGCTAGCAACAGGAGGGCCATTATCTTTTTTTTTTTTTTTTTTGAAATGGAGTCTTGCTCTGTCGCCCAGGCTAGAGTGCGATGGCTCTTGGTTCACTGCAACCTCTGCCTCCCGAGTTCAAATGATTCTCCTGCCTCAGCCTCCCGAGTAGTTGGGATTACACTCTTAAGCCTGTGAGAGGGCAAGGAAGGGAGTAGTTTCTGGAACTTTGAGAGAGTTGAGATGAAGGAGAAGGTAACCTGTAGGAATGCCAGCCAGTGACCCAGCAGGAAAGAAATCAAGGGGAATAAATACTGGAAACTTTTTTCCTACCCTCTGATCTCCTGCTGTAGCCTCCCATTGGTCTAACACAACTGGAAACCAGAGGTTAAGGAGTCTGGTTGATTTAATTCAGAGGGTGGCATCTGCAGGCACATAGCTGAGCTGGAAAACGCTGGATGGAGGATCTGGAGGAGGAGGTCATCTGGAGGGGAGAACACCCAGCATGCTGGAGTTGAGGTCAAGTTTGTCTTAAAAGGCACAAGTGAGGAGATAATTCTTGAACAGAATCTTGAAGGCGGATAGGATCTGGATTATTATAGAAAGGGAATGTTCCCACTGATTTTAACAGGACAGATTCAGAGGCACACAGTTGCCACAGCTTTGGCAAGCCCAGAGCTGCTTTGTTCCAGTAGTAGCCTTAGAATCTTAATTGCCTGAAGGGCCTTTAGAAGTCCTGCAGTCCAGCTTCTTGCTGCCTAGGGATCCTTCTACAATGCCCTGTCAGGAGTGAGGGCTACATGCTTTCTCAGGGAGTTCTTTCCACTGTTGGACAGCTTTAAGTTTTAGAAAAGTTTTCGTGTGTCCAGATCACTGAATGCATCAGCTAGAATTAGCTTTGAGTGTATATAACAGAACAACCTGAAGTAATAGAGATTTTTTAGAAGATATAAATATATTTCTTTAAGAGAAAACTGTCCCGGCGTGGTGGCTCAAGCTTGTAATCCCAACACTTTGGGAGGCCAAAGTGGGTGGATCACTTGAGGCCAGGAGGTCAAGATCAGCCTGGGCAATGTGGTGAAACTCCGTCTTTACTAAAAATACAAAAATTAGCCGGGTGTGGTGGTGGGCACCAGTAATCCCAGCTACTCAGGAGGCTGAGGCATGAGAATCGCTTGAACCTGGGAGGTGGAGGTTGCAGTGAACCGAGGTCACGCTACTGCACTCCAGCCTGGGTGACAGAGTGAGACTCTGTCTCAAAAAAATTACAACACAATATAATACAATACAACACAACAATACAGTACTACAATACAATAGAATACAATGCAATACCAATACAGTTCCATGCCATGCCACGCCATGCCGATAAGGCCATTCCTGGGTCTTTGAGGCACCAGGCTGCTTCTGTCTTGTCATTCTGCTGTCAGTAGTGCATCCCCTCTGGGGCCAGGGTAGCTGCCTGGGGCTCCACCTGTCAGGTTCGTGTTTCATTCGTGAAGAGGAAGAGGAAAGAGAAAAAGAAGGGCTTGCCCTCCATTTTAATTAAAAATTATTTTGGAATTTATTATATGTGCAGAAGAGTATAGAAAGCACATATCTACATTTTAATGAACAATAAGAAAACAACGATACCAGATTAGGAAATAAACCATTTATCTCTAACTCTGTACGCTCCACCCTGTTACAGATATTTTTTTTCTTCCCCTCTTGGGATAACCCCATCCTGACTTTTATAATTATTCCCTTGCCTTTTTAAAAATAGTTTTAACCACTTGTGTATGCATCCTAAGTTTAGTTTGTTTTTTTTTTAAACTTGATGTAAATGGATACATATGTATTTTTATTTTTGTGATTTTCCTGTGTTGCTCAGTATTCATGAGATCCATGTTATTGCATGTAGTTTAAGTTCATTTTTATTGCTGTATATATAGTATTTTATTGTGTGACTAAACTGCAGTTATCCGTTTGGCTTTTAATTCATATTTGGGTTGTTTCCAATTTGAGGCTTTTTCAAACATCACTGTTATGAACGTTCTTATATAACAAGTGATCACAAGTACAAGAGTTTTTCTGGGATTTATGCCTAGGAGTGGAATTGCTGATTGTAAAGGCGTACATGCCTAACTTCACTAGATATTGTTAAACTTTTCTAAAGAGGCCAATACAATTTATACCACTATCAACAATATATGAGAGTTATATCCACCCAACTTGGCAAACCTGATATTTATAAAGCTTATTTTTTGCCAATCTGGTAAGCAGATAAATGTAATTGTAATTTCCATATGTATTTCCTGATAATTGATGTGGTTAAGTACTCTTTTCAATGTTTACCGACCACTTGGATTTTCTGTTTTGTGGCTGCCTCTTCAAGTCATATGCCTTGTCAATTATTTCTCCTTTTTAGTTCTATTATTAATAGATTTTGCTGTATATTTGCTGAGGTTTTGTTACTAAGTGCATTCAGATTTAAAATTATTACATCTTGTAAGTTGAACTTTTCATATAATGTGCTTTTTGACATAACGTAATATAGCTACATCAGCTTTTTGTCATGAAATAGGAAACTGCAAATGTATGACAAATGAATGAGTTGCCTGTTAGTATAGGCAGAAACTGCAGAACAGTCCTAGCTCGTTATTCAGGCTTTATGTATCAGTGATTTGTTCTGTTATCCCATAAAGTGAATGAGTCATTTTTGAGTTTAAAAAAATCATAGGGCTTTTTTTTTTTTTTTTGAGGTCCAATTTGCATACAGTAAAAGGCATAAATCTTAATTATCTAGGTCAGTAAATATTTATGTATGAATATACTCCCAGATCAAGATATTGAACATTTCCAGCACTCCAGCCAGCTTCTTAATGTCCCTTCCCAGTTGAAACCTACCAAAGGTTTTGCTTAGTTTTGCTTATTTTGAACTTTACGTAAAGTGGAAACATACAGTATATTCTCTTTTGTGAGTGGCCTTTTCGCTCAATGTTGTGTTTGTGAGATTCAGTCATGTTCTTAGGTAGCATTAGTTTTTCTTTCTTGTTGCTGTGTAGTGTTACAATGTATAACTGTATTGTAACGAATTTGTTCTGTAGTTGTAGAACATTTATATTTCTATTTTTTTAGCTATTGTGAATGACGCTGCTGCCTTCTTGAACGTGTCCTGGTAAACATAAAACGTAGAGTTGCTGTGTGGTAATGTGTGCTGCCAGATTTCCAAGGTGGTTGTACTAATTTACACTCCCAGAGAGTTTTCATATATAACTTATTGATTTAGCTTTGGGCAGCAAATGTTAAATTTCTGTCATCTACCACACATGGAGGAGAGCACTGAGAGCTCTTTCCTGAAGCTGTATAGGCACTTTTATTTTATTTTTTATTTTTATTTTTTTCTGAGACAGGGTTTCACCCTGTTGCCCAGGCAGGAGTGCAGTGGTACGATCATGGCTCCCTGTAGCCTTGAATTCTGGGGCTCTTACCATCCTCATTGAGAAGCCTTGGCTTCCTAAAGTGCTGCAATTATGAGTGTGAGCCACCGTGCCCAGCCTGTACAGGCAATTCTAAAATACGAAATGCCCTTCCTTTTCTGTAATTTCCCCAGAGAGTAAAGCCTACTACATTCTTGTTTATCTAGTCTATAAATGTTAATACACAATTGGGTGGGAACAAAGCAACCTTAGTTCTTTTTAAGTATGAAAAGGGCCGTGTTAAGGGCAGAATTTAAAATATTTGTAGTAGTTAATTCTCAGGTTAAAATCATAATCTTCTAGAATGCTTTAGATTTTTAGTGGCTATTGTAGTAACACTTTATACTCAATATTGGGGGACCATGTTGTTTGGAGGCTTTTGCTGAAGCATTTAATTTCATTTTTTTGAATTCATTTTGGCAGATGGGCCTAAAAAGGAATAGATCAATTCTATATTGAGTTCCAGTCTTAATGGCACCGAGTCTTTGAGACAATTGAGGCAAATTGAAAATTCTGTTTTCACATTCTTCTGAAAGGGGATGTAAGGCAACTATGAGGATGCCGTGGTAAGTCTGCTCCCTGTCTGACTGTATTGGGCCAGTGTGGAAGAAGGCCTGAGACTCTGTTACCCAGTCCTTTCTGAAGACGTTTTCAAATGCTTTCCCAAGAATCATGACCACAGGAGCCAACAGTCTGTTTGGATGACTGAAAACACAGAGCTTTATGATCTGTAAAGGTAGTCGGTAACTGATTTAATCCTGTTTTTTTTTTTTTTTTTTTTTTTTTTTTTTTTTGAGACGGAGTTTCGCTCTGTCGCCCAGGCTGGAGTGCAGTGGCCGGATCTCAGCTCACTGCAAGCTCCGCCTCCCGGGTTTACGCCATTCTCCTGCCTCAGCCTCCCGAGTAGCTGGGACTACAGGCGCCCGCCACCTCACCCGGCTAGATTTTTTTTTGGATTTTTTAGTAGAGACGGGGTTTCACCGTGTTAGCCAGGATGGTCTCGTCCTGTTTTTATAGGTAGGCCAGAGGGCACTCGAAGCCTTCTGATTGATTTAATAGATTGTTGAAGGTTAAGAGTTGACTTAACATCTTTCTTAGAAAACTGAGAAATAGCTCATTACTAGGTGTGTTTTATTACCACCGTCCGTAAGAAAAGCAACATAGGCATGGGAATCAAACTACCTAAAGCCTCTTCCAGGTCCTTTGTGACTGGGAAGGTTGCTTTTCCTTGTTGCTTATTGAAGAGAAAAGGAAAATGTTTATCATCAGAGAATTCAGGTTCACTAAATATTTAATGAGTGTTTATTATCTGCAGTCATTTTCTTATTACCTTATCTCATTTAATATTCACAACAACCCTGTGAGTGGATGGTGGTATCTTTTTTTTCCTCCTGAACTTTTTGTTGAATTATCCCAATGGCATCTATTTTTGCAGATGAGCAAAATCCAGTTGCATAGAGGTTTAGTGTTGTGCCACACATCACACAGCTTCTAAGTGAGAGCTAAAATTAGAGCCGAAGGTTTTGATTGCCAGTCCAGACTTTCTAGGACATCACAGCTGCCTTTCTGTAGAACACATTAACATGACTCTCAAAGTCCACAAGAGTAGTGGTGAGGTGACAGTTCAGGGGAATACTCAAAGGTCACTGTCCTTTTCAGATATCTGGGTAGTTGCTACAGTATGTGCTTAGGAATTGCTGGGAAAAAAATAATATTCTTTAAAAGTTCATCATTTTAGCAGTTAATAATCCTGGTTATAAACGTGTAAAAATATACCTTTAGAGAAGTTATTCTTAGGTAGTTATGGTTGCTTTCATTTGGAGTCTAGAGGTTTACTCTCTGTTTCTGGAATTGCACTTTCTGCGGTGCTTGGCACATTTAGAAACTTTTTCAGAAGGCCTTTTAAATTTTATTTTGTATTAAAAGAGAGCCTGTGAATCCAAAGAATCTTAGGTGGTTTCTTAGCTGAAGGGACATTTGGTGAACACAAATGGAATTGTTAGGTCATGGTGCTTTTTAAAGTGTACAGCTCTGGTGTTTTGTATATTCACAGTTGTGTGTATATTCACAATTGTGTGTATATTCACAGTTGTGCAGCCATCCTCACGATCAGTTTTAGGACGTTTTCCAAAGAAACCCAGTACTCAGCAGTCACTTCCTTATTTCCTTCTCACCAGTCCTCGGCAACTACCAGTCTACTTTCTGTAGATTTGCTTTGTCAGGACACTTCATGTAAACAGAACCATAAAGTAAATATGTGGTCTTTCCTGATTGACTTTTTTCACTTAATGGTTTCAAGGTTCATCCGTGTTGGAGCATGGATCAGAGCTACACTCCTTTTTATTGCAGTTAGAGGGCTTTTCCTACAGAATTTTAAGTAACGGATATATCTAACAATGTCTCTTGTTCTCACCTACAGGAGACACAGGGTCTTGGGCTTACTTTACCTATGTAGGACCTTTGGTAATACTGAGGCTATTTCTATGATTTATTGTAGAACAGAAGTTATTAACTGGGGAATATGGACCCTTATGACTGGCCTTTGGGATGTCCTGAATTCTTTGTAATTATATAAGATTTTATGTTTGCAAGCATTTTCTGGGGGTTAGAGGAGTCTGTGGAACAGCAGAGATCTCTAGCTTTTGTTAAAAGATAATTTTCAAAACTAATATCCTGACTCTCATACAGATATAAAATGAACATATGTTGAATATTTTATTTTACTCCAAAAGAGGAAACCAGGCAGATGTTGTAACTGGTTCAAAGGGAAAGTCCAAAGAGCTGCTGATTTATAGATCAGGAATATCAAATGAATGTGCAAATAGAGGCAAAACAACTCTCTGTCCTAGGGGGAGGAAAGTCAGCTGAACCCTTCCGTGGCAGGGCAGAATTTGCGTATTTAGGGATCTAGATTACTTTGCACTGCTGTCAGTTATCTACAACTTTCAGAGCTGTAAACAGCCTCCTCATAATCAGAATCTGGTAACCTGGAGGGGCATCCCAGATAATGCATAATTTTTCATTGGAAGCCGTAGGGAAAACACTCTCTCTCCTGTACTCTCACACCCCGACAATCAACATGGAAGACTTCCGTGACCAAACGTGTGGGATTTTTTTCCCCACACTCCAAGCAGTAGACATCACTGGGTGTCCTCTAATTCAATTCTGACACCGTCTACCTGGAGATAGCGTCAGATCTTACGGGTTGAGGGCTCAGTCCCCAAGACTTCCCCAACCTCAACCTGTCACAAGTCTGGTCCTTTGAAATGTCTGACTGACTGTCTTCAAGTTGAGGTTCCTACAACCTCCTCTTGGATTCGATTAATTTGCTGGAACAGCTCACAGAACTCAGAGAAACATTTACTTAGGTTTACAGGTGTATTTTAAGGGATACTGCAAAGGTTACAAATGAAGAGATGCATGGGGTAAGGTATAGGGAAAGGGGTGTGGAGCTTCCATGCCTCCCTGGATACACTACCCTCCAGGAACCTCCATGTGTTCAGCTATCCAGAGGCTCTCTGAACCCTGCCCTTTTGGGTTTTCATTACATAGGCATGATTGACAACCATGTAGAAATGTGACTGGACACAGGAGGCATAATCTCATACTAATAGACTGACCGGAAACCCAGCACGGCCTGTCTGTTTAGGTTCTTGTTGGCCTTTCTGTGCAGCCTTCTTTCCCCAGAATATGGGGCACAACCCTCCCAGGAATAAGGGTTTTTTGGCCCACAATTGGACTGGAGTCTTGCCTTGATGCGGGTAAAAGGAGCACAGGAGAAGGTCGAGAGAGATTCTGTTTCCTGAGGCCCAAGGTGCCCCAACACTATAACAGAAGACTGTAACAAGGGCTATGGGGTTATGAACCAGGAACCGTGGATGAAAGCCAATATATACATATAACATCACAGAAGTACACTTTCCCGCTCACTTTCAACAGATATCACAACGTTTGAAACTCTTCCAAATATTAATTTTAAATTAAATTTACTCAGCTGCTTACTTCAGCTTTTAAAAGTAGGTTCTTGGTAATTTCGAAGGTACACTTTCCAAAGGGTGTTTAAATAGGTTGAAGGTCAGAGTCCTAGGGATAGGTCCCTGCTTATTCTTTTGAGCAGGCTTACATGTTGGAAATCTCTAGGGAAATAGCTTTAGTTAGGTTACACTTCTCTGCAAATATACAGTATTTCTCATCTCTAATAGCAGGGTGACTATTGTAGGGAAGAAATTTCTACAAACGGTTATGAAAAGTCTAAGTGTCTTAACTCCGTGACAAAGACAGAGAATTGTTAAGTATGGGACGGGAGAAGTCAACTAACCTCTGCCCTTCTTTCCCAGGCTTGATATGCTCAGAGAAGTTAAGACTTCTTTCTGTGTGAGAAATGCGGGATCTTTTCCACTAGATCTTGCTTATTATCCAAGAAAATTATCATTTCTAGTTTTTAGAGAATGATGAAACTTGTTTGTACTTTGAAATATAACCTCTATACATGTGCACAGAAAGTCATTTAACTATTTATTGTTGGAGACTCTGGGAGTTCCTAGCAAACTTAGCAACATTCCATGTGCAAATTTATATATTTTTCCCCCCATATCTTACCTGCTTGCCTTAGGCTGGGAGTCTGTTTTCCTATATAACTGGTAATTGCTCTTATCTCTGTGTCCTTCAGTGTGTTGCTCTGCTTATTGAATTCAGTTTTATGCATTTTAGTCTTCTCTCCTAGTATAGGCTCCTCCTGATACTTTTAAAAATGTATTTCAGAAGAGAGGTGCTCAGAATTGTTACTTAACAGAATCAGCGTCTGCGTTCACTTGTCTTGACCACAAGTAAATTAATAAAGTGACCATTTAGCAGTGTTTCGGGTTCAGCTTTTAGGAACTTATAAGCTTTAGTTTTCCATGAGTGCGCTTCTGATGACTTGGAAACATTTCATATATGTGTCCTTTCTGTGGCCAAGATGTTTTTCTTATTTCAGGGATGGAAAGATGCTTTGGCTGAATACTCCTGTGCTAAGTGTAGAGCAGTTAGTGCTTGGGGAATGGTACCAAGTGTACGTATCTGGCAAGGCCTGGCTAGAAGGGAAAATGTAGACTCTTAAACTTTTTGAGACCAACTTCTCAGATACTGGATCTCTTGACTCACATAGTGGAATTTTGGGGGAAGTATGTGGTTTTCTTTTTGTCTCCTAAGAATTGATGATTCAGTTTCCTCAAACATTTCTCATAGTCACTACTGGTTGCTTGGAATGGCTGTCTGGTTTTGTTGCTCAGTTCTTCTTTAATGACCCAAGGAGATTTTCCCTTTCGGGTTGTGATGTGTTTTTGATGATAAACTTTAATGCCTTTGGAGGCTATAAAGACAATAGTGTTTTCTTACCTGTTTACTTGAGTTCTGTAGTAATATGTAATATGAAAGAAAATCAGATTAAATTAGCTTTGCTTTCTGTGTTTTTTTGGGGGGTGGTGCAGAAGTTGATAAGAATAAATATACTAACTCTCTGAGTCTCTTCTGTATTTTAACTTCACTCCCTAACCTGAAGCTGAGTCCTTAGAGTAACATTTGAACTGGGTAGAACAGATTTTTCTTTTCCTCAACAGCCCATTCCCGCTTTAAAGCTCAGATTTATGGTCCTTCTGGAAGAAGTATTGAGTGTTGAATAGTTCAGGAAAACAAATAACAAATTCTGTCGTCTTTGCAAGATTGTGGGGTAGAAGATTTTGATTTTGATTAATATCTGGCCAAAGAAAAAATATTAGCTAGGAACAATGATTTGATATCTAGTAGAGTGACGTGACTGGGCCCTGACTTCTAACACTTCCCAGGAAGGCTCGGTGGGTATCTTTTCACTACTACCTGAATACCGGGTAGCCATTACGTTTGGTGATTGGGTGTCAGTAGTATGTTAAGTCAGCTACTGGGTCATCTTTTAATGAAAGAAAAGGATGGGGAAGAGAAGCGATTCTTAAGCAGGGTTGCCTGTCAGAATCACCTGAGGGAGGTTTACAAAATACACATTCTGCACTCAGTGACCCTCTGGGTGGGGTATTCTGACCAGGAAGATGATTCATTCCAGGAATCGTGCTTCTTGGATGATATCGATGGACCCCGCTGGCTTCGTGGAAAGAACATTGAAGAAGAAGTTAGATTCTCATGGGGGCTGTGCCTCTGGTTTGAAACCAGGGAAGGCACATTTTGGTATTAGTCTCTGGCCTCAGTTTCTTCATCACTGAAATGAGATTGGATGATAGGTGGTCTCTAAGTTTCCTTCAGACAGTAACATTTTGTGATTTTGAAGACAACTCTTCTGAAGTACTTTTCAAACTAATTTCTTTCCGTCTTTCTTTTGTAAGCAGATAAGTAGTTTGAGTGTAAGTCTCTAGCTCAGAGAAGAATGAAGTTTGCCGTTCGAGGAGGCCGTACGATAGCAGTTCACTTCCCCAAAATGCTCAGCCGTTGTAGGACGCTTTTAGGTCATCTGGAAGTTCTGTATGCCTTCATTGGGAGTGTAGTGAAGATGAGAGCCTTTCCTTTGGCTCTTGGAGTAAACTGGCTGACAGGACTGTGAGAACTGTTGATCTCCTGATTTGTGCCACTGATAGTTTGGCTCTGAAAAACTAGGCAGTGGAAAAAACAATGCATTTTGAACCAGAAGATTTGAGTCCCGGCCCCACTATTTCCGAGCTTTGTGACCTGTAGGCCTCAATGTCTTCATCTGTGAAGGACAGATTCAGCTCTGATGGCCTATGATGTGATGAACCTTGTGAACTTGTAGGCAGAGTGCCGCTGTGTGCAGAGTCCAGTTACAGTTAACCAGCCATTCTCCTCTGCAGATTCAACCCACTGCCACTGTGTCTTGTTAAGCTTAAATAGGATAGATGTGGGAGAGGGGGCAGAAACATCCTAGGATCTTGCAAAACAAAACTGTCAAAAGTATAGGCAATATCATAATTACTTTACTTTATTTGAATAAATGTTGAGTTCCTGGTGTGTTGAAGATGCTGTTTTAGGCAGTATAGGAGATATAAGACATATCCTCCTCCTAATTTGTACTCTTATCAGCACCTGTTACCATAGAGAGTTCATATATTAAAATTATTTGGTTATTCTCCCTAACCAGAGTTGAATTCTTTCCTTCTAGGACAAATTAACTGACAATGCAATAGGCTAATGCAGTTTGACCCTGAGTGACTCTTGAGAAATACCCTGATTTGAGGCACACTGGAAACGTGGCACATTAGAAATGCCAAGAAGAGGCCAGGCACAGTGGCTTACGCCTGTAATCCCAGCACTTTGGGAGGCCGAGGAGGGCAGATCACGAGGTCAGGAGATCGAGACCATCCTGGCTAACATGGTGAAACCCTGTCTCTACTAAAAATACAAAAAATTAGCCAGGCATGGTAGCAGGCGCCTGTAGTCCCAGCTTCTCCAGAGGCTGAGGCAGGAGAATGGCGTGAACCCAGGAGGCGGAGCTTGCAGTGAGCCGAGATTGTGCCACTGCCCTCCACCCTGGGTGACAGAGCGAGACTCTGTCTAAAAAAAAAAAAAAAAAAAAGAAAGAAAGAAATGCGAAGAAGACATTGTACAGGAGAGTGAAGGGGAACTTTCTGTAGGGAAGTAGCTTTCCCGGAAACTTGACTCTGTAATGAAGCTATAGAGATCAGTGAAATCATTAGGGCATTACTGTTTTGAACATTTCCTCAAGTGAATAACAGACTTACACTCAGGGCCCTATGTCTCTGTTGTGGCCCAGCAAACCATATTCAGACAAGGAGTCAGTTTGAGAGGTACAAGTTGTTATGGAAGCCCAAGGAAACTGGTTTGTGTGCACTTCAGTTTTGATGATACAACCTTCACTCACTTAGCACTGTGCAATAATCCACTGAGCAAAATTGCCACATTTTCCTTGGCAGGGAATCTGTGTGCCTGTGGCAGTTCAAAAATTATTTGTAGAGTGGGTCAGCCTGTCAGCAGGAATGTTTTTCTTTGATCTTCAGCCTGTTTTTCTTTAATGTGAGCAAAACAGTAAAGAGACAATACATTGGAATATCTTGTTGGTTCCCCTGTTTGGCTTTACTTATAGTTCTTTGGTTTTCTTCTTTTAGGTCATACTTTTCCAATTAGTATGTAGATATTTATAATGTTTTGAAGCCTGAGGGATGGTTCCAATATCTTGTGGAATTCAGCTCTGAGTATGAAGTCCTGACTTTGCCTCTTTCTGTTTGACCTGTAAGTTTGACCCAGCAAGTCACTTAACCTTTCTTGACTTCAGTTTTCCCCATCTATAAAGTGATACTGCACGTAGGTTTTTTTTCTTTTCTTTCCTTTTTCCCTTTCCTTTTCCTTCCCTCTCCCTTTCCTTCTTCCTTTGCCTTTCCCTTTCACTTTCCTGAGATAGAGTCTCACTCTGTTGCCCAAGTTGTATTGGAGTGCAGTAGCATGCTCATAGCTCAGTGAGGCCTCAAATGCTCAGGCTCAAGTGATTCTCCTGCCTCACCCTGCTGAGTAGCTGGGACTACAGGAGTGTGCCACCATGCCTGCTTTTTTTTTTTTGTCTGTTTGTTTTTTAAATTTTTTTTTGTAGGGATAGGGTCTTGTTATGTTGCTCAGGCTAGTCTTGAATTCCTGGCCTTAAGGGATCCTCCTGCCTTAACCTCTCAAAGTGCTGGGATTACAAGTACTTTATAATGTGTAAATGACCTATACATTCTGAATCTAATAGCCTCATGAAGTTATAAAGTACAAATAAAACAACATGAAAGCCATTTAGAGTTTTAAAGTTATATAAGGCCATGTATTCTCATTAAATTAAATTTTAATAAATTTAAAAGATAAAATTATTTTTATAAAATAAATTTATTTTAATTACGTTAAAAAGTTAATGCTTTTTTTGGAGACAGAGTCTTGCTCTGTCGCCCAGGCTGGAGTGTAAGGTGCGATCTTGGCTCACTGCAACCCCCGCCTCCCAGGTTCAAGCGATTCTTACGCTTCAGCCTCCCGAATAGACAGGTGTACACCATGTCTGGCTAATTTTTGTATTTTTAGTAGAGACAGGGTTTCCCCATGTTAGCCAGGCTGGTCTCAAACTCCTGACCTCAGGTGATCTACTCGCCTTGGCCTCCCAGAGTGCTGGGATTAAAGGTAGGAGCCACTGTGCCTGGCCAAATTAAAAAGTTAATACTTTTTAAGTGCTTCACTCCTTCCTGTGCATGTTGTCATGGCCTCTTTTTCTAAATTAGTTTTATTCTATCTATAATCGGGGGTCACCAAATCTGAGTTTTAGAGGGAAGAGAAAGTTTTGAGTGAAACAAGTGGATGAACTCTGATCCCTATAAAATATTGCCTTCATGTAGTAGGCACTCCAAAAATAATTGTTGAATGACTGAAACTCTTAAACAGCAGTAGGCATATGTATAGCAGAGACAACATTACAGAGCAGAGCTCTTTCTAGGTTGGCATGGTAGATAGCTTTGAGGGACTACCTGAATGGAGATGCCATTGCTTTTGAATAAAACAAGTATACATGGTGTCTTAGTCCATTTTCTGCTGTGATAGCGGAATACCACAGATTGGGTAATTATAAACAATAGAAGTTTATTTGGCTCATCGTTCTAGAGGCTGGGAAGTCCAAGAGCATGGCACTGATATCTGGTGAGGGCCTTCTTGCTGAATAATAACATGGCAGAAGGGCAAGTGAGCACGCGAACTATAGGGGATGGGCCAAGACATCATCCTTTATCAGGAGCCCACTCCCAAGATAATTGCATTAATATACTCATGAGGACATAACACTCCTAATCTAAATCACGTGTTAAAGATCCCACCTCTCAACACTGTTATAATGGCAATTAAATTTCATTGTGAGTTTTAGGGGGGACACTCAAATCATAGCAGGTAGTTAGCCCTGTTGAGTAATGGAGAAAGGATTGTATTAGCTCCAAGGAAAGATGCATCATCCAGTGTGGGTCTGGAAATGTTTGCCAGAGGACTTTTCTCTTTTAATAATATTCATTTGTAGAATGTTTCTTTAGGTATCAATTGATGCTGAAGTAATTTAATAAGGAAAAAAATCACTGCCTAATTGGTATTTGGTCACGAGCAGTACCAGTTCTTAAGATTTTTTTGGAGGTAGCAAGGGGTGGGTAGTGCTACTATTGGAAGTTTGCTTCTGGAATCTTTTGCTCTCTTGAAGTGATTTGGAGATTAAAAGAGTTTAGTATCACTGGGGATGGCTGTGTTCTACTGTTAGGAAGTAACTCATGACTTCAGATCATATTCTTGACCTCACAAAAATGTTAAGAAAATAAATCATAAGTATAAAAAGCACTGAGATTGTGTAGAGTGGAAAATAACATTAGTGTTAGCTCCCTCACACAACCACATTCTAAATTTAAGGAAGCAAGAAGTAAAATCACTCTGAAGCACTGGTTTTAAAACTGCAGATTATGATCCATTTAGAGGGACACAAAATCAGTTTAGTAGATCAAGCGTTAAAGAAGGAAGAAATAGAAATGTGAGTACGTTACAAGTAATAAGGTGCTAAGTATTATTTTGGAAACTTTTGGTTTTATATCTTTCTGTTTCTACATGTATTAGATTGTGTTGTAAAATAAATTTACAACACAATCTCATACACGTAGAATCTAATACACATATTGGAACAGTTTGAAACTCAGTGGTCTAACAAGTAGCATAGCCCAAATTTACAATATTTGTAGCCTTCTGCTGTTGATTACATTCACGAAAAGGTCTTGCACCCTTAAAGTGAAGGCTGAAAGAGTTTTATGTCATTGGGGAGATTGGGCTACCAAGCTCCCATAAATTCTAGGAGCTGCCTTTTGTCTAATGATTAGGATTATTGAGTACTATTTTGATGCCTTTTGGGTATCATCTGAAATCTAATCATTGGATTGGAAATGGAATAAACAAGAGAAAGGCTAGTTTACTCATTATTTGACAATAGCTCTTTAAAGTAGTTAATATTATGAATATTCCTACTGCTAAGGTTTATCAGAGTTTGTTTTTTTCCTTTAATATTATACTTACAAAAATATTATTCATTCACTGGGCAAATAATTTTTTGTTTGTTTTTTTATTCTAGAGGAATACCTTTCCAATTTTATAACATTGAAGGAAGGAATGTTTTACTTCTAGAAATTACCAAAACTACTGTTCTATTAAGCAAGGGTTGGAGATAAACTCCCCTGTCCCCTATTCCCACCCAGGCACACACATATACAGATGCAGCTTATTTTATGACTGTATTGTTCTTAATGTTTCTTCTTCTACATAAAAACATAAAAGTTGGTGAAATAATTTACCTGGAATTGCACAGTAAGCTAATGGCCTTCATGGATGACCATTCACAGTTCTTGTATTTCCAGAGACACAATACGTTGATAAAGTTGAAATAAATAGAAGCCTAAGAATTATAAGTATATATTCAGAGATACATAGACAAAAAGTACTGTACTGCTATAAGTAAAAAGACATAGTGGGAATAGTAATTATAATCACATTAACTTCTGTGCCATCTCTATCTAGATCAGAGGTGTCCAATCTTTTGGCTGTCCTGGGCCACATTGGAAGAAGAATAATTGTCTTGGGCCACACGTAAAATATACTAATGATAGCTGATAAGCTTAAAAAAAATAAAAATTGCAAAAAAAAATCTCATGATGTTTTAAGAAAGTTTACAAATTTGTTCTGGGCTACATTCAGAGCTGTCCTGGACTGCATGTTGGACAAGGTTGATCTAGATGTTTATCTATAGTCATGACCTAACTGTATAATTTTAGTATGTTATACATGGTACCATGTATCCAAGGTAGATCCTGTCAAGAACATAAATTGTGAAAAGAAAACTCTTGGGATGCTGCTGGATTGTAATGTGTTACTCCTCTGCCTATGAATACTAAAAATCAAGAATTGAAAGAGTACTGAATACTGAGTCAAGAGGCACGCGTTCCTACACTCCACTTAAACACAAGCATGTCTGTATGAGCATAGTCTTGTCATTTCACTTTGGGGTCTCTGCTTGTAAAATGAAAATGTTAGACTTGATCTTCCAGGTTCCCTTCAGCTCTTAGATTCTGTGCTTCCCAAGGGCTGGAGTATTGCATCAGGGCCCAGCCTGGGGTTTGTACTGTTTTCAAGGCCCTGAGGAACTGCATCATCCTTTATTCCAAGGAGATAGGATGCATTACGCCACAGAGCCCAATAATTCAGTGAGCTGTCAGTGTTGTGAGTTGCATCTGCATTGGGGACTGAGCCTAGGTTGTTTGTAGTAACCTAGGAGGACCTTAGAATGATGCCAGGAGATGTAATTTCTGTGATCAACTAGTTGACTACTCAAAAAGCTTGTCAGGACCCATCCAACTACAGTGTCATTCTGTCTTTGGTGTTAAAGAATTTAGATATATCTCCTTTTAAAGGATCCCCTTTGAATTTAAGAATTGCAATTATCTTTGTAAGAATCAAAGCACATACAAAGAAAATATATTCTTGCTAAATATAATTTTTTAAATGTTAGTGAGGAATGTCTTTATATCTTAATTTTAAGGCTTCTAAAAATTAGTTCGCATTTGCTGGTTCTTTGCTGTCACCCTAGTCCTAGTTATATTACTTTTTTATTCAGTGCTTTGAATTGTTCATATTATCTATAGTCATCTTTTGACATTGGTAGCCTCTGTTTTCTGGGTGAATTAAGAATTAGTATCACCAGAAGAAAAGCTAATCTGAATGATTGTTCTTTCATCATCTCGTTCATACACAGTATTTAACCATCTGGTTTGACCACAACTTTCACACTAGACGAGTCTTTATAATGATAGAAATCATGACATACTTTTGATGATAGACTCCTCTGGTCTTTCCCAGGTTTTGGCTGGTATTGCCATTGCTTTGGATTGAGGTAGTTGATGCAGCAGTGGGCTCTGGGGAATGGCCACCAAGAACTATTGGGGAATTGCAGATAAACTGTCTCCATGGGTAGCCCTCCAGGGAACCTGACAGTTGTCTAATGTTAATTACCTTATACCACAGTCTAATTACTAAGAGTATTGTCTGAGTCCTTTCAGGCTGCTATAACAAAACACCATAAACGTGGTGGTATATAAACAAAAATCCATTTCTCTCAGTTCTGGAGGCCAGGAAGCCAGGAAGCCCAAGATCAAGGCAACAGCAGATATAGTGCCTGATGAGGCCCTCTTCCTGGAAGGTGGCCTTCGTGAAAATGGTTCATAGAAAATGTCTTCTCACTGTGTCTTCACATGGTAGAAGGGGCAGATTTGCTCTCTGGGGTCTCTTTTATAAAGTCACTAATCTTATTCACGAGGTCTCTGCCTTCATGATCTAAAGACCTCCAAAGGCTCCCTCTTCCACCATCAGCTTGAGGGTTAGATTTCAACATACGAATTTTGGGAGGATGTAAACATTCAGTCCATTGCAGGTATAAATGTTTTCAACAAACATTTGTTGAGTATCTGTCCTTTTTCTAAGCTTTCATGTTCCTACTAGAACATTGGATGTGGTTATCCAATAGGAATATATTTAAGTCAGTATCATTATCTTTTTCTCAAAACATCTTCTACCTTCTTTACTTTCCCTTCCTCTTCTAGTCTTACCGTAGTTAATAGTGATATTAACTATTAACATCATAGTTAACCAGTCTCTTGAACTTGAACTTGAAAATTTTGAATGATCTGTACCCACAACCGACAAAATTACTCACGTACTTAAAAATCTATGCCCTTTGTTTTGTTTTATTGCTGCTGTTTGTAATTTACTTATTTTTACCTGATACTATGTTCTGGAAATTTTTCTACGTAGTTCATGTAGATCTGTCTTCTTTTTAATGTTTCATAGTGTGGGTACATAAAATGCACGTATTACAGTTTATTTAACCATTCTTCTGTGGGTGGACATTTACATTATTTTTTCCCTTTTGTTATTACAGAGAATACTGAAATGAATATCCTTGAATGTGTTTATTTGTATACATTGCAAATTGCTTTAAAAAAGTTCCTATCAGTTTATATATCAGTTTTTCTAAGTCCTTTTTAAATATGGACTGGATTAGCCCATTCTTGCATTGTTGTTAAGAAATACCTGAGTTTGGGTAATTTATAAAGAAAAGAGGTTTAATTGGCTCACGTTTCTGCATATTTGTACAAACATGGCTTCAACATCTGCTTCTGGTGAGACCTCAGGAAGCTTACAATCATGGTGGAAGGCAAAACTTGAGCAGGCATGTCACATGGCAAGAGTGAGAGCAAGAAAGAGAAAGGGGGAAGGTCCTAGACTTTTAAACAACCAGATCTCACGTGAACTAACTGAGCAAGAACTCATTTATCACCAAGGGGATGGTACTAAACCATTCATGAAAGATGTGCCCCCATGATCCAGTCACCTCCCACCAGACCTCATCTCCAACACTGGGAATCACATTTCAACATGAGATTTGGAGGATAGGTATCCAAACCATATCATGAACCTAGCATACTTCTCCCAGCCTCAGGTCTCTGATTTAAGTGTTCACTCATTTACTTGGTCACTGTTACTTGGGCACTGTCAGCCACTGTCCATGTTTGTATTCAGTATAAATTGTGTGCCAGGCACTCTGCCACATGTTGGGGATTTAGCACTGGATGAGACAGAAATGGTCCCTGCCATCATGTAGCTTACACTTTGTCACATAGAACTTTTGCCATATGCAGACTCTTTTTATGCATTTGCAGCTACTATCCTCTCTTTCTGGTGTGATTTTTTTCCTTTTAACTTTTCTACTTAGAGAATTTTCTTTCACCCTCTTAACCGGCTTAAATTTTACCCTCTGTCATTATCTTTATCTCTTCAGAGTTAAATAGTCCTTCCTCAGTGCTTCATCTTGGCACTTATATGCTTTTTGTGACTATTCCCCTGAGAAGTTTTAGTGATTTGTTTATGTATGTACATGCCTGTGTGTGTGTATGGACACACATCTACCTCTTGCATTAGACTGTAAATTCAGTATAGACTTGGAACTATGATATGTACCTGAACACTTCCCCAGCTTACTGCCTTCAACCCTGGAGATGCTTAATCAATGTTGATTCAGTGAATGAATAGTAAACTATAAAACAACCTTAGTTTGTACAGGGCATTGTAGGGGATTGTACATATGAATAGAACTGGTCTGTCTTCAAGGACCTAACCATATAGTAAGGGAGATAAGAAACAGATGAGTAGACTGCAAGGCAGGTTGTGATAAGCTCTGTATAGGACTTATCACAAATGAGTACTGGAGGATAATTTAAAGGGAGAGAGGAATTCTCGTGAATGAGATACTCTGGTAAGTTTACAGAGGACATGTTTTTTCTTGCTTGTACCAGGTGTTGTGAGGAATACACATGATGATAAGATATGGTTGCTAAGAGTCAAGTAAGGCCTTAGAGCAGGCATTGGTAAATTGTGGCCTACAAGCCAAATCTGGCTCTTGCCTTCTTTTATATGGTCCTTGTGCTAAGAATGATTTTTACATTTTAAAAATTGTTAAAGAATATTTTGTGAACATGAAAATTGTATGAAATACAAATTTTGGTGCCCATAATTACATTGTATTGGAACACAGCCATGTTCCTTTGTTTACACACTAACTGTGACTATATTTGCACTCCAGCAGCAGAGATGAGTAGTTGTAAAGGAGGACCTTTGCTTCGCAACACTTAAAATATAAAATAATTTAGTATCAGGCTCATTACAGAACCAGTTTGCTGACCACTAGGGTAGAGAATAGGAAAGATTCAAATAGAGAAGAGAAATATGACATTCATATTGGGGGTATTAGTTTGAGTTAAGAGAGTGGAACAGTGATTCTGGCAGTCATATAGAAACTTTAGGGCTGAAGGGACGATCTAGCTTAACCCTTTTACTGTATAAAATAGGCACAAGATCAAAAATAGTCTCAAAGTCCACTAGCTGCTAAGTGGCAGTGGAGTGCTACCGGAGTGACTAGTACAGAAGCCTTGAGGGCTGCAGATGATAATAAGATTATTGCTGACCTTGCCCTTGAAAAATGCGAGTTGAAGTACAAACTAAGAACAGACTTCTTTTCTCTCTCTAAATGTAATATTTCTATTTTTCTCTTGTATTTCTAGAAGGCCTTTGAGCCCTACTTAGAGATTTTGGAGGTATACTCCACAAAAGCCAAGAATTATGTAAATGGGCATTGCACCAACTATGAGCCCTGGCAGCTAATTGCATGGAGTGTCGTGTGGACCCTGCTGATAGTCTGGGGATATGAGTTTGTCTTCCAGCCAGAGAGTAAGTATGCTGTCTCCTCTGTAAAGATATAGTGGTGTGTCACTAGCCTCAAACTAATTGCTGACAGATAGGACTAATTTATTGCCTTTTGGTTGTTTTTTTTTTGAGACGGAGTCTCAATCTGTCGCTAGGCTGGAGTACACTGGCCTAATCTTGGCTCACTGCAACCTTTGCCTCCCAGGTTCAAGTGTTCCTCCTGCCTCAGCCTCCCAAGTAGCTGGGACTACAGGCATGTGCCACCACGCCCAGCTAATTTTTGTATTTTTAGTAGAGACGGGGTTTCACCATGTTGGCCAGGATCGTCTCGATCTCTTGAGCTCGTGATCCACCTGCCTCGGCCTCCCAAAGTGCTGGGATTACAGGCATGAGCCACCATGCCTGGCCCTGGTTTGGTTCTTATTTTTAAAATCTGTTTAAATGTGAAGTGGTACTTTGTCTTCTGATTGGTCACGTTACAACAGGACTCTTGTGTAACTAATACTCTTTACATTGATTTTTTTTTTGGATTTGTAGTTTATGTAAAAACACCTTAGAATTAATCATTGTAAGGATCCACAGATATCTCCGTATGGCTTCAACCTTTGGTACCAGTTTCTTCCCTAGAACATAGTTATGTCACCTGGAGTTCCCAGAGCAGGAATTTATTGCCTTTCATTTTGTGCTGTCCTTTTCAGTAAAGATTAGGTGAAATTGGAACAGCACTTATATGGTGACCATTTGAGTGCTTGTTATGTGCCACGGACTGATCAGGCTGTGGAGATATCTGCACAAGTGGTACCGGATCTCTCTCCTCTTGGAGTTGAACTTCTGGTATCAGGGGATCATATACTTTGAGCGTCCTAGAAGTGACTCAGTGCCAGATCAACATGGGGAAGAAGAGGCCACTTCTCAGGGTGCAGAAGATGAGCAGTCTCAGTGATCTGCTTCTGAATCTTCCACCTTTGCTTAGGATTAAGCCCCTCTCCTGCCCACCCACCTTTTTCCCACCTAGAAACCTGGTTGCGTGTTATCTTTCTTATGAGTTATTTTCCTCTGCAGTCTGCGCTTGGTAAGTGTTGTTAGTACCTAAACACAAGTAGTAGATTTGGTGCTGGATGTTCTGTAACACTCCCCTGCACCCTTTCCCCACTCTTAGTAGGGTATCGGAGTTAACTTCCTTGAGATAAGTAAACAGTAACATTGAAGATAATCATTAGCTGTTTCTCATTTGCTTGAAATTTCCCCACCACTTTGCTTCCCTGATAACACCTGTTTAAAAGGGCTCTTTTACTGTGTTTTTTCTGCTTTTCTTCTCTTGTTCAAGGAAAGTCAATTTAGAAGCCAGATTCCATTTTCATCTCTTTACCCTGCAAATAGCTTCTTAGCCATTTATGGCGCAGTAAACATTGCAAAACATGACAACCAAGAAGCAAGTTCCAACTGCTTAGAGTTTTTAAATTAAAGTGAAAATGAGACGTGACTCTCCTGTGTAAATCTGTAGCTCACCCCGGCTTTAAAAAAACCTTGTCCTCAGTTGCTGCTCCTAGTCCTTGCAAGATTTTCTGATAAACTCTGAGAAATTAGACTGGCCAGCCTTTCTGCTGCATCTGCTCAATGGTTTGGATATGGATGTAGTTCGTGTCCTTCTGCTCATGCTTATTCCTTTCCTAGGAGGTATTCAATTCAGTGAGTAAGCGGCCCATTTTATAGGACTCTGAGGGTAGCAAGAAATGTACTTTCTTTTTATTTTTTAACTTTGCATTAAAAAAAAAAATCAGTCTCTGCTTATCCATCTTTCTATTATAATAAAATATATATAACATAAAATTTACCACTTTAACCATTTTTAAGTGTACAGTTAGTCGTGTGGCAGAAAGTACATTCACATTATTGTACAGGCATCACTACTACCAGAACTTTTTCATCGCCCCACTGGAACTCCATTTTAATAAACATCAAATAATAACTGCCCATTACTCTCTTCCCCATCCCCTGGCAATCACCATTTATTTATTGTACCACCTTGTTTTACAAATGTATGACCATTCAAAAGTGGTACATTTATGAAACAAGGCAAAGCTTAGAGATCTGAGATGTATATGTTACTTGCTATGATTAGTATTAACTTTAGGTATTTACTTTTTTTTTTTTTACATGTTATTTGTAATTTTTTTATTTTTATTTTTATTTTTTAATTTTTTTATAATACTTTAAGTTCTAGGGTACATGTGCATAACGTGCAGGTTTGTTACATATGTATACTTGTGCCATGTTGGTGTGCTGCACCCATCAACTCGTCAGCACCCATCAATTCGTCATTTATATCAGGTATAACTCCCAATGCAATCCCTCCCCCCTCCCCCCTCCCCATGATAGGCCCCGATGTGTGATGTTCCCCTTCCTGAGTCCAAGTGATCTCATTGTTCAGTTCCCACCTATGAGTGAGAACATGCGGTGTTTGGTTTTCTGTTCTTGTGATAGTTTGCTAAGAATGATGGTTTCCAGCTGCATCCATGTCCCTACAAAGGATGCAAACTCATCCTTTTTTATGGCTGCATAATATTCCATGGTGTATATGTGCCACATTTTCTTAATCCAGTCTGTCACAGATGGACATTTGGGTTGATTCCAAGTCTTTGCTATTGTGAATAGTGCCGCAATAAACATACGTGTGCATGTGTCTTTATAGCAGCATGATTTATAATCCTTTGGGTATATACCCAGTAGTGGGATGGCTGGGTCATATGGTACATCTAGTTCTAGATCCTTGAGGAATCGCCATACTGTTTTCCATAATGGTTGAACTAGTTTACAATCCCACCAACAGTGTAAAAGTGTTCCTATTTCTCCACATCCTCTCCAGCACCTGTTGTTTCCTGACTTTTTAATGATTGCCATTCTAACTGGTGTGAGATGGTATCTCATTGTGGTTTTGATTGGCATTTCTCTGATGGCCAGTGATGATGAGCATTTTTTCATGTGTCTGTTGGCTGTATGAATGTCTTCTTTTGAGAAATGTCTGTTCATATCCTTTGCCCACTTTTTGATGGGGTTGTTTGTTTTTTTCTTGTAAATTTGTTTGAGTTCTTTGTAGATTCTGGATACTAGCTCTTTGTCAGATGAGTAGATTGCAAAAATTTTCTCCCATTCTGTAGGTTGCCTGTTCACTCTGATGGTAGTTTCTTTTGCTGTGCAGAAGCTCTTTAGTTTAATGAGATCCCATTTGTCAATTTTGGCTTTTGCTGCTGTTGCTTTTGGTGTTTTAGACATGAAGTCCTTGCCCATGCCTATGTCCTGAATGGTACTACCTAGGTTTTCTTCTAGGGTTTTTATGGTATTAGGTCTAACATTTAAGTCTCTAATCCATCTTGAATTAATTTTCGTATAAGGAGTAAGGAAAGGATCCAGTTTCAGCTTTCTACTTATGGCTAGCCAATTTTCCCAGCACCATTTATTAAATAGGGAATCCTTTCCCCATTTCTTGTTTTTGTCAGGTTTGTCAAAGATCAGATGGCTGTAGATGTGTGGTATTATTTCTGAGGACTCTGTTCTCTTCCATTGGTCTATATCTCTGTTTTGGTACCAGTACCATGCTGTTTTGGTTACTGTAGCCTTGTAGTATAGTTTGAAGTCAGGTAGCGTGATGCCTCCAGCTTTGTTCTTATGACTTAGGATTGTCTTGGCAATGCGGGCTCTTTTTTGGTTCCATATGAACTTTAAAGCAGTTTTTTCCAATTCTGTGAAGAAACTCATTGGTAGCTTGATGGGGATGGCATTGAATCTATACATAACCTTGGGCAGTATGGCCATTTTCATGATATTGATTCTTCCTATCCATGAGCATGGTATGTTCTTCCATTTGTTAGTGTCCTCTTTTATTTCACTGAGCAGTGGTTTGTAGTTCTCCTTGAAGAGGTCCTTGACATCCCTTGTAAGTTGGATTCCTAGGTATTTTATTCTCTTTGAAGCGATTGTGAATGGAAGTTCATTCATGATTTGGCTCTCTGTTTGTCTGTTACTGGTGTATAAGAATGCTTGTGATTTTTGCACATTAATTTTGTATCCTGAGACTTTGCTGAAGTTGCTTATCAGCTTAAGGAGATTTTGGGCTGAGACAATGGGGTTTTCTAAATACACAATCATGTCATCTGCAAACAGGGACAATTTGACTTCTTCTTTTCCTAACTGGATACCCTTTATTTCTTTCTCTTGCCTGATTGCCCTAGCCAGAACTTCCAACACTATGTTGAATAGGAGTGGTGAGAGAGGGCATCCCTGTCTTGTGCCAGTTTTCAAAGGGAATTTTTCCAGTTTTTGCCCATTCAGTATGATATTGGCTGTGGGTTTGTCATAAACAGCTCTTATTATTTTGAGGTACGTTCCATCAATACCGAATTTATTGAGCATTTTTAGCATGAAGGGCTGTTGAATTTTGTCGAAAGCCTTTTCTGCATCTATTGAGATAATCATGTGGTTCTTGTCTTTGGTTCTGTTTATATGCTGGATTACGTTTATTGATTTGCGAATGTTGAACCAGCCTTGCATACCAGGGATGAAGCCCACTTGATCATGGTGGATAAGCTTTTTGATGTACTGCTGAGTCCGGTTTGCCAGTATTTTCTTGAGGATTTTTGCATCGATGTTCATCAGGGATATTGGTCTAAAATTCTCTTTTTTTGTTGTGTCCCTGCCAGGCTTTGGTATCAGGATGATGTTGGCCTCATAAGAAGAGTTAGGGAGGATTCCCTCTTTTTCAATTGATTGGAATAGTTTCAGAAGGAATGGTACCAGCTCCTCCTTGTACCTCTGGTAGAATTCAGCTGTGAATCCATCTGGTCCTGGACTTTTTTTGGTTGGTAGGCTATTAATTATTGCCTCAATTTCAGAGCCTGCTATTGGTCTATTCAGGGATTCAACTTCTTCCTGGTTTAGTCTTGGAAGAGTGTAAGTGTCCAGGAAATTATCCATTTCTTCTAGATTTTCTAGTTGATTTGCGTAGAGGTGTTTATAGTATTCTCTGATGGTAGTTTGTATTTCTGTGGGGTCCATGGTGATATCCCCTTTATCATTTTTTATTGCATCTATTTGATTCTTCTCTCTTTTCTTCTTTATTAGTCTTGCTAGCAGTCTGTCAATTTTGTTGATTTTTTCAAAAAACCAACTCCTGGATTCATTGATTTTTTGGAGGGTTTTTTGTGTCTCTATCTCCTTCAGTTCTGCTCTGATCTTAGTTATTTCTTGCCTTCTGCTAGCTTTTGAATGTGTTTGCTCTTGCTTCTCCAGTTCTTTTAATTGTGATGTTAGAGTGTCAATTTTAGATCTTTCCAGCTTTCTCTTGTGGGTATTTAGTGCTATAAATTTCCCTCTACACACTGCTTTAAATGTGTCCCAGAGATTCTGGTATGTTGTATCTTTGTTCTCATTGGTTTCAAAGAACATCTTTATTTCTGCCTTCATTTTGTTATGTACCCAGTAGTCATTCAGGAGCAGGTTGTTCAGTTTCCATGTAGTGGAGCGGTTTTGATTGAGTTTCTTAGTCCTGAGTTCTAGTTTGATTGCACTGTGGTCTGAGAGACAGTTTGTTATAATTTCTGTTCTTTTACATTTGCTGAGGAGTGCTTTACTTCCAATTATGTGGTCAATTTTGGAATAAGTGCGATGTGGTGCTGAGAAGAATGTATATTCTGTTGATTTGGGGTGGAGAGTTCTATAGATGTCTATTAGGTCCTCTTGGTGCAGAGATGAGTTCAATTCCTGGATATCCTTGTTAACTTTCTGTCTCGTTGATCTGTCTAATGTTGACAGTGGAGTGTTGAAGTCTCCCATTATTATTGTATGGGAGTCTAAGTCTCTTTGTAAGTCTCTAAGGACTTGCTTTATGAATTTGGGTGCTCCTGTATTGGGTGCGTATATATTTAGGATAGCTAGCTCTTCCTGTTGAATTGATCCCTTTACCATTATGTAATGGCCTTCTTTGTCTCTTTTGATCTTTGATGGTTTAAAGTCTATTTTATCAGAGACTAGGATTGCAACCCCTGCTTTTTTTTGTTCTCCATTTGCTTGGTAGATCTTCCTCCATCCCTTTGTTTTGAGCCTATGTATGTCTCTGCATGTGAGATGTGTCTCCTGAATACAGCAGACTGATGGGTCTTGACTCTTTATCCAGTTTGCCAGTCTGTGTCTTTTAATTGGAGCATTTAGTCCATTAACATTTAAGGTTAATATTGTTATGTGTGAACTTGATCCTGCCATTATGATATTAACTGGTTATTTTGCTCGTTATTTGATGCAGTTTCTTCCTAGCCTCGATGGTCTTTACATTTTGGCCTGTTTTTGCAATGGCTGGTACCGGTTGTTTCTTTCCATGTTTAGGGCTTCCTTCAGGGTCTCTTGTAGGGCAGGCCTGGTGGTGACAAAATCTCTAAGCATTTGCTTATCTGTAAAGGATTTTATTTCTCCTTCACTTATGAAACTTAGTTTGGCTGGATATGAAATTCTGGGTTTAAAATTCTTTTCTTTAAGAATGTTGAATATTGGCCCCCACTCTCTTCTGGCTTGTAGAGTTTCTGCCTAGAGGTCTGCTGTTAGTCTGATGGGCTTCCCTTTGTGGGTAACCCGACCTTTCTCTCTGGCTGCCCTTAAGATTTTTTCCTTCATTTCAACTTTGGTGAATCTGGCAATTACGTGTCTTGAAGTTGCTCTTCTCGAGGAGTATCTTTGTGGTGTTCTCTGTATTTCCTGAATTTGAATGTTGGCCTGCCCTACGAGGTTGGGGAAGTTCTCCTGGATGATATCCTGAAGAGTGTTTTCCAACTTGGTTCCATTTTCCCCCTCACTTTCAGGCACCCCAATCAGACGTAGATTTGGTCTTTTTACATAATCCCATACTTCTTGCAGGCTTTGTTCATTTCTTTTTCTTCTTTTTTCTTTTGGTTTCTCTTCTCGCTTCATTTCATTCTTTTGATCCTCAATCGTTGATACTCTTTCTTCCAGTTGATCGAGTCGGTTACTGAAGCTTGTGGATTTGTCACGTATTTCTCGTGTCATGGTTTTCATCTCTGTCATTTCGTTTATGACCTTCTCTGCATTAATTATTCTAGCTATCAATTCTTCCACTCTTTTTTCAAGATTTTTAGTTTATTTGCGCTGGGTACGTAATTCCTTTAGCTCTGAGAAGTTTGATGGACTGAAGCCTTCTTCTCTCATTTCATCGAAGTCATTCTCTGACCAGCTTTGATCCGTTGCTGGCGATGAGCTGCGCTCCTTTGCAGGGGGAGATGCGCTCTTATTTTTTGAATTTCCAGCTTTTCTGCCCTGCTTCTTCCCCATCTTTGTGGTTTTATCTGCCTCTGGTCTTTCATGATGGTGACGTACTGATGGGGTTTTGGTATAAGGTGTTCTTCCTGTTTGATAGTTTTCCTTCTAATAGTCAGGACCCTCAGCTGTAGGTCTGTTGTAGATTGCTTGAGGTCCACTCCAGACCCTGTTTGCCTCAGATGAAAATGCAGAAATCACCGGTCTTCTGTGTTGCTCGCACTGGGAGTTGGAGACTGGAGCTGTTCCTATTCGGCCATCTTGCTCCGCCTCCCTAGGTATTTACTTTTAAAATTTTTGAAAATTAATTGGCAAATAAACATTGTTTATATTTGTCATGTACAACATATTGTTTTGAAATATGTATACATTTTGAAATGGCTAAATTGAGCTGATTAACATGCATTACCTCCCATATTTTTCATTTTTTTTGTGGTTAGGTATTTACTTCTGCTTTCAGTTCTGCAGCTCACTGTGCCATACATTTTGCTTAGCTAATAGTAGAGATACAGCCATCTTAGGTTCTGATACATACCTGCTTTTAGTGGTCAAAAAGGAATATGCTGGCCTCTAGAGGCCAATTTTCCATGAGAATATTGTTAGTCATTGTATACTGATGAGATATGCCATTTAAATCCTTGTGGGCTGAACTCCAAGCCATTTGAGGTTTTTTTTTTTGGGATGGAGTCTCGCTCTGTCACTCAGGCTGGAGTGTGGTGGCACGATCTCAGCTCACTGTAACTTCTGCCTCCCGGGTTCAAACAATTCTCTCTGCCTCAGCCTCTTGAGTAGCTGGGATTATAGGTGCCCACTACCACACCTGCCTAATTTTTGTGTTTTTAGTAGAGATGGGTTTTCGCCCTGTTGGCCAGGCTGGTTTTGAACTCCTGATCTCAGGTGATCCGCCCGCCTCGGCCTCCCAAAGTGCTGAGATTACAGGCATGAGCCACCATGCCCAGCTGAGTTGTTTTGTTTCTAAAGATGTATTATAAAACAAAAGCAGTACATATTCACTCTGGAAAAGTTGGACAATATGGATAAATAATAAGAACAAGATTAAAATCTTACTACTGAAGGATACCACTATTTGTTTTTCTCTCTTTCTATACCTGAATCCAGTTTGAACCATACAAAAATTAATTTTGTTAAATTGTCGAATGTTGACAATTTTGTACAATTTAGCACATACACACACAGCACACTTTCATTTGGTAACTTCCAACTTGAATTTTAGACACAGATAAGAATGTCTTCCCTCCAGAGATCAGGGATAATTTTGATAGAATATTCACTTTTTTAGCGCTTGCTCACTTGCCATGTGTTGCTGAACAGTCGAGTTATTTTTAGTTACACTGTACTAGAGGAGTCTGAAGTCTGGACTAGTGATGAATTTTGCTGATCTTCCAACACTGAATCCCTCCTGAGGGAAGAGAGTAGTTCTGGAACAAAGGATGGAGCCTGCGGTAGAGGAAAAATGGGCAGCGGCATGAGCTGGGCAGGGGTTTAGCAGCCTCTTCCTTCAGTCTGCTCTGTGATTATCAGCTCACAGTTTATTACTTTTACTTTAACATTGATTTTAACTGTGGGTTGTCCATGGTTTACCAACAGAAATTAGCTTTATGTCATGGAGGAAATGATAAACTCTCAGTTTCTTGTTGTGCCACCTTGGGCAACACCCTTAAGCTCTCTCAGCCTATTTCCTTGCAATAAAACGGACATCATAATAGCTGCTTTACCTTGTCATGGGTAATATGAGGACTGAATGGCATCTTTTGCATAAGTGGAATTTGTAAACTGTTAAGTACCATGCATTGTCCTTACACTGGCGTTTTCTATTTTGTTATCTTAAAATTTTTAAATTCTTTTTTTAAATTAACAAATAAAAATTGTATGTTTATGGTGTACAACATGATGTTTTCAAATATGTGTAAGTTGTGGAATGGCTCAATCAAACTAACGTGATTACCTCACGTACTTTTTTTGAGACAGAGTTTTGCTCTGGTCATGCAGGCTGGAGTGCAGTGACGCAATCTCAGCTCACTGCAGCCTCCGCCTCCTCAAGCAATTCACCTGCTTCAGCCTCCCGAGTAGCTGGAATTACAGGCGCATGCCACCACCCCCAGCTAATTTTTGTATTTTTAGTAGAAACAGGGTTTCACCATGTTGGTCAGGCTGGTCTTGAATTCCTGACCTCGTGATCCACCTGCCTTGGCCTCCCAAAATGCTGGATTTACAGGTGTAAACCACCACACCCAACCTCATGTACCTTTTTTAATGGTGAGAACACTTAAAATCTACTTTCTTAGCAATCTTTATGTATGCAACACATTTTTATTTACTATGTCACCATGATCTCTTGAACTTATTGCTTCCATCTAACTGGAATTTTCTGTCCTTTTGACCATCTCTCAATCTTCCTTCTTCCCCTTACTCTCAATCCCACTAAAAAATTCTAATTACTTTTCTTTCTGTACCTCTGGGGACTTTTGCGATAATCCTTTTAGGTCATGACCATGGGAACTTTTTATTTTTAGTTTCTTCATCTCTGACACTGTATTCTGTTCTTTTTATCCTTTACCATTTTTTTCTCACAACTTCCACAAAATTAGTTTGTTCTTTTATCCTCCACTTAGTCACATTACTATAGTTCTGGACAGCTGGCCCAGTTTGCTGATTTTTAGACTTCTTTTTACCTCATTAATTACTTTATCAAATAAGGAAGCAGTTCTGAATCTGTACAGCTTTAACAGTTAGAAATAGTTGAATAACAAGAAGCTAAAATATCCAATATTACATTATAGTCATTTGATGTACTATTATAACATTAAAAAATATGTTTAGAAAGAATTGTTAATAATGTAGAAAGTGCTATCCGTGAGGAGGATACAGTTATTTTACATTATACAGGATCTCAGGTATGTATTACAGCATGTAGAACATAGGGCTAGAAGGAAATACTCCAAAATTTAAACAAAAAGTAACCACAAACAAGTGGTTTCAGTCCCTTTGTCTTTTTATTCAGTCTGTGTCTTAGTTACCTGGTTTTGTCCCAGGTGTTTACAGAATGTGGACTCTAGGAAGAGTTAGAAAGAGGGATGCAGCTGAAGCAAAAACAGCTAGCAGAGATACAAGGCATGATGTGGTAGATACAGAAAGGGGGTACAGATGCATGCCGTGGTTGTTGAGTGAAGAGGGAGCTCCTTCTGGCCAGGAAAGTGGGAATTCCCAGACTCCTAGGAATGCAGTAGAAGTTCATATTCAGTTCACACCTTGGATAAAAAAGCCAGGCGTAGATTCTTACAGACTCAGACAGAAAATTCCTGTGGTACATTTGAAGCAGTGTAGAGTCCTGGGAATCCTGGACTGAAAATACCAAGACCTCAGTTAAAACTTTGCTCCGTCACTGATTTTATCTGTGGCCTTGAGCAAGTTTTGATGCTTTGATCTTCCATTGCCTTTTATGTCACTTGTGGATTGTATATAATGCCTTCTGTGCCAGCTTCAGAATGCTGTTGTCACAGTCAGTCGAGATACATTGATTATGAATGCATCAGAAGGTCTAGTAGTCTATTTAGATGCCATGTATTTATGATTATTATAATCGACAGGATTAGCATTCCCTATTTGTTCTGTGTACTGCCTGACAGAGTGGACTCTGGCATCTATGATTTTTCAAACTTTTTTTTCTTTTTGTTGAGACGGGGTCTCACTGTGTTGCCCAGGCTGGTCTCACACTCTTGTGCTCAAGCAGTCCTCCCACCTCGGCCTCCCACAGTGCTGGGATTAGAGGTGTGAACCACAGTGCCTGGCTAGCATCCACAATTTTGAGGGCATTTGTAGGTCCAGAAAATGTTAGAATCTGTGTTGGATGAGAGGCTGGACATAGATCCAAGAAAAACAAGCTAAAAACAGGGGCTGGCCATTAGTCTTGGGGGAAGGAAGAGAAATGTTGAACATCTAGAAACCTTAGGAAGGTCAAGAATTCTGCAATACATATGTCATTTGACCTAGTAGTTCTGCTTGTGGGAGTTTATCCTGTAGGTGTGCAGTGTGGTGTGTGTTACAAGGTTATTTATTTCAGCCTGATTTGTAATAGCAAATATTAGAAGCAACCTATATATCCATAATTAAGGGGCAGGTTAAATAAATTTTGGCACATCCATATAATGGAATACTCTGCAGCTATAAAAATGAATGAGGATGCACTGATCTTTACGATAATACTTCTAAGTGGAAAAACAAGGTCTACCACAGTGCTAGAGTGTGCTACTTTTTGTTCAAAAAAAGGGAGACAAATAATATTATAGCTTTACTGTTGCACATGTATGCATAAAGAAAGTGGGAGGTAGCATGAGGGTCGGGGGGATAGGTTTGAGAGAGGGAAGCTTCACTGCTCTACTGTGTGTGTATGCGTTTGTATTTTTAAAATTTTGAACCATGTAAATATAGTACTTATTCACAAATATAAATTTAAAAGTTTTTTTTTTATTTTTTAAAGGAAAGAAACTTTTGCAATTGGAAGGCAAGTGAGGTTGTGGAAGACACGTTTGAGTGTTTGCTATATGCAGGTCATATCCATGGAAATTTATTTGAATAAGAGAACCATTTGTTTCTTTTAGGTTTATGGTCAAGGTTTAAAAAGAAATGTTTTAAGCTTACCAGGAAGATGCCCATTATTGGTCGTAAGGTAAGTAGAATCTGTATGTCATCTTTTTTTTCCCTCCTGATAATCATGCCTCTTTCTTTCTATTTACTAAACCTAATATTCTCAAAGTGGAGGGGTGATTTTGTCCCTTACCTCCAGGGGACACTTGGCAGCGTTTGGAGACGTTTTTGGTGGTCACAGCTTAGATGGAGTGGTGCTCTTGGCATGTAATGGATGGTGACCAGAAATGCTAAATATCCATATTATATGTATACCATAAACACTAAATATCCTACAATGTACAGGACAGCCCCCCGCCCCCCAAACAGAATTATCTGGCTGGAAATGTCAAAATGGCCAAAGTTGAGAACCCTGACTTAACCCTTTCCCCAACGTAACTGGCCAAAAGAGAGATGAGAAGCCTGTTAAGGAAGTAAGAATTTGAAATGAGAAAATGAGAAAATCTGACTGTATTGTTAGGTGCTTTGAAACAATATGCGGCTGGCTGACTTTAGATATTTATCTAGGAGTTGGGTGCTTACATGGTTTAGGTCAGGGGTTGGCAAATGTTTTCTGTAAAGGGCTAGATATGAAACATTTTGGGCTCTATAGGCCATATCATTTCTGTTGCAACTCCTCACCTCTGCCCTTGCAGACGGACAGCAGCAAGAGGTTCAGGAATGAGCCTGGCTGTATTCCAATGAAACTTTCTTTACGAATTCAGGTAGGCCTTAGTTGGTTCCTGGCTGTAGTTTGCTGATCCCAAGTTGCACAGCGCTGTCTCTTGCTCTTTGCAATTATCTGTATTGTAGTATGTCCCCTTTGTTATGTCACCTTTGCCCTCACCCATGCTGAGGATAAGGTAGTCACCTCTGCGCCTCCCACAGGTTGTCACAGATGAAGATAAACAGGGCAGGCCACTTGACAAGCTCTAAGGAAGGCATATGAGTCCTTGGAATCTTCATCTCCTCCAGTGCCCTCCCCAACCCCCTTTGGTCTTTCCCAACTTTACCTGCCTTCCAAGTTTTCTTTTACTTTTGGCTTTCAGTTCCCTTTCCTGGCTATACCAGGGTTCATTTGCCAACCCCTGACCTAAAGTTTGTCAGTTATCTTTAACCTTTGGCTGAAATCCATTCAGACAGAGATATGTATCTTCAGGTTCATTTCCTGTAGGGGAGTGGAAGCAATAACAGGTGGTGAAGGGGAATGTGAGCACATAGGCTTGTGTTTGCTCTCCAAATTATATTAATCCCTAAAAGTAAATCTAGTCCTTATGGAATATTAGGGATGGGGACAGGGAAGGTATTGTAGAAGATGGATTGTAGCACAAAGAACATTAGGATTTCCCCTTATCTCCTGATTTTTTTTTCCTTCTCACTTCTTCAGTTTCCAGACTTTGAGACAAATAAATGCTAGGGTTCCAGAACCCACTCTTAAACTTATAAAGTAACAGAATTGGAAGATCCTTAGCTTGCTAAGGACTATCTAATCACTCTCCATTTTTCAGAAGCAGGTTCTGAGGCTTAGAGACGAAAAGTTACATGTGTATATGTGTGTGTGTGTGTGTGTGTGCGCATGTGTGTATGCCTCTGTCATTTATTCACTTCACACATGCTTATTGAGCCACCTGCTCAGTGTCAAGTACTTTTCTGGATGCTGGGGATATGGTAGTGAACAAGACCAAATCCTTACTCTCATGGAACTTACATTTTAGGTTAAGACAGAAAGTAAAGAAGTAAACAAATTGTGGAATTTTATTTTGAAATAAACGCTTTGAAGAAACTATATTGGGTAACATAATACAGGCTTTGAGGCAAGAATTGGGGGTAAGGAAGTCCTTGCTGTGCTTTCTAATATACCTCTCTGTCACTTTTTGTGTTTATTTTATGGCAATAGCATACTCTATACATGGAAGCTCAGCTTTCATAGCCTGTTCTGTTGCATGAGTCACCATTTATGTGAATTAATTTTTAAATTTACAACTTAAAAAATATCTTCACGTCTGTAGCATGCCCGGGCATTGCTCAGGAGTGTAGCGTCTGCTCCCTGCCAATGTGGGCCTGTTAGACTATTGCAGACATGCCTGAAAGGAGTGGCTTTCCCTGTGGTTTCATTGAGGGCCATATCTAAGAAGATCCTCTTGTATTCTGATTATCCATAGCTAGAGATGAGAAAATCTTAGTGTGAAGCGAGTTCTTGAGTTCTATAACAAATATGTTGCTGAAACAATAGCAGGCTGTGACATGAACAAATCGTGACATGTAGCTTCTCTCCCCAAACCTGCTACCCAAGAGTCTTTTGCTATAAGTAGCAGCCCCTGCCCTTCTGCCTCTTTACTATTTTTTTCCCTCAGCACTTTTTGTTACCTGACTTATTTTCTGTCTCTTCTGCTGAAAATAAATGTCATGAGGACAGGAGGGTTTTTTTTTTCCCTGTGTGCTCCATTGCCTAAGTTTGTTTTGTTCACTATGTATCCCTAGCCTACATATTTGTTGAGTAAGTGAATAAAAGAAAACAGCTCAGAAGCTGTGGCTTTGAGGATGGAAAAGAAGAGAACCGTAGTTGATAAACTGCCTAGCAGAAAGGGCCTTAGTTCCTCTTAACATTTTGGGGTCAGACAGTGCAAGCTGTCAATAGCAGCTTAAGGAGATACATTGGAGTGTTCCTAGCAATTCTTAGAATGCCCTGTGCTTGTGTTGCATGGGGCCTCCAAATTCCTAGTGTGCTGTGTGCATGTCTGTTGAAGGAGCTCATCACTTGCACAAGGACCAGAATCCCTTTTACTGTGGCATCGCCAGTTTTCTGGCTACTGTTCCTAGTTCTACCTTTGATTCTTTTACACACACACTGTAGCTGCTGCCAAGGCAGGATCAAAGTCCAAATATTGCCCTCAAGGATGTACTGACTTTAGCAATGCCAGCCAAGTGAAGTAGCAGTGATATCAATGTGGCAGAGAAAAGGGTTATGGGGAAATTGGGTGCTTCTTTTTTTTTTTTTTTTTTTTTTTTAAGACAGAGTCTTGCTCTGTTGCTCAGGCTGGGTGGAGTACAGTGGTGCGATCTTGGCTCACTGCAGCCTCCACCTCCTGGGTTCAAGTGATTCTCATGCCTCAGCTTCCCAAGTAGCCGGGATTATTAATGCCTGCTACCATGCCTGGCTAATTTTTGTATTTTTAGTGGAGACGGGGTTTCACTATGTTGGCCAGGCTGGTATCAAACTCCTGACCTCTAGTGATCCGCCCACCTCGGCTTCCTGAACAGTTGTGATAATAGGTATGAGCCACTGCGCCCGGCTGAGTGCATCTTGACCTTTAGAGAGAAACGTCACTTTTCAAATTTTTAAGAGGCTGTTGTACATGCCAGAAAGTAGCTGACCAGTCAGAATATCACCATATATCTTTAAGAAAATTGTTAGTCTAGTTACTTGTGCAATGTCTAGCATTGAGCAGTTGCTTGAATGTCATAATGATTCTGCTGTCTCTGCTGTACGCTTCCATCGGGATAACTTTGTCTTTCTTACCTTTGGAGATTCAAGACAAGTTGAACAAGACCAAGGATGATATTAGCAAGAACATGTCATTCCTGAAAGTGGACAAAGAGTATGTGAAAGCTTTGCCCTCCCAGGGTCTGAGCTCATCTGCTGTTTTGGAGAAACTTAAGGAGTACAGCTCTATGGGTATGATGCTTGGCATAGACATGCTGTCTACTTCCTTAAAGTGACTGTTTTGTCATTGTTTAATGTTCATATAGGTTAAGAATAACTCATCATTGGTTCTTACATGTTTAGGAGGACCTACTCTGTTTCACAGGTTGAATTTCATATTTTTAAAATTATGTTTAGATTCATCCGTTATCCATAAAGCAAGCAAATCTCAGAGACAGTGGAACTTGGCTTTATTTCCTTTTGTAAGCATGAATAAAACAATTATGTTAGTGTTTAAGAAGAGAGAATATAAGATATGTAATACAAATGAAATACAGATTCATGTAAAAATGTGAAATCTGCATAAAGGCACAAAAGAAAATAAGTCACTATAATTCCACCATCAAAGATAAACAGATGGTATCTCTTTCTGCATGTAGCTATAGGTAGAGTTGTCTGTATAGTTTACATCTATCTATATATGTATATCTATCTGTTTCTGAGAATGCTAATAGTGTTTGTCTGTGTGTATACACATATATGCATGACCACATATGGGATGGATAAATACACCAAATAGCTTGGTGCTTAAGAGTGTAACCCTGGATTCATATAATGTAAGTCTGGATTCATATCTTGGTTTGCCACTTAAAGTATGCCTTTGGCGAGTTACTTCTGTATGTCACAGTTCCTGTATCTCTACAATGGGGATAGTAATAGTAGTACAGTACTTACTTGAAAAGATGATTGTGGGGATTAAATGAGATCATACATGTGTAAATGTTTTATAGTGCCTGGCATATAGTAAATGTTCAGTAAATGTTAACCATTATTGCTATTATTAACTCAAACGGATTCATGTTTGTTACTGATTAAGATATTACAAGTAGTTTTTAAAAATAAGCTTTTTAGTTTGATATATTTACAGAAAAGTAGCAAAGATGATAGAGATTTCCCTATACCCAGCTTCTCCTGATGTTAACATCCTCTATAACCATGGTACGTTTATCAAAACTAAAAAATTAACATTGGTACAGTGTTATTAACTACACTACAAATTCTATTTCTAGTTCATCAGGATTTTTATTTTGTTGTTTTGCTTTGTTTTATTTTAAACTAATGTTCTTTTTTCTATTCTAGGAGCCAATCCAGGGGCCATGTTGCATTTTGACAAATACCCTTATTTTTTATTTTTTGAGACAGAGTCTCACCGTGTTGCCCGGGCTGGAATGCAGTGGTGCGATCTCAGCTCACTGCAACCTCCACCTCCCAGGCTTAAGCAATTCTTGTGCCTCAGCCTCCCAAGTAGCTGGGATTACAGGCGTGCGGCACCATACCCAGCTAATTTTTTGTTTTTAGTAAAGATAAGGTTTCACCATGTTGCCCAGGCTGGTCTCGAACTCCTGAACTCAGGTGATCTGCCTGCCTTGGCCTCCCAAGGTGCTAGGATTATAGGTTTGAGCCACTGTACCCGGCCTTGACAAATACCGTTACAGTTTCTGAGTGACATGTGTTGAGGTCTTGACATTGAATAGTACAAAATTTGATATAGTCTAGGATGTAGGTGAATACAGGAGGGGTTAGCACTCTAAAACCTGTGTGTTAAAGATTTCCATGATTATGAGAGCTGGTCGCCACCACCATATTGCCTTCTCTTTAATGTTTAAGTCATTGTCCATTGCTGTATTCTCTAGCATGAGTAAAAGAACAGGAAATGAAACCAGTTATCTTATTTTCAAAAGGCTGGTGACCACTGGTCTGAAGCTGTGTATAGTACAGAGCAGTGTCCTCTAAGGAAAGAGAGAGTCAAACAGGCAGCAAGCCAGAGCTTGGCAGATTGCTGTGAGAATGAGTTTGTTTGTATATTTACCACTTAGTTTTCTGTTCTCAAGAGCTGAAGATCTTTGCTTTGGAGAGCCCATGGCTCCATGCAGTTTTTAGTTGGTGTGTTTCTGTAATAGCTTTCTTACTACCCACTTTCAATAGGGCACAGCTGCATTGTAGCACAAGGACCTGAGACACCCACATAACAGATTTGTGGGTAAAATGAAGACTGTCTCAGGGAGAGAGGAAAGTGAAAAGTCAGATCTTATATTCTAGTCAGGAACTTTACTTTTCTTTCCACACTGGGATAAAGGAGGTTTATCCCAATGTTGACTGTGTTCCTGATCTTGAATGCTACAGCATGTGCTGCTGGAAGCAAATAACTAGTTCTATGTGGGTTTCCAGGCTTGGCTTAAGGGAGCCGGTGTCTGAGACCAGGGTGCTCATGGTTTATTCCTCATTGTGGTTTGTTTGCTGGTTTCATCTGTGATGATAGTGTGCTGACATTTCACACTTTTCATCTTGGTTTCTTCTGCCAACTCTGTGCATAACAGTTCTCAAAATTCCTAGGACTGGATAGGAAGGGAGAGAAGAAGGAAGCTATTGCAGAAAAAGGCCACTCCAGAGCCATATAGAGAACGAAAAATAAGTATAGACAAAGGCAAATGTTCCTGCTGTTAGAAGGTAGTTGAGGATGAGGACAACATTGTTATCAGACTGCCTTTATTGTACCTAAATGCTATTAATATCTTTTTCACATTGCTGATAATAATGATTTTTCATCTTTATTTTACTGTGCTAACTCTTTATTGAACTTTTTTCTTGACTTGCTATAAGAATGCTGTTGGGTTTCCACTCAACATTTTTTTCTTTTGTACCCAGAGGGGTTTCTTCCTGTTTCTTCTTTATGAGAACCTGTCTTCCCAGAGATTCCTGCTTATTGACCTAATGACCTTACCTTTCTCTGCAGATGCCTTCTGGCAAGAGGGGAGAGCCTCTGGAACAGTGTACAGTGGGGAGGAGAAGCTCACTGAGCTCCTTGTGAAGGTGAGCGTCCAGTTCTTGAGGAAAACCTATGAGGTCTGTGCTAGTTTACATGACCTCCTTTTTTCTCCTTTTGTAATTAGAAAAACTACTTAAGGAAAGCTTATTGTTACAATAAAACCATAAAAGTTTCTCTTCACACAAACATAGGCAAATATGTATAATATTATCAAAGACATCTTCAGTCTGTCAAATAGTAGTGTTATTTATGTTTTCAGTCTTTGCAGATGTCCTGTCTAGAAGGCAGACTACTAGGGAAGATAGTCCTGTCAGATGAGATTTGTTATAGTGAGACAGATTTTGTTTGATAAGGAGAGATAGGATAGGGAAACTCTTTCATAATTTTCTCAAATCCTGTGACCCGAGATGAGCAGTGGTCTTATGTAACTTCAAATCATTCTCATTCTTAGCTGCTTCCATTTCTCATCACATTTATTTTTATTTTATTTTATTATTTTTAGAGACAGAGTCTCACTCTGTCACACAGGCTGGAGTGGAGTGGTGTGATCATGGCTCACTTCAGCCTTGACCTCTTTGGCTCAAGTGATCCTCCCACCTCAGCCTCCTGAGTAGGTGGGACTACAGGCATGCATCATTACACCCAGCTAATTTTTATATATTTTTGGTAGAGATGGGGGTCTCACTCTGTTGCCCAGGCTGGTCTTGAACTCCCAGCCTCAAGTGATCCACCTGCTTCCTGCTTCGGCCCCTGAAAGTGTTGGGATTACAGGTGTGAACAATTGCGCTCAGCCGTCATTTTTATTTTGGAAACTCCACTTCATCATTTAAAATTGGGGTTGTACTGATGATCTCTAAGGTCTTTGTGTTCAATTATTAAAAATATGGAAGTGTCTCTTAATAAATATGACAGATTTTGCGTAAGTTGGTGTAATGCTCTGATCTTTTGTGCTTAAAATCTTTAAGTACTTTCCCATTATCTACTGGATGAAACTCAGGTTCTTATGCAGCAGAGAATACAAGTTTCTTCATGAGCCAGCTCCCACTTATTTTTTCTTAACTACTTCTCTTTATTTCCCACGTAAACACTAATCCTGCCTTTTTTCTTTACTAAGTGTGTCGTGCTCTTATCATGTTGTTTTCCTTCCCTTCCATCATTTGTCTTGTTCCAAATGATGATTCCTACTCATCTCTCAAAGTTCCACTCAGCAGACACTTCTAGACCACTCAGAATGTTGTTCCCTCTTCAGGGTCCCTTAGCACTCTGTACACAAACCTGGTATTGCAATCGATAACAACAGCTGCTTTGTGCCAGACACTCTACTAAGTGCTTCACATGCATTATGTTATTTAATGATTGCTAGAACGCTAGAAGATAGCTACCATAACTACTTCTGCGTATGAAGAAACAACCTTAGAGTATGTGACCTACACAGCTGAAAATAATAGGCAAAGCTTAGACTCCCTGCTGGGTCAGTTTAGTGTTATGGTCTGAGCTTTTAACCATATTTATACTTCTTTCTTCACCATATTGTAAAATTATTTATTTATTTATTTATTTATTTATTTATTTTTTTGAGGCAGAGTCTTGCTCTGTGGCCTGGACTGGAGTGCAGTGGCCAGATCTGAGCTCACTGCAAGCTCCGCCTCCCGGGTTTACGCCATTCTCCTGTCTCAGTCTCCGGAGTAGCTGGGACTACAGGCGCCCGCCACCTCGCCTGGCTAATTTTTTTGTATTTTTAGTAGAGACGGGGTTTCACCGTGTTAGCCAGGATGGTCTTGATCTCCTGACCTCGTGATCCGCCCGTCTCGGCCTCCCAAAGTGCTGGGATTACAGGCTTGAGCCACCGCGCCCAGCCTGTAAAATTATTTATTTACATGTCTGTCTCCTCCGCTGTGTTTTGATCTTCTTTAGGTTGAGGAATATATCTTACCTTTTTTTCCAGTTTCTGTTGTTGTGCCTAATACTTAGAAACTGTTGTTTAGTGCATGATTCTTTGTCCTATACAGTGTAATAGTTTTAATTTCACCTCTGCTTGCATTTCTTTACAGGCTTATGGAGATTTTGCATGGAGTAACCCCCTGCATCCAGATATCTTCCCAGGACTACGCAAGATAGAGGCAGAAATTGTGAGGATAGCTTGTTCCCTGTTCAATGGGGGACCAGATTCGTGTGGATGTGTAAGTATATGCAAGGGGCATCCAATACCCTTATTTTTTAGGTTAAAATAGAAGAGTTTTTAATATTAATTATATTTTAATAAATAAAAATATTAAAAATATTTTACTACACAAGTAATATTTGATCATTGTAGAAAGATCATTTTACTACACAAGGAATATTTGATCATCATAGAAAGATCCTAATTAACTGCAGTTTTAAATGTTACTTGTAATTTTGTAACCCAGAGAATGTCAACATTTTGGTATATATTCTTCTAGATCTTTTTCTCTTCACCTTTTTATTTTGAAAAACTTTGAACCAACATTCAGTTTTTAGGATAGCTTAAAGAACACCTGGATTCCCTAAATGTAAATATGTTGCTATATCTGCTCTCTACACTCCTTCCCTCCCTACCCGCTTCTTCCCTCATCCCTCACCCGTACACTTACCATCCCCCTATTTATCTATGTATACTTTTGTTGTACCATCCAGCAGTGTTTTTAATATACTTCTGGTTTTACCTGAGCCAAAGTTTAATTTATTATTTGCTGTAAACAGAACCTCATTTAGTTGCTATTAGGCATAAAGAAAGGAGGAGGACATCATAATATTTAAAGAAACACATGAAGATTCTTTATTTTACCTGTTCTTTCAAGTAGATGGTTGTTAGTTTTTCTAAACTGTGATAGATAAACTTCTCTTTAAATCTGTTGTCTTTAGAAAAAATGAAATCTCAGGTTATGTAGGATAGATAGATTTAATTCAATATGCTGTAATGGTGTCTTAGAGGTGCTAATCCTATTAGATACTCATCATATTCGCAGTCATTATAAAGACTGCAGATAGAATTATTGAAGGGCCCATTCGAAGACAAGAACACCTGATTAGTTTCTTTTTGTTTTTTTTTTTTTTTACAGGAAGCATTGTTTTTGTTTTATTTTGTTTTTGTAATATGTTGGCGCTATGAAAATCATCATGTTCAAGTATTCAGTAGTAATAAAGGTGATATGCCTGGCATTCATTTTGAAAACAAAATACTGAAACTGTTAAAAACAGAACCACCCATAATATAGCAGCAGTTTCCCTTAGAGTATTGAGGTGAACAGGGTGGCTTTCAGAGGGAAGATAATAATGTACTTACAGTATATTCTCCTGTACCATTAGACTCTTGAAGAACTTGTAAGAGGCCACAGAGTAAACAGCCACAGAACAGTTTGGCCTTATCTGGTAAATCTGAAGATATATGTATCTTATGACCCAGAAATTCTGCTACTCAGGACATACTCTAGAAAAATTAGTACACATAAATACCAGGATATATGGACATTAATATTCATAGCAGTATTATTCATGGTAGCTAAAAACTGGAAATAATTCAAATGCCTATCCACAGGACACAGATGGATAACTTGTGGAATGGTGTGTGTGCCTCAATCCATTGTAGCTGATATTCAGATTGATGCACAAATTACTTCATCCATCTTTGGCCAGTGGGAGCATCTTCATATTGGCTCCAAGGTCCATTTACATGACCCAAGTAATCTTTGAAAACCTTTTTTCTCTTTCTTTCCTTTTTTTTTTTTTTTTTTTGACAAAATATTCCAGGTTCAGGTTCACTTTGTCCATTTCCTGCTCCAGGCTTACAGTCAGCCATTTGTCCAAGGAGACCTGGTTTATTTTAAAACTAGGTAAAATAATTACATAGCTCCAAAGTCACATTTATGGAAAAAGACGGATTAAAAAAAAAACCAGAATGCAGTCCAGAGAGACAAAGAAATAGAAAGTATGAAAGAGAGGCTAAGAGATGCAAAGGATAGAATGAGAAGGCTAACACGCGTCTAATTGGTTTTTGAGAACAGCCAGAGAAAACAGATTACCTATAAAGGCATAACTGTTAGGACAACTGATATTCTCAATAGCAACGATGGCTGGGGTGGTTGGGGGTAGATGAAAGATTGGCTGTAAATTGAAAATTGCTAGAGCCTGATGATAAGTAGAAGCCCATTGGGCTTTTATTTTATTTTTAATTTTTTTTTAATTATACTTTAAGTTCTAGGGTACATGTGCATAACGTGCAGGTTTGTTACATGTGTATACTTGTGCCATGTTGGTGTGCTGCACCCATCAACTCGTCAGCACCCATCAATTCATCATTTATATCAGGTATAACTCCCAATGCAATCCCTCCCCCCTCCCCTCTCCCCATGATAGGCCCTGGTGTGTGATGTTCCCCTTCCCGAGTCCAAGTGATCTCATTGTTCAGTTCCCACCTATGAGTGAGAACATGCGGTGTTTGGTTTTCTGTTCTTGTGATAGTTTGCTAAGAATGATGGTTTCCAGCTGCATCCATGTCCCTACAAAGGACGCAAACTCATCCTTTTTTATGGCTGCATAGTATTCCATGGTGTATATGTGCCACATTTTCTTAATCCAGTCTGTCACAGATGGACATTTGGGTTGATTCCAAGTCTTTGCTATTGTGAATAGTGCTGGGCTTTTAAATTTTATTTACTCTAATTTCATTCTTAAGAATTATGTTTTGTAGTTCTCCTTTTATTTTATTATTATTATTTTTTGAGACAGGGTCTCAGTCTGTTGCCCAGGCCAGAGTGCAGTGGTACCATCTCAGCTCACTGCAGCCTTGACCTCCCTGGGCTCAAGCGACCCTCCCACCTCAGCCCCCTTGAGTAGCTGGGACTACAGGCGTGCACCACCATGACTCACTAATTTTTGTATTTTTAATAGAGATGAGGTTTCACCATGTTGCTGAGGCTGGTCTTGAACTCCTGAGCTCGAGCGATCTGCCGCCTTGGCTTCTCAAAGTGCTGGGATTACAGGCGTGAGCCACCATGCTTGGCTGTCTTTTTTTTTTCTTAAATCTGCTTGGTTGTTTTTTATAGTCCCTTTCCTTGGCTTAACTTTTGTTTACTTAAATATATTACACGTAAATATCTTGTATTCTGTGTCCGATAATTCCAGTATCCATGAGCGTTACCTGATTCTGCTGGCTTCAGTCATGGTTCTTTGTTTCCTTATATTCGTGATTTTATTTTATTTTATTTTATTTTATTTATTTATTTTTTTATGAGCCACTTATTTTTCTGGGAACCTAGGGATTCTTTGAGGCCTAGATTGAAGTTAAGTCTGGAAGTTCTCTGCTTCCAGAGAAGATTTGTCATACTTTTGTGAGTTGTTGGGGATTGCCACCACACTGGAACCAAATTAAGTCAAATCCTTAGCTTGTCATTTTGTACCACAGAGGTAGTGTGAATTCTGACCTCAAACTCACGTAAAGGCTTCCTTGGTACACATTCTTGAAAGATTACTATTTTTCTTTACTTGAACATCAGGGTTGATAAAAACAGTTTTTCTTTTTCTTTCCTCTTTTGCAGTAGTGGGATTGATTTCTTGTACACTTGAGAGTGTGGTTTTTTCCAGCCATCTCCTGTTGGACTCCTTACCTTGGGCAGTCTCTAATGTATCTTCTGGTCCATCCCTTGCTCATCTGTCATTGTAGCAGTTTGAAGTCTGTAGGGGTTGGTGCCACCCTCAGGGTGAAATCTAGTTTTGCCACTTACTTATCTTGCAGGATTCTTGATTTTGCTTTGTTTGGGGGTTTAGTAAGAGTTTCTTTATGTTAGCTTAATGATAGGTTTTAAATTTTTTTTTGATGTTTTGTTAATTTTTTTATTTCAGTTAGGAGGGTTGCTCAAGGTATATAATCTATATTGCTCAAAATGGAAGTTTCATAATTGTTTTTTCCGTGTGATAGACCTTTGTATGTTTGAAAGCCCCTTTGTCCCTGAATCTTCTCTGCCCCACATTTTTCTGGGTTACTCAGCTGTTCATATGATTTCACAGACTTCCAGTCTTTGTAGTCATTCTCTGAATGACTTTTGGTTGCTTCTGGCCAGATTGAACACAGTTCTCCACATGGGGAGTGGCATTGGTCTTTCAATCTGTCTTTTTAAATCTGGGTTCAATAAACTTATCTCAGACCTTTTCCTTGAAGTCAGCGTTTTTATTCTCGGCAATGTTTATTTTATTCCTTGCTGTTCCTAATGTCTTTGTTAGTTCTGTATGGATGCTACTGGCTTTGTTTTTTTTTTTTAGGTCTGTAGCTCATTCTGTTGTTTCATGGTCTAGGTTTTGAACTCTTTGTTTTCTTAAATTCATGTTCTTATGATACTTTCCTATAGTGAGAAAGTTATAAGGGGTTTCCTTCTGTCCCTTAGCTTGTTTCCTTCTGAGTTGGGTTTTTATTTTGCGTGCTACATACTACCTTTTCCCCTGCCTTTTAGTATGTTTGCATAGTTGCCTTGCCATTTTCTCTCATCCTGGGGTGGCATTCTCCAGACATTGTTTTTTCTTATGCACTGTGGGTGCTTCTTGTCTGAGACCATTGGGTTGGGGACAAAGCTCAGCCAAAGCTTTGTTCTATCTGTATTAGAATATCTGGGTCTGTTCTGAGATTCTCTTCAGTTACCTATCAGAGTTCACTCTCTTATTTGGGAGAGATAATACCCTTTGATTATTTAATTCACTGAAGTCTTCACTCTAAAGAGCCAATCCTGATGTTCTCTCTCCCGTTTTGCTCATTTCTCCCTAGCAGCCATGTTTACCACTCACTCGTGAGAAGAGGAAGAAGATAAGGAAACCCCCTCAGCTTGCCTCTCTGCAGATTTGGGGGTATGAAGGAAAATTCTCAGGATTTTGCTGACTTTGCAGTATAGTTTCAAGGGCTGATTAGAAACTAGTGTTTTACTTCTGCTCTCTGCTGTTTCACTGTTTCTTTTGTTTTTGATTGCCAATATTCGAAGTTTATTGTATTAGATTATTTCTCTTTCCTTGTTTGGTTGTTGTTACTGTAGGTTTTGACTCTCTTTCTCTCCCTGCCCTCACCTTTTTTTTTTTCCTTCCCATCTTACTCCAGAAGTCCAGGCCTAGGGGTTTTTTGCATTGCTGCAATTAAACCATATCTGTATTATTATGATCTTCTTCAGCACATGTGTGAGGGATCAGAAGAAGGATAGAGTCTGATTCCCAGCCTCTTCTAATATTTAGACTTTTGTAAAATAACGAGTCAGCACTGGTGTTGTCTTTTTCCCTCTCCCACTCTGTCTCCCCCACTCCTCCCTTAGCTTCTTATTTTTCTCTCTGGATGAGCTGCTTTTAGTGAAGAAAGAGTTCAGTGTTCAGAGCTGGGAAGCCAGAAGATAAGACCAAATGGCTGGGCAGTCTTTAGGCTATTCCTAGCTGAGAGTTGTAAGCTCTCTCATTCTTTGTTCTTCAACCTTAAACTATCTTTCCTAACTTTATTTGTCTCAGTTACAATGATAGAGGTAACTTCACATACTAAAAGAAATTAGGTTACCATGTGAAACACTCTTCTTGGCTTGTGCTAATGTCGTCAGATCCAAACAGCATCTGAAAGAAAATTTTCCAAGAAGATGATATTCTCTTGTTTTCTGAAATACGTATCGTATGTTAAAGTGAGAGTGTTTATACATATTGAAAGAAGTTGAATAACATAACAAATAGTTACCGAGGCCTCCATTTTCTTACTTCACAGTGAAAATTCCTGTTTTTCTTTGGGTATAGGAGGTAGAAAGAAGTGGGAGAGTAATAGCATTTTAAAACACAGAATCAGAAATACAAATTAAAAGTAGAACCTAGGGCCAGGCATGGTGACTCATGCCTATAGTCCTAGCACCATGGGAGGCTGAGGCAACTGAATCACTTGAGCCCAGGAATTTGAGACCAGCCTGGGCAACTTGGTGAAACCCCATCTCTACAAAAAATACAAAAGTCTGCCAGGCCGGGGGGCGTGTGCCTGTAGTTCCAGCTACTCCAGGGGGCTGAGTTGGGAGGATCTCTTGGGCCTGGGATGTGGAGATTACAGTGAGCTGAGATCATGCCATGGCACTCCAGTATGGGTGAAAGAGTGAGACCCCATCTCAAAATAAACAAACAAAAAAGTTGAATTTAGGTATTCCTACTTTTACAGTCAAAAGTACACTGGTGTTTGCATAACAAATAATGATGTTTTGACTAGTTATTGAACTAAAAATAGGACACATGAAGCAGGTGACTAGGAATTTGGAAATATTATTGCTTAGGTCATTACTGGACCTTACGAAGAGATTGACGCACTGGAGACTTGGACTTTGCTGGTCCCTCCCCGACTTTCTTCACAGCTGGCTTGGCTCTGCTTGTGACATTCTGAGGTTTTATCCTAACCCCCAGGACATGCTGATGTGCAGAGCTGACCTCAGCTATAAGTACTTTTGTCTTCTGCAACATAGAAATGTAGTGATCTACAAACAAGTGTCCCATGCCCAAGTTCGGTGCATTATTTTGTGGTGATGGTCACATGTTTCATAAAGACTTCCTGAGTCAAGAAATGACTTTTCTCAGTTCATCTTCCATATAACTCCTGGCCACAGGGATTTTGTATCCAATGGTATTTTTGTCCTGTATGTGGATATTATCTTAGGAAAGTTCAGTGATTACTTTATCTGATTCCATCTTGTATTAAGCTACACTAAATATGAAAATGTAGAAAGTTTTACTTCTTGTCAACAGTTGCTAATGTATGACATTGAGTGAAACACTTTTAATTCCTCAAGGGCTCAGTTTTCTCACCTGTAAATTGAAAAAACCTTTCAAAGATTGTATGAATCTTCAGAGATGGTAAGTCTAAGAAATTGTCCAGCTAGTTTAGTACTGTGGCTTTTTGTTTGTTTTGGAATGATTCATTCTCATATATTATTTTTTTTTAAAAAATAGCCAGATGGCTATGACATGCCTGTGTTGGTCAAGGTTTACTGAGAGTCAAGTCAGACACTAAGAAATGTGGAGGCCAGGTGCAGTGGCTCACGCCTGTAATCCCAGCTCTTTGGGAGGCTGAGGTGGGCCGATCACTTGATGCCAGGAGCCTGAGACCAGCCTGGCCAACATGGTGAAACCCTGTCTCTATTAAAAATATAAAAATTAGCTGGGCATAGTGGTGGACGCCTGTAATCTGAGCTACTCAGGTAACTATGGCAGGAGAATCGCTTGAACCCAGGAGGCAAAGGCTGCTGTGAGCTGAGATCATGCCCCGGCACTCCAACCTGGGCAACAGAGTGAGACTCTGTCTCAAGAGAAAAAAAAAAAAAAATGGATTGAGGGTTTGTTAGGTGTCAGCGACTATGTCAGGTGCTAGGAATGTTGAGGAATGTTGTCATGAACAGACTGGTCCCTACCTTCATAAATGTATAGTCCAGTGGGGAAAATAAGATGAATAAAAAGACCCCTATGTCTTTTGTTTGAACTCTGGTAAAGAAATGTGTTTATCAGAGGGGCTAGGCCAAACATTAGGAAAACATTTTACTTCATTTAAAAAGGATTAGGATTTTTGTTTTATTTCAAACAAGGCAACAAACTTCCATCAAGTAGAAACTTCTGCTTTTCTCTTTCAAACTTGTCAAAACCAGCAGTTTACTTTGGAAAGTCTGAATGTCTCTTCTTAGTGTATTGCACAGTTTACTAGAATTGTAATCACAATTTCACATTCTTTAGCAGGCATTGAAAAATTTAAATTAAAATTCTGATATTTTTGAATGACATAAAATGCCGTATCTTATCTGAAAATTGAAAAATTAATACACAAACATAAATGGATTGTGAATGGGTGGGATCTGGGCGAATGTGCATTTGTCTAGACAGTGCTGAGTTTCTGCTCATTATTTAGTAGCTTTCATTCTTCTCCTGAGCCAAAATTAGGCTTAGCCAATGAAGCCAAATTTTCCTTCTGGAAGACATGGCAGTGTCTGCCTTGCAGCATGCATCCAAGACCTTATCTGTTTCTATATCAAACATTGTCAAGATCAGGGCATGAAGAATCGGGGCATCCCTGACTCCCCCAACAGATGGCATCTCTTCTTTATTATAGGTGACTTCTGGGGGAACAGAAAGCATACTGATGGCCTGCAAAGCATATCGGGACCTGGCCTTCGAGAAGGGGATCAAAACTCCAGAAATGTATGTATGTGTGGCTGTTTTGTCCCCTTCTGAATTTGTCTGTCTGGAGTACTGCTTTATGAAACTAAACCAGATAATCAATTTTCCTGCTCCTTCTCTTCCTCTCGTAATTCTGGCCCCCTTCCGCCCTGTCCTAGCCCCTCTGCCCTTATCCTTTTACATTCAGTAAAATTCTAAATGGATCAGCCAGTTATTTTTCAAGATAATTCCCATCCTGCCCCACCCCCAGATCACACATATTATATACTACAAGCAAAAATAAGATCCTTTTTCCAAAATTGAGAGTTTGAGGACTACATCTTTGAATCCTGTGGTATTTGCAAGTTATTTGGAGCCTAAAGAAAGCTCTCTAGGTACTTTACTTCTGCTTATCTTAGAAAGTTACTTAATATTATAGGCTGCCTCAGGGTACTCTCTGGGAAAACTTTAGTGTGAGGGCTGTTTTCTGGGAGGAAGAATAAAAATATCTTTTTGAGATTTACCCACATTGCCTTCTTTGGACATAAATTTGATGTTTGGTTACATTATTTTTCCTAGACTATTCCCTTGTACAGTATGTTTATCCTACATCTTAATATTTTTACTGCAAGTGTCACTGACAAAGGGGATTTATTGCATATGGTCTCATGCTGTGGTTCATATGTAGCATAAGAGAATAAACCAGGCTACCATTCTTTCTTCATACGTTGATCTTTGGTGCTTGCAACTTCCTCAGTAGTAGAGATTTTTCTCCTTAAAGGGAACAGATTTGTTGTATGAATGGACTAGTTGAGGAAAGTCTTAAAGCAAATACCCGTGAACTTGTTTTCTCTTTCAACACTGTTTGAAATACTATTTTCAAATGTGTAGGAGAAATGGGGATTTTAGTTTCTTCAGGTTTGTGGTCTTTCAGAGTTGGAAGGGGCCACTGAGCTGATGCTTGGCCGCTGTGTTCACATTTCTGCTTGAACATGCATTGTGCCGGGAAGCCTTCTTCTCATTCTCACTGAGGTGCCTGTCTTTGGTAGGCAACTGTTAGCCAGCTCTGCCTTGTGTTGCTCTCACCCAAAGTCTCTGTCCCCCAGCTTTCCGCCTGCCAGCCTTGCTTTATGCTTTGGATCCCTCACTGTGGGATCACTTCTGAGTCCTCTTCCTATTGCCAGAATGATTTCCTAAATAGGAGGGAAGTTTCTGCAGAAAATCAGTGGGCCTCTTTTTGGGTGTGCTTAAAAAGAAAGCAGTATGAACACTTTTAATTTGGGGGAAAATAATCAGAATTTACTCCCGGTAATTTAGATTAGCTGCTAATGATGTTTTCTGTTATTTTGGCCTGAATTTCATTATTATTCTCTTCCCTGTCATCTAGTGTGGCTCCCCAAAGTGCCCATGCTGCATTTAACAAAGCAGCCAGTTACTTTGGGATGAAGATTGTGCGGGTCCCATTGACAAAGATGATGGAGGTGGATGTGCGGGTGAGTCCCTCTGGAGGGCCCACTGTCTGTGCTGGGCTCTGATGGCAGAAAGGTCCTCTTGTTGAGTAGCTGTTTACAGTCACACTCAGACAGGTCTGACTGCCTTTGATTGTGGCAGCCAGAATATGAAAAACCACTGATAGTGGTGACTGACTGCAGCTTCAGTCTTTTCTTTTTCTTCTTTTTTTTTTTTTTTTTTGAGACGGAGTCTCGCTCTGTTGCCCAGGCTGGAGTGCAGTGGCGCGATCTTGGCTCACTGCAAGCTCCGCCCCCTGGGTTCACACCATTTTCCTGCCTCAGCCTCCTGTGTAGCTGGGACTACGGGCGCCCGCCACCACGCCCAGCTAATATTCTTTTTTTGTATTTTTAGTAGAGACGGGGTTTCACCGTGTTAGCCAGGATGGTCTCGATTTCCTGACCTTGTGATCCGCCTGTCTTGGCCTCCTAAAGTGCTGGAATTACAGGCGTGAGCCACCGCTCCTGGCTTCAGTCTTTTCATAGGTTCATGAATTCTGAAAGGGAGGTGATCTAGTCACTAACTTGGGACTTGAGAGACAGAGGTTTTGCTGTCAGCACCATCACTTTTCCTTTCTTTTCTCTATTTGTAAAATGAACATGGACTCAATTCCCTTAAGACTCTTACCATGGCCTGGGCATGGTGGCTCACATCTGTAATCCCAGTACTTTGGGAAGCTGAGGAGGGAGGATTACTTGAACCCTTGAGCCCAGGAGTTCGTGACCAGTCTGAGCAACATAGTGAGACCCCATCTCTACACAAAATTTTAAAAAGTAGCTGGATGTGGTGGTGTGCACCTGTAGTCCTAGCTGCTTGGGAGGCTGGGGTGGGAGGATCACTTGAGCCCCAGGGGTTTGAGGCTGCAGTGAGCTGTGTTCACACCACTGCACTCCAGCTTGGGTGACAGAGTGAGACCCTGTCTCAGAAAAGAAAAAAAAAAAAAAGACTCTCACTGTGGTTTAGATTGGCTTGAATTAATACCATTGTCATTATAATAGTGATTATTTTTATGCCTCACATTTGTGTAGAGGAATTTTCTAGTTTCAGTGTTCTGTCAGAATCCCATTTGAGCTTTATGACATTCCAGAGAGGTTGATGAAGCTGTTACATTTTTGTAGTTCACAGATAACAGACTAACAGACTGAAGTAGTGTACTGAGGGTTTCACTGCTGATAGGTTGTGGACTGGGGTTCACATTTGGCTCTTTGGCCTCTTAGCTCAATATTGTTTTCGCCCCCACAGCGATTCTTTTCTTATTTTGTGCTCAGACTATTCTCCAAATGGACTTACCCGGACTTGCCTGTGTCCTGTCACCATGGTGGGATGCAGTCTTCTCCCAGTTGGAGTGGTGAAGGAGGGGTACTAGTGGAACTGGAACTCTAAGCTGGCAGCCCAGATTGCTCTTGGCAGCAGAAGAGAAGAGTAATTGTGACATAGATTCTCATTTTCCTTTAAACTTTAAATCCCTAGGCAATGAGAAGAGCCATCTCCAGGAACACTGCCATGCTCGTCTGTTCTACCCCACAGTTTCCTCATGGTGTGATAGATCCTGTCCCTGAAGTGGCCAAGGTATATGAGAGAAATGGGCTGCTATGGCAGGCAAATGGATATTTTAAAACAAAGCCTAATGGGGCAGTACTTGGCAAATAGAAGTGATTTTTATTTTTGTGTTCGACCACGGTAGTGATGAGTGGCTCTCATCAGCCCTAGGGGAAGCCCTGCAGCTCTGTTTGAAGCCTCTAAAAGTTGCTAGTCTCTGCTGTGGGGGAGGATAGTACAAGGCTGAGGCCTTTTAAACTGGATATTCTGACATAGTATTGCCTTTTAGATTGAGATCTGGAAATAATCTGCATGTAGGAATGTGCCCACCAAAGGGTGATATTCCATAAGCTGCCCCTCAGCACCTCCCTCTCCCTCGCGCCTCATCTTGTAGTGACTGAACAGGACCTTTCCCTTGTGCCAGAGGCAGCCTAAATCAGAGCTCTACTCATTTCCTGCTTGATTTTGCAGGGAGTTTGAGGTCATGCATATTTAAATACAAAATACATACCATATTTCAGATGAATTATTTTGAAGGGAAAACACATTTGAAAGATAAATTTTGTTGGGAATGTTAAAAATAGCCATTTTTTTAAAAACATGGGAGGCATAATACAGAACAGCCTTGTGTTTATAGCCCATTTTTCCACCCATGTCTTGCAGTTTTTATTATAGGGCTATAAAGGAAATTCTCTTATGTTCTTTGTTTTTTGGAACAAGCTGGCTGTCAAATACAAAATACCCCTTCATGTTGACGCTTGTCTGGGAGGCTTCCTCATCGTCTTTATGGAGAAAGCAGGATACCCACTGGAGCATCCATTTGATTTCCGTGTGAAAGGTGTAACCAGCATTTCAGCTGACACCCATAAGGTGAGCTAAGGAGGAGATCAAGTGTTACCAGTTGATTATTTTGACTATTATTGATAAAATAAATTGGTAGCTTCCCCCCAAAGTATAAAATTAACTATAGAATTCTCATCAGAGGCTTGTTTTAAACTCTCTCTTTGCTGTCACCAGATCAGCTGGTTCAGGTGATGGGGTATAGTGGTAGAGGTAACAAGCAGTAGTGAAAATGAAACTATTACCTTTATCTCAAATTGGCTAGGAGAATTTCTGTATCCACTGACTGTGTGTAACTAGAGCATGCTAGTGTAGTGGCCCTTGTTTAAAAAGCTCCCTGAAGCCTTGAGCTGATTTGAGGTGGAGGGTAGAGGAGTGTGAGGGTTGGTAGTAGAGTTCCCATGCTGGTAGATAACATCAGAGCTGCTGTGCAACTGGGCTGAGCCTACATGACAAGCGAATGTTGACGTAAGAGTCCTTTGGGAAAGGGGAAGAACCTGTGTGCTCAGGAACATTCAGCATTTGAGATGGCCATGCCTGCCACCCTTGGTGGACTGAGACAAAGTCTAGATCAGTAGATAACGCTATTGAATATACATCCAGATGTGGAAGAAGTATTAGCAGCCTCAGGAATGTGTACCTTGTTTTGATTGCATTTTCAGGGCTTGTTTTAAACTCAAGTATATTAAAGACTTGTTTTTCAAAATCTGTGTGATCTGCAGCCGATTTTCGGTCAGCATCTGTTTTTTCCTTACCACCCAGATAGCGCCTGTGTCCTTTTCCCATAACCATCCGTTTCTGGATGGTTCAGGTAATGAAATTAGTTCCATGTTAGTTTTAGTAAGAGTTAATTAGGGGGTCAGATGTTCTATAAGGAAACCAGTTACATAGTTCATTTTAAAGCTGGATTAAGTAGCTTTTAGATTCTGAGCACCATTATGTTCTTATAAGCATAATATTCTTAGTAATACCAAGCAAAAAAGATGGGAAGGGGGTCAGATGGTGATTTTAACTCGAAGTGTCAAATTCCATCTCTTCATGGCTTCCACTGCAAACTTATTCTTGTTTTCATCCCAACATATGGCCCCCAGAGAAATATTTTAAATAAGGTAAACCACATGCTGGGCAAGAGAGGGAGTAAACTGATTAACTAGGCACTGTTCTTCCCTGGGTCTCAGATTCCTCTTTCCTAACATAGAGAATTTAAACTCCATCTCTTAAGTTCCTACTACCCTTTAGCATTTTAAGTTTGAATCCTTAATGTGAGTGGGAAACATAACAGAGAAACTGAGAAATATATAGGATTTCCTTTGCATGATGAGAGTTCTAGGACAAGGTCTGCCAGACAGAACGATACTCTCACTTTTCTTGTCTGCTGCTTCGTCCACAGTATGGCTACGCCCCGAAAGGCTCATCATTGGTGTTGTATAGTGACAAGAAGTACAGGAACTATCAGTTCTTCGTTGATACAGATTGGCAGGGTGGCATCTATGCTTCCCCAACCATCGCAGGCTCACGGCCTGGTGGCATTAGTGCAGCCTGTTGGGCTGCCCTGATGCACTTCGGTGAGAACGGCTATGTTGAAGCTACCAAACAGATCATCAAAACTGCACGCTTCCTCAAGTCAGAGTATGTGTGGAAGACTGGGGTTCTGCCTTATCTGTTGCTTTTTTTTTCCTAGTTGGCTCAAGGCACCTGCCTGGCTAAGTATTCATAGCCCTAGCCCACCTGTTGTCTCCCGCAAGACAGAGGGTTTAGGGCAGCAGCTAAGGAGTGTGGTGCTGGCCTGGGAGGATAAGCTCCCTTTCTCTGCCCCGACTTTTGGAGGGTCTTCAGAGACGGGGGCCTCATTTGTAGGTTGTCTCATCTCTATGAATGTCGTAACAACTGGCAGCTCTTCCCCTAAAGCAGCTCTTCCCCTAACCGTTGTACAATTTAATGGTTAGAACAGTGATTCCCAAACTTGAGCATGCATCCTAATCACCTGAAGGGCTTGTTAAAACATAGATAGCTGGGCCCACCCCTAGAGTTTCTGATTCAGTAGAACTGGGATGGGGTCTAAAGATTTCCATCTCTGGAGATACTGATGCTGCTGCTCCAGGAATCATACTTGAAGAATCATTGGAATAAGAAAATAATTAGAAATGGGTCAGAAGGAAAGAGGAAAGGAGGACAATGAAATCTTGGGTTAAGCCAAAGCCAGAACAGGCTGCATGCTTTGTCTCATGTATCTGTTAACATCCTATCTGCCCATCTCTCTATGTGTCACTTGGATTGGGGAGGCTCTTTAAGTATACTGAGGGGGAAGGAAAGCTGCCAGCAGGCATTTCTCATTTGACAAAGGTCCTTGGCCAGGTGCGGTGGCTGAGGCCTGTAATCCCAGCACTTTGGGAGGCCAAGGCAAGAGGATCTCTTAAGCCCAGGAATTAAAGACTAACGCGAGCAACATAGTGAGACATTATCTCTACAACAAATTTAAAAATTAGTCATGAGACCAGGTGCGGTGAGTCATGCCTGTAATCCCAGCACTTTGGGAGGCCGAGGCGGGGGGATCACCTGAGGTCCAGAGTTCGAGACCAGCCTGACCAACATGGAAGGACCCCATCTCTGCTAAAAATAAAAATCAGCCGGGCGTGGTGGCGATGCCTGTAATCCCAGGAGGCTGAGGCAGGAGAATTGCTTGAACCTGGGAGGCAGAGGTTGCAGTGAGTCGAGATGGTGCCATTGCACTCCAGCCTGGGCAACAAGAATTAAACTCCATCTCAAAAATAAATAAAAATAAAAATTAGCCACATGTGGTGGTGTGTACCTTTGGTTCCAGCTACTCAGGAGGTTAAGGCAAGAGGACTGCTTGAAGTCCAGCAATTTGAGGTTACAGTTAGCTATGATCACACCACTGCACTCCAGACTGGGTGACAGAGCAAGACCCTGTCTCAAATAAGCAAACAAATAAATAAAAATTATATATATATAAAAGGTCCTCCTATAGCTCTGATAGGGCCATTGTTAAGACCTGCTATGCTATGTCTTGCTTTAGGGATTACATATGACTTTTTAGAACTGTGGAGATGAGCAGATTATTTTTCCAGAAATTTTTTTAGTACATCTTTTGTGTCTCAGAAACATCTAGGGGAATATGATGGGTAGTTGGGTAGACAGTTGTGAAGTCAATGAATCTGAGTCATTAGATCTAGATGGGGTTTGGGCCTTGGAGTATTTTTATTGTTTCATCTATGATTCTGATCTCAGTGAGAACCAGTGATGCCAGCGTAGCCTTCTTCTTTTTGAAGATGAGAAGACTAAAGCCCAAAGGGTTCGATTGCATTCATTATAAGGAAGACTTTGAATGATTAAAGAGATAGTGACCAGAGGACTGTATGTGACTGAGTTTACTTTTTCTTCCTTCCTTTATTTATTTTTTTTTAAGACTGGAAAATATCAAAGGCATCTTTGTTTTTGGGAATCCCCAATTGTCAGTCATTGCTCTGGGATCCCGTGATTTTGACATCTACCGACTGTCAAACCTGATGACTGCGAAGGGGTGGAACTTGAACCAGTTGCAGTTCCCACCCAGGTAAGCTTGAAGAAGCCTCTTTCCGTTATTTTGCTCCATGACTTTGGAAGAACTTGGGTACGGTAACCTGAAGTATAGAGTTTGACTGCTAGAGGCTAGTACTTTAGTAGCAACTGTAATATCTAAAAGATTTCTCTCTTATCACCTGGAATTATTAGATACAAAGAACAAGACCATTAGCTTTAAACTCTGGCAGAATTAGATGACAACCTCCCTAGACCAGTGGTTGGTCATGAGGTTTTTCTCCCGCTCTCTAGCCTCTCTACTCTCCAATCCATCTTGTACACAGCCATTATAAAATACTCGTTGTCTGGCTAATATTTAGTTCAAGACCTTCCCAGGGGGTCTCTGATCATTCAGACCTGCTACTGCCTTCTTTAGTAGACTTTTCTAACCTAATCTTCCTTGATACCTTTGCGTAAATGCACCACTCCAACTGAGTATAGGTCTGTTTATGTCCTCTGTGTACAACTTAGCCTTCCACACATTGGTGCATTGCCAGTCCCATCTGGACTATCTTTTTCCCTCTTCACAATTCCACTAAACCCCACTAAATTCCTCCAGGGCGAGATAGAATTTCTTCTGTGCTCTGAAGTCCTTTAAGACCCCAGCCATGTGACCCTGTCCCCATGAGAGCACATGGGGGCTGATTATCTAAGATAAAAGTGTTCATTGACGGCGACGTGGTTGAAGCAGTGGTGGTGGAATTTGTGAGGGGATGGGTGGGACAAAGCAGCCAACCCTGTTCATCCTCTTAGCTTGGTTCTCAGTCACGCTTAGAAGCTCTGAGGCCAGCCCATGCCTGACACCCCAAGCATCAGACAGCCCAGATTCCCGGGACTGGGAACAACTTGGATGACTACACTTGTCAGAAGTAATGTGAAAGGGCAACCAGGACATTCCCGTATTTGGGGCTGTATTATTTTAGAATCTTTTTTCTTTCTTCAAGGTTCATCTCTCTCTGTCTCTTCTTTCCTAGTATTCATTTCTGCATTACATTACTACACGCCCGGAAACGAGTAGCTATACAATTCCTAAAGGACATTCGAGAATCTGTCACTCAAATCATGAAGAATCCTAAAGCGAAGACCACAGGAATGGTAGGGACACTTGGAGTTTTTTTTCTTCTCTTGGAAATTTAGGTGTTGGTGGAGAGTTTGAAAGAATTAAATGACTTGGAGTCTGTTCCTGGCTCTGCCCCTTTGCCACAGACATCTTTTATTTGTTGACTGGAGCTGATGATCTCTGTATCACCCACCCCTTAGGGTTGCTGAAGTCTCAAATGAGCTACACTATAAAGCACCTTGTAAGTTAGAGACTTCTATATAAAAGCAGCTGGTGGTAGTGTCCATTTGAAAAGAAAATTTTGACACAGGAAAGATAGTAAACATGTTTTCTCTGGAATTTTCTTAGGCTAGTCCCTTTATGCAAAAGGGCCGACTGGGAAGTCCCTGTGAAAAATTGACTACGCCACCTACTTTTCTGATAGAATGATGGGATGCCTAAGGTGGAAATGGGGTGGGGCAGCGCACATGCGACGCTAGGATTCGCTCATTGCTGCAGTTTTATTCTTGCTTCTGGACCCGGCCTCACTAATAAATGTCTCTTTGTTTGGATTTGTAGGGTGCCATTTATGGCATGGCCCAGACAACTGTTGACAGGAATATGGTTGCAGAATTGTCCTCGGTCTTTTTGGACAGCTTGTACAGCACGGACACTGTCACCCAGGGCAGCCAGATGAATGGTTCTCCAAAACCCCACTGAGCTTGGACCCTTTCTAGTCTCAAGGAGCTTCCAGCCTTCAGAAGGTTCTTGGGTATGAAACAGGCCGTGCACAACTTTGACATCTGGTCTCCGCTCCATAGAGCACAACTCAAGATACACCATGAGACAGCTTGAGCCTCAGGATTCTTGTTCTTCCTCTTGTCTTCCTTTTATGGTTTTTAATTTGAAGACCCCAGAGAATTCCATTACATAATGATTTTGCCCTTGTTAGAAATGTTACCCTAGGAATTGTTTTAACTATTTCCTTTTCTAAACTCTACCTTTCTACTTCACTTAAACACTATGTGGTAGCTCTGACCTGTCCTGATTCTTTAGAGAAGCTGGGGTACAGTTTATGAGATAGATAGAGTTTCTTTGTTATCTCAGGCAGGAGGCATTTACGTAACAGATGTTTCCCCAGCTGGGTGTGAGGTGTACTTTAAGCAGGAGGCTTTATCAGCTCTTTTTTTTTTTTTTTTTTTTTTGAGATAAGAGTTTTGCTCTTTTGCCCAGGCTGGAGTGCAGTGGCACGATCTCAGCTCACTGCAGCCTTCACCCACTGGGTTCAAGTGATTCTTCTGCCTCAGCCTCCCAAGTAGCTGGGATTACAGGTGACCGCCACCATGCCCGGCTAATTTTTCTATTTTTTTTTTTAGTAGAGACAGGATTTCGCCACATTGGCCAGGCTGGTCTTGAACTCCTGACCTCAGGTGATCTCCCCGCCTCAGCCTCGCAAAGTGCTGGGATTACAGGTGTGAGCCACCGTGCCTGGCCCTCTTTCTTAAGAGTAGGTTCGTTGTCTCTCTTAGAATCACTTCTATTGCAACTCATTTCTTTTTCCAGGACACAGATCGACCAAGCTGCTGTTCGCTATTCTGCAGGACAGGATTATTCTAACATACCTGCTTCATCCACTCAGGCAGGGTTTGGGGTGGTCTCTTCTGTGCCTGCAGTCCCCATTTGACACTTGGTTGCCACCATCTTTGGAGATTATTATTTGGAATGATGCTCCCATTGGCTTGTTCTTGTTACCATGGACTAGGAAGAAAACATGGTTTCCAAATAATAGAGGAGCTTTTGGCCATGGTGCTACCTTCCTGAACTGGCAGTGGTCAGAACACATCTGAACCCTGTCCTGGGCTGGTGATGAGCAAACACCAGGCCTTTTTCTATGCTTTTCTGAATATCAGAGTAGGATGAACACCCAGATTCAAATATGTCACCAAAGTTGGTGGTGATCCTTCCCTGCACCCTTAAGCCATTATGTAATGAAAATATGTTTGCTTGAAGGAACAGCTCAAAGCACCTTCACAAGTTGCCTTGACTTACCCTAGGTGGGTGTGAAAGAGCACCCATAGCAAGGAAGATTTTTTCTGGTAGTGTGTTCTTCTGCCTCTTCCCCCTTGATTCAGCTTTCAGAGGTACTATGGCAGTTTTGCCTCAGTTGCTGGACAGTTCTCAGCCTTGGCTAAAAGGGAGCAGTACAGGAGAGAAACAGGATAGGAAAGCAGAATGGTGAGCAGCCTATGGCCCAGGGCCTGTAATCCCTTCCCAAGACTCGCTGCTCAGGGCGGTGCAGGGACAGGACCAGACCCTGCGCCCACTTCCTGCCCTCTTTCCCCTGTAGGGAACTCTCCTCTAGGCTGAGCCACTGTCTTGCTCTAATGACATCGTATCATGTGCCTTTCTCCACAGCAGTGAGCAGTGAGCTACTCCTGGCCCAGGCCCTAGGGAAAATGGATCAGTCTTTGAGGTTTCTATTTGGGGAGGGCAGTACTTAAGACGAGTCAGGAGACACTTTCCTCTGTTCCCTTCCCCATCTCAGGGACTCCTGAATATTCAGCCTCTCCAAGCTGGTATCTTCTAGTTTCCTCCCCTGGGAATGCTGGCTGGGAGAGCCATAACTACCAGACTTTTCCTCAGGCTCCTTGGCATGTTAGTCTGAAGCGTTCTTGAGCACTGTACTACTAACCCAACAACTGTGACTAGCTGGTCTTGCCATTCAGGGCTGGTGTGGCATTCGTGTGTGTGTGTGTGTGTGTGTGTGTGTGTGTGTGTGTGTGTTTCCTGTTTGCCCCGCAGTGCGTTGTGGAATGCAAGAGTGGGTAGTGTGTGTGTGTATGTGTGTGTCTGTGTGTGTGTGTGTGTCAAAGGGAGACCTGGCAGGCACCTCTTTGAGAGTAGCTGTGGTCAGAGCTGTGTGGTCAGTGCATTATGTTGGGTGAGGTCCAGGAACCCAGAGCCACCCAGCAGACACCACTGTGGCTTGCCAGCTGCCAAGATGGAGAAGCATGTGCCCCTATAGAGTGTCTCCCCAGGACCAGACCCTGAGCCACTCACTTCCTCTGTGCTGTGACAACATTGGTGCCAGGGGAGATGGTGTTTTTCAAAGGGACCTACTGTAGCCACTTTAATTTACAATTAAGAGCCTTAGTTTGACTTAAGACTTTTGTAGGCTTTTCATTTTGTATTTTTGTGTATGTGTGCATATAGCAGCTACTCTGTAGCAGAGGTGGGTAGAGAGTCTTAATAGTATCATGTCGTATGCAGATGTCACGTCGGCCTCTGCAAAATCTGTACTGTCTTGTTTCTGCATCAGACTTAAGTAGTCATGTGAATACACTGCTGAGTCACTTTTAATATTACGAGTTTTATACTTGGAAAATGGTACTTGCTTCTTTTAAATCTCTGTCTTCTCTAACCTCCCCCTTACCATTTCAATGCTCCTTTCCTAATTTCAGCAATAATTTCAAAAAGCAATTAAATAGTTAAATGACCCTAATTGTAATTACTGTGGATGGTTGCATTCATTTGATTACTTGGGCGCACACGAGATCACAAATGGGGCAGTGGCCATGCTTGAATGGGCTCCTGGTGAGAGATTGCCCCCTGGTGGTGAAATGGTCGTGTGTGCCCACTGATACCACGACCAATGAAAGAGACACAGTTAAGCAGCAGTCCGTCTCATTTCCAGGCATTTTAATAGGTTGCTGATTGGTCCCTGTACTGGGAGTGGTAGTCGTACCTATTTCAGAGAGGTCTGAAATTCACACTCTTAGTTTGCCAGGGACAGGCCCTATCTTACATTTTTTTCCATCTTCATCATCCACTTATGCTTACAGTTTGCTGCTTATAGTAACTTAATGATGGATTGAGCTGTCTGGGTGGTCTCTAGCCATCTGGGCAATGTGGTTCTGTCTAACCAAAGGGCACTGGCCTCAAGCCCTGCATTTGGTTTAGGGGCTGACAGAGCTCTTCAGATAATCTTCACACACACGTAACTGCTGGACATCTTATTCTATTATGAATAAGAAATGAGAAGTTTTTCAAAGGGTTAGTCAGGATCTGAAGGCTGTCATTCAGATAACCCAGCTTTTCCTTTTGACTTTTAGCCCATTCAGACTTTGCCAGAATTAAGCCAAGGACTGCTTTTTTGCTACCGTTTTCTGCCAGATGGCCTAGTTCCTAAGTACCTGGAAACCAGAGAGAAAGAGGATCCAGGATATGCTTGGATGAGGAGGCCTGGCTCATCTAGGAAGTCATGTCTGGGGTGCTTATTGCTGCTCCATATAGCTGTACGTAAGCCCCTTGGCCTTCTCTGTAGGTTCTTGGCAGCAATGAGCAGCTTTCAGCCAGTGACACAAGTAATTACTGAGTCCTAATTTGATAGCCACCAACTATACCTCGGTAGGCAAAGTCAGATTTTTGAGAACCTTTTCTTGATTTGAAGTTTTAATTGCCTTATTTTATTTTATGCTTTCCTCTGTCTTGTAATCTCTTCTCTTCTTAATATCCTTCCCTATAATTTCAATTATTTGGATTAATTTTAGAATAAACCTATTTATTTCTTTTAAAAAAAAAAAGTGTTACCTGTGTCTTTGTCTCACATAAATGTGCTTCATACAGCTGTAGTGCTGCCAAGGTTGGCTTTATTTTTTGGAGACGAAGTTTCGCTGTCACCCAGGCTAGAGGGCAGTGGCATGATCATCACTCACTGTAGCCTTGACCTCCTAGGCGTAAGTGATCCTCCCACCTCAGCCTCCCGAGTAGCTGGGACCACAGGTGTGCCACCATGCCTGGCTAATTTTTCTGTATATTTGGTAGAGACAGTTTCTCTATGTTGCCCAGCCTAGTCTCTAACTCCTGGACTCAAATGATCCTCCCTCCTTGGCCTCCCAAAGTGTTGGAAGTACAGGCATGAGCTGTCCCTGCACTGGGCAAACATTTTTCAACCCTTGACCCATGAAAATAAGCAGAGGCAGGAATGTAATGTAACAGTATAGTCCATACCTCGGCATCTGGCATCTGTCCTCCAATCCGCTAGTCATCAGATCAAAGCACACTTGGAAAAATTCTTTACTAGCGTATATGCTGGGAATGGGGTGCTACGAATCCCTCTTATGAACAAGAACATTATGCTTATTTCTCAACCTCCAGCCTCTGCCCCTTTCCTGGCCTTTGCTGGGGGACCAACTCATCCAGGTTGACTTGTGACATTGCTAGATTCCTGCTCCAAGGGACCCTGGCATTTACAAGTCAGCTTAGTACTTGGGTTAGGAGACACGGGTGAGAACTATTAGGAAGAAGGCTTCTCAGCCTCTCTGCATAGTGACATATGTGAGGTGAAATTTGTGTAGCCTGCACGTGGGGGTAGAGATGAGGCTGCTCTCAGTGCCCCCTTCTTCATGACACAGCGTGGGAATATTCTGTCCCAGAGAGTTCCTGGCTGGGGAACTGACTTTGCAAATCATCTCTTTAACTGCTCCAGTGATAAATAGCCTGCCAGCTCTAAGCTGCCTATGTCTTCTCTCTTGTGGAGTAAAACCAGGCAAGCCCTAAGAACTTTGCTAAGATTTTAAGAAATCTGAAGAGACCATCAGGATTTGAGATCTCCCGTATCTGATATGATAGGCCTGTTGTGTATTAGAATTCTCCAGAGAAACAGAACCAATACACAAAGAGAGAGATTTCTTTTTTTTTTTTTTTTTTTTTTTTTTTTTTTTTTTTTGAGACGGAGTCTCACTCTGTCGCCCGGGCTGGAGTGCAGTGGCCAGATCTCAGCTCACTGCAAGCTCTGCCTCCCGGGTTCACGCCATTCTCCTGCCTCAGCCTCCCGAGTAGCTGGGACTACAGGCGCCCGCCACCTCGCCCGGCTAGTTTTTTGTATTTTTTAGTAGAGACGGGGTTTCACCGTGTTAGCCAGGATGGTCTCGATCTCCTGACCTCGTGATCCGCCCGTCTCGGCCTCCCAAAGTGCTGGGATTACAGGCTTGAGCCATCGCGCCTGGCCACAAAGAGAGAGATTTCTTATAAGGCATTGGCTCATGTGATTATGGAGGCTGACAAGTCCCGAGATCTGCGGTTGGCAAGCTGGAGAACCAGGAAAGCAGACAGTATTGTTACAGACCGGAGGCTTGCAGCCTTCAGACTCAAGGAGAGTGGATGTTTCAGTTTAAGTCCGAAAGCAGGAAAGGACCAATGTCCCACCTCAAGGCAGTCAGGCAGGAGGACTTCCCTCTTATTTGGAAGAGGGTCAGCCCTTTTTAGCCCTTTTATTCTATACAAGCCTTCGGCTGGTTGAATGAGGCCACCCATGTTAGGGAAGGCAGTCGGCTTTACTCAGTGTACAGATTCAAATGTTATCCTCATTCAGAAACACCCTCACAGACACACCCAGAATGCTTGACCAAATGCCTGGGCACCCCATGGCCCAATCAAGTTGACATGTAAAATTAGCCATCACAGCCAGGAAGAAAACACAGGTTGAGTATCCCTTACCTGAAAGGTGTGAGACCAGAAGTGTTTCAGATTTTGGATTTTGGAATATTTGCATTATACTGACAAGTTGAGCATCTCTAATCTGAAAATCAGAAACCTAAAATGATCCAATGAGCATTTCTTTTGGGCATCATGTTGGCATTCAAAAAGTTTCAGATTTTGGATTTCTAATTTTCAAATGAGGAATGTTCAACCTGTAATATGGCCCCAGACTACCTTTCTAGACATAGGCTTCTAGACATAGGTTCCACAATGCATATAATACCTGTGCCCTTACACACCCTTATCTGTGTTCATGGTGTTTTCTCAGCCATCTCTGCCTCTCAAGAATCCTACTCAGGTCTTCAAGGCATAACTCAAAGCCTCCAGATTTGCCCTTTTCACCATTAATCACTTGTGTTCCCCTTAGCTCATTTCTTATCCTGCCATCTAGCATTAATTCACCCTAGTAATAGTTAATTAGTACTAGTTAATTGGTAATAGTTAATTGTGTTCCTGTTTGATGATAATCAAATTATATCCCCTAGATGATAAAGAATCTGAAGGCAAGGTGGTCTGGTCCCTCTCTTTTCCCAGTACCTTGAACAGTGCCTAGCACAGAGGAAGTGCTTTCATTTAAATGCCTATTGACTCCAATTTGGATTGACCTGTGGAAAGTAAGTTTCTAGAGTCTGAGACCAAGTGATATAATAGTTTTATTTGAGACATAAAAGCACGTGTTTCTGTTACATAGTGTGGGGTTTAGGGTCCTGGTTTCTAAGACAAGACTTTATTTCACCCTGTATCACAGCTTCCTGGGAAAAGAATTAGGGAGACACAGCCTGGCAAGAAAATCATTGTTGCTGGGGAGTTGAAAAGAAAGGGGAGAGCTTATTCAAATTAGTGTAACAGAGCCCCCAGGACGAAGAGAGTGGTGCAGGGAAAAGGTCTAAATTCCTGGTGTTGGTGGGGACACTGGCACATCCCACAGCAAGGACTCACCCCTCAATGGAGGCAGCTGGGTCTTGGGAGGGGAGTAGGGGGAGGCCGAGGGCTCCTCAGCTCCCTCCCTAGATTCCCAGTTCAGTCACCCCTTCCCCCTGAAGAATTCAAAGAGGAAGGGCAGGGTCTATGTCATGGACACTGCTACTTGTTCGATGAAGCTGGCCAGGTTTATGTCCCGTTCTGAAAGGCCAGCACACTCATGGGTGCTCAGCGTGATGTGAACCTGAAACGAAACCAGAAGTTCTGCTTCCACTGACTTCACTTAAGAACAGGAGGGAGTCACCAGCTGCTGGGCTCAGCCCCGCTAGGAGCTCCAGAATAGCAGTTGGTCACTACAGCCTCTCCTGGGGACTCCTTCCTGACATGTCTGTAACAACATCTTCTACATCTCCCCTTTGCTGTCTTTCAAAAATAATCGTGACTTCAGCTATAGAATAAAAACTTAACATCCAACTGTCAAGAGCAACCTAAAAGCTAAAGACAAAACCAAAAACCAATGCCAGCTCCCAAACACTATCCATTCACAGATGGCCTCTTCCACCCTTACTGTTTTTATAAACAGAGACTGCAGAGTTTTTGGCACATGGTAGACATTTAATGGCTGTTTCCATTCATTAAGCAAATAATTTGATAGGTTGGCTATATGTGTGTATTCTTAGTTCAAGTTTATTACTTTTTCATTCTTCCATACCTCCAGAAAGATTAAAGCCATTTAGAACTATGAACACTGAATAAGTATGCCTGATTCCCACAGCCTTTCCTTTCTTGGGTTTTGCCTTCTTAATGTCTACTTAATGTCTACTTTAACCACAACTACCTCATGCATCTTTTAATTTGCATTTCTTTATAGTTGACTGATTTTTTTTTCCAGGGGTATTTTTGTTGATTCTAGGCATGTGCAATCTCAGTGAGATTGGAAATGAGATGACTGGATGACCTATGGGTCAGGAAGCTGCACTGTTAAGTCCAAAAGCCTTCAGAATGTGTCAGAGTTTGCAGTATTTGGGTGGGGGCAGAGCACAACAGAGGCACACAGCATCACTCACCTTATTGTACACGTTAAACCATTCAGGATGGTGGTCCAGTTTCTCAGCCTGCAGGGCCACTCTTGTCATGAACCCAAAGGCCTATTTAAGTGGAGTGAGAGCCAGGTTAGTGTTTTAAGAGAGAGGACTTCTGGACATCACCAATTCAAGGCCTAGACGAAGGAGGATGAATTAACTTCCCCCCAGGAGACTCCTTTATCTTTAATCATTTCCCCCTTGACATTCTGTCACTGGTTCTCAGGCTTGAGTTAGAGATTGTCCCTGCAGTAGGAAGAAAGTCTTGCTATTTAGGACGCCAACAAGGTGCAAACACCACAACAGGCTTTTGGTCTGGCCAGTCTTGGCTGTCGGCTCACATGTCTTCAGCTGTGCATGTTTTCTACTTGAACTGTCTCCTGAGAGGACTGCTGCTACAAGTTCCAGGAAGGCAGAGCCCAAGACACATCCTCCTACTCTCCAGTCCCCAAACATGATACTTTCTGAGTTAGGCAGGAAAACAAATATCCCCCCGGCACAGATATCCAAATAACTGGATGAGTGTGGGGTCTCAGAGTCTTGGCTAACGAGACGTGAAGGGAGAGAACATGCTTTGTAAGGTGACCCCATCAGCCCCCGTCTCAGAAAACTCTGTCCCGCCCTGGTGCCATACCCTGTTGAAGTCTTTGAAATGAAACTGCTTGAAGATGGCATCGCGGCCTTCCAGCTCATTCCACCCCACGGCCCTCAGGTTTGGCAGCAGCTGGTCCCTCTCCTCAGCACTCAGCCTGTGTGCTTTGCCAGCCTAGAAGAGGGGAAAAAACAGAGGCCCAAGAGCATTTCTTTTTATAGGTCAAAACAGAGGGGGTCCAGCCTTTAGGGCAACTTAGCCAGCCTCCACTGGCTGCTTTGGACGTGGGTGACCAAGGGCAGCAGGTCTTTGAGCAATAAGCTGGAAGTCCTCAAGGGTGGCACTCTGCCCAGGAGGTGGGGTCCAGGCTTGTCCGCTGATAGGCTCTCAGGTCTTGGGCTTTACACTCCACACAGAGAAAGGAAATCCCAAAAGCAATGCAATTCATATGACGGGGACAGAGATGCACTCTTCCCCCACCCTGCCCTCAAAGCCTTACAGACCTTCCCTCCATGAGATCTATTACATCAGTGAGGGTGTAAAAGCACAATAAATCCCAGATGCAAATATATTACTCCACAACCTCTGAGGAAGAGTACCATGACTGTCCCCCCTTCCTTTTCCTATTATGTACTTCATCATATGCACCCCACGTCCCTACGGTAACTTTCATGTGTATTGAAGAGGAAACAGGCCTAGAGAGGGGAAACGACTTGTCTGCTGTTCTTTCCTGCCCACCCCTAGCCAGTGATGGCGCAGTGTTGTCTGTGTGTCAGCATCCCTGGGGCTGGACAAAGGAGCTGCATTTAAAATAAGTGTCCAGCCCATTAGCCACACTGTAGCTGACCGTGTTGGCACTACCTCTAGTAGGTCTTCAGTCATGCTCCCAGGCAGCCTCTGGTCCTGAGCCGCGAGGGCTAGGTTCTCCGGTTTTTCATCTCTTTTCTGGCTGGTTGGGAAGCTCAGGCCACAGAACTCAGTCCCCAAAGTGGAAGGAACTTGGCCAAAGGCAGCTGGCAAACCTAGTGCCCCGTCCTATTTACCTAATGTGCAAAGTGCCCTCAACACAGCCCAGATTGGCACAATTCAGGCCATGAGTGGAACCTCAGAGAATGCAAGGAAGCAAGGGTCAGTTTCATCCTAGGAGGATCCAGGTCTAGGAGCTTAACGGATCCCAGAACCTAGGCTTCTAGAGTAGCACCAACCCAGGGCAGAAATGGAGTGCCAAATTGAAAAGAAATACTTAGGGGTAGGGAGGGAATGTGAGGGAGGTTAATTTAGCTTTTATGAGGCAGCTTGCAGACTGGACACCATGTGTTGATTGGCAGGAGGTTTGAGCCCCGCTTTCACCATTTACCAGCCAGGTGGCTGTACCTCTCTTGGCAGAACCTCTACCTCCACAGATCATCATGAGGTGCCAATGGGACACTTTAGGAAACTCCAGTGCTCTAAAGCAAATGTCACCTGCATTACAAAAAGATACCTCTTAAGGCAAGTAGGCTTGTGATGAGCCTGGTAGCATTTGCCGTAGCTGAAGCATCCCAGTGCTTTCCTAAGTCCGTCTTTTTTCCCTCCTGTTTCCCTCCTGAAAACGTGAGCTCTCTCTGGACTGAGGGAGCTTGGCGCCTCTCCTCTCCTCGGCTCTAGATGGCTACAGGGATTGAATGGCAGCAGCGATTTGCATCATCTGCCCAGTGGGGAGGTCTCTACTCCAGAGCTGGCCCTCTCCCCGTGGCTGACCGCCTGGTCCGTGTATCCAGACAACCAGAAGTCAGCCAAAGCATCAGAGCCCACTGTTTACTTCCTTGGCTCTTAAAGGGGTGCGTGAGTCCAGGTGAGCTCTTAGGAGGCTTCCCTTTCTCGGTAGAGCCTTCTGGAACCCCCAAGTCGCACAGCCTGGGGCTGAACAGACAAACCTTCCAGGTGCCGGCTCTGGAGAGGGGGAGGGTGCCCTGTTTGCTTAGTAAATCCCCGCCAGGTCTTGCCTCCTCTGGCGAGGTGTGGGGAGCGGTTGCCGATTTCCCAAGCCTGCATCTCTGGGGGCCTCAGCGCCCCTCACAAACAGCCCCACTCATCCTCCCTCCCCCAAGTCCCTCTCCCATCAAAAGGCCCTCCCAGTCTTGCCTGCTCCGAAGGCCTGTGGGCCAGAAATGGTCTGATAAAGCTCCCGAGCTTGCAGCAGAGCAAGGGGTCCGCCCCCGCCCCGGGGGTGGGTGGGGGAAGCTCACCCGGGAGGAGGGCTGCTCCTGCGCCACCAAGCCCCCGTGGCCCGGCACGGGCCTCAAACCGGCGCGGGGGCTGGCTCTGGAGCCCGGGACAGCACACGGGCTCAGAGCGTGAGTCCCAGGCAGACAGACCCTGTATCCAGAGTGCGAGCGGGAAGGGGCAGCGGACAGGCACGCACAGGAGCGCGCAAACTCAGCCTGCCTCTCGCTCCCACCCCAGTATAAAGCCGAATCGGGCCACTAAGGGGACGAGATCTGCGGACTCTCCCACGACGGTCCTCCCCGGCCCCGTAAGGTCGTAGGCCTCGCACGCGGCAGGGTCGCGGAACAAGCACTGGCCTGGGTCAGGGCAAGCCTGGCCTCCCAACTGGCTGGGACCGGGACCCGCCATGCCCCTCTCAGGGCCTCAGCTTCCCCTCCCCGCCGCCGGCGACAGGGACCCGGGCAGAGACCCCACTCTCGGACCCCGGCGGTTCCGCAGGGGGCTCGAAAAGACCCTCCCCCGCCCCGTCCCGCTCCCACCTCGCCCGCTGCTGCCCCGGCCCCGCTGCCCCGATCGCGGCGGCGCACCCCTGGACTCACCATGGCGCGGGCGGCAGCAGGTGGCCGGCGGAGAGGGCAGGCGGCGGCCGGGCGCGCAGGCGGCCGTCCCGGGGCGGGGCCGCGCTCGGGCCGCCCTCCGGTAATGATTAACGTCCCCAGCCAGGGACGCGCTCGGCCTGCTTCCTTCCAGTACTTTCCTCGCTGCTCAGAGTCAATCCTCCGAGCTTGTTTCAGGGAGCTAGGGTGAAGCATGAGGGCTCCAAATGCCCGCTTCAGGGTTGGAATCCCACCCCGCCGCTTACAGCTCGGTGGCCCTGGGCGCCAGAATACCTATTTATTTCTTTATAAAAATATTTTATTTGGATAGAATTGACATGCAATAAGTTGCACATATTCAACGTGTACAATTTGATAAATTTTAGTGTTTCCCTCGTGAGACCATCACTGAGATCAAGATTATGAACATATCATCACCCCTGCAAGTTTTCCCATGTCCTTTGGTAATCCCTTCCTCTCGAAACCCCCTGCCCAGGCAATCACTGATGTACTTTAGGTCACTATAAATTAGTTTGCACTTTCTAGAATTTTATGTAAATGAACCATACAGTATATACCCAGGATAACTGTTTTGGGGTTCAGCCATGTTGTTGCCTCTATCAATGGTTTCTTTCTTTTATGGCCAAGTAAAATTTATTTTATAGTATTGCATTGTACAGATAGACGACAATTTGTTTAGCAATTCACTACTGGACATTTGCATTGTTTACCTTTTGGCTGTTACAAATAAAGCTGCTATGAATATGGTGCACAAATCTTTGAAAGTACATACGTTTTAATTTTCCTTGAGTAAACACTTAGGAATGGAATGCCTGGGTCATATGGTAGGTGGACTTTTATAACTTATTAGGAAACTGCCATACTGTTTTGCAAAGTGGTTGTATCATTTTACATTTCCAGCAGCGGTGTATGAGGGTTGCAGTTCTACGTCCTCACCAACACTTGATATAGTCAGTCTTTTAAATTTTAGCCATTCTGATTGGTGTGTAGCAGTATCTCATTGCGGTTTTGAGTTTCCTTGATGACTAATGATATTGAATATGTTTTCATGTACTTATTTGCTAAGGATAAGTCTTTTTTAGTGAATAGCATGTTTGAATTTCCTGCCCATTAAAAAAGAAATTGGGTTGTTTGTTTTCTTATCGAGTTTTGAGGGTGTTTTTTTCTGGATATAAGGACATGATCAGGCAATGATTTTCAAATATTTTCTTTGAATTATCTTACGCTGCCTTTCAAAGAGCAAACGTTCTTAATTTTGATGAAATCCAATTTATCAAATGCTTCTTTGATGGATTTCTATTTTGATGTTGTATGCATAGAAATCTTGGCCTAACCTAAGATCACAAAAGTTTTCTCCTATGTTTTAGAGCTTTGGGTTTTACATTTAGTCTGTGATCCACGTTGAGTAAATATTTTTGTATGGTTCAAGTTATAGATCCAGATTCACTTTTGCATATGGAGATTCAGTTATTCCTTTCTCCACTAAATTGTCTTCGCACCTTTGTAAAACATCAATTGACTATATATGTGTGGGTTTATTTCTGAGCCCTTTCTTCTGTTCCGTTGATCTGTTTGTCCATCATGACAGGATGCTACCTTGTCTTGATTATTATAGCTTTATAATAAGTCTTAGAGTCAGGTTAGAAAAGTCCTCTCACATTTTACATTTTTTCTGTTAACTTTTATTCTTATACTCCATTTTTATTCCCCACCCCCCGCCTGCCGCCACCGCCCATAGCAGCCTCTCTAATGTGTTAATGTGTATTTTTGTTTGCACATGTTCTTGCAAAATGTGTGGTGTTGTTTCGTCTATATGTATTTTTAAATTTATGTAAATGGTATTATGTAAATATATTACATTTCCCAGTCTGTTTCTTACAAAACAGAGTATTTAGTGGAAAATTAAGATCTACCCATGTCGCTATATGTATATTCAATCTGTAGCTTTTAACTGCGGCCTAGTATTTTGTAATGAGAGTCTGCCGTGGTTTCTTGTTCTATCAGTGATGGATACTCAGGTTCCCTCCAACTTTCTGCTGCTACCACCACCTCCCAAACCCGTGAGTATGTGGGCACACACACACATACACACACACAGTTAAACAACAATGCTGCTATGGTGAACATCTCTAATAGCTCCGGGGCTGTGGGCAGTTTCTTAAGTATATTCATACCCTATGAATCCAGCAATTCCCCCCATGGGTGTGTATCTCAAAATAGTTCCAGATAATGTCCAGAATGGGGACACCAGTCCTCATTCTCGCCCGCACAGTGTGAGGGGGTACTATTTCCATATGCACCTTACACATACATACTCACACTTCCTGTTAGCCAGCTTTTTATTTTTTGTCAGGCTAATAGCTATAAAATGAGAGTTTATTGTGATGCAGGATTTTTCTTGACCCCTTTGCTGGGGTTGCAGCAGGGAGTGCCCTATCTATTCAGCTTGCAGGCCACATCTGGTTTGTGTTCCGGCCCACGGCTCACGTGGCCACCGCAACTGCATGCTCAGCCCCTGGCATGAGGGAGCATGTGAGCGAGTGATGCAGGGTTTGGCCAGCTGCATCTAGCCATGACACAGGAGCAGGCTCCGTGCGGCGCCCACGGCCAGACCAGATGTGTCATCCCAAGGAGACTGTGGCAGCACCCAGGCAGGGGTGCCTGAAGCCCCAGAGAGGAGTGTTACAGAGCTAATTAGCTCTTTTAGCTCCACCATCTGCAGCCTGATGGACAGCAGCATGTTAGCAGCTCTGTCAGCCCCTTTCTCTGCTCTGGCCTGTGGCTCCAGGACCAGCTTGGCCCTGCTGCTGCTTCTGTTCTGTGGGGCAGCTGCCTCCACCAGTGAGGGCAGAAGGCCAGTGTTACAGCATTTGTGGGTGCCGTTTGGTGGGTCCTGAGCTCTTGTCCTGCATCCAAGAAGAAAGAGGTCATGCTGACAATTGAAGGGTGATGAGGATGGATAATTTTATTGAGTGATGAAACAGCTCTCAGTGGAGAGGGAACAAGAAGGTCGGGTTGTCTCTCTCAGTGTGGCTGAGTCTAGGGGGTTTTATAGGCACAGGATCGGGGCCGGGCGGGCTGTAGGTAGTATTAGAAAAGGCAACATTTGATTGGTTAAAAAGTGTTATTCAGAAAGAACCAATCAGGAAAGAGTGGGCAAACAGGAACAGAAGTTCTCTCCCTGGGTTGAGGGGTTTTATCCCAAACCAGCAGTCCAGGCTGTTTTTGGCTTGAATGTGGGGTTTCACTGGGGACCCGCCCTATCTACTTAGGTATTTGTTTGCCTCCTGCTACTCTCAATTGTTTTACCCTACATTGTTTTCTGATGACCAATGAGTTTGAGAACCTCTTCATATGCTTGTTACCATTTGGAGGTTACTATTTGTGAATTGCTTTTTAATATCCTTTGCCAATTTTTGAGAATTTACAGTGCTCTCTTTTTATAGTTGGTTTGTGGGTGTTTATATAAAATCTAGACATTAATTGCTTGTCAGTTTTGATATTGCTAATATCTCCTCCCATTCTGCCACCTGTATACTAACTTATTCCATGAGATCCATGATGTCTATGGGCAGAAATCTTATATTTTGGTGTAATAAGATTTATCTTTTTTCCCTCTGCCTTATAATTTTGTGCATTTGAAAATTTCTTTGATAAGTCCTCTCCCCACCCTGCTACAAAAATATACTCCCTTTTCTTTTGTTAACTTTATATTTAGCTAGATTTAAGACCTAAATGTGAAAGTTCCCTTTTGGTATGTAGTGTTAGGCAGGATGTTAGTCTCCAAAGATAGCACCCAATGAACTGTAACTCCCAATATTCACACCCTGCATAGTTCTCACCCATGTTGAATCTGGGATGGCCCAGTGTGGCCAATCAAATATGGCAGAAATGTCACCATGCAACTTTGTTTTGATATAGTGTCTTGCTCTGTCACCCAGGCTGGAGTGCAGTGGTACAATCATAGCTCATTGTAGCCTTGACCTCCTGGGCTTAAGCAATCCTTCTGCCTCAGCTCCCCCAAGTAGCCACCATGTCTGGATAATTTAATTTTTTAAATTTTTTATAGAGGCAGGATCTTTCTATGTTACCAGTCTGGTCTGAAACTCTTGGGCTCAAATGTTGGGCCTTGGCCTCCCAAATGTTGGGATTCCAGGTGTGAGCCACCACACCCAGCTATAACTTCTAAGACTAGGCCAAAGAAACCCTGGGATCTGTTAACCATTCGCCAGCCATGTGAGTGAGCCTCTTGGATGCCCAGACTCGCCAAACCTTCAGATGACTTCAGCCCCAGGAGACATCTGACTTCAATCCCACGTGAGGCTGCAAGTGAGACCAGTTAACCCATGGAACCATGAGCAATCATAATTTTTGTTTTAAGCCACTCAGCATGGTGATTTGTTCTGCAGCAATAGGAGCAAATGGCAGGAACAAAAGTTGGTGCCTGGAAGTGGAATGTTGCCATAAAAGCAACCTAAAACATGTAGCATTGGGTTGAGAATGAGTGGTGACAGTGGAAGGAAAGATTTAAGGACAGCAAGAAGTATTCGCCTTCCACCCAGGAGGCAGAAAGACTTGCTCTCATACTTAACAATGAGAAAAGACTGTAGGCACTACAAAGGCATCACTTTTCTTGAGCTCACCAGGGAGCTGAGCTCATAGGGCAACCAAGTATCCTGAATTCCAAGAGGGCAGGTCTCTCCAAGGAGAGGCAGGATGTGCAGTCTGGCTCACTTGGGCAGCACTTGGAGGAAGGGACAGCCTTCATTAAAGTGGGTAAGAAGAAAGAAATCAGTTCAGTTTTAACGAATTGTTGGGAGCCAGGTGTGGGCTGGCATGTCGGTCTGAGATAGCAGGGGGCCCAGACAAGGTGAGAGTTTGTACACACTAACCGCCTCTTCTGTGTGCATGCTCGCAGGTGCTCCTCTGGTGAGGGAGCGGGGAAGGATAAGGGAAGGAGAGGGACCCACTCAGTGGTGTGGGGGCTGAAAGGGCTGTTTTTGCTGTGGGAAAAGTGCCCAACCCCCTGTCCTAAGCCCCCTGTTCAGTGGTGCAAAAGTCTTAAGCCACAAGCTGAGGCCAACAAACCCTGTCACTCCCAGGGCACAGCCCCATGGTGGCTTCATTTCCGGTAGGAGAACCCCCCTACCCTTGGGGGAGGTTCAGGAAACTGTACTGGGACCAAGATCCTATGTTAATATCATTCCAGGTCAGCTCCCTCTGGGGCAGAGTGGGAAGCTCTCCCACGAAGGACCTGCCCCGGATATAAGGCAGGGTCCACTGCACTGAGGCGGATGGGTGGGAAGGCTGAGAAAGATCCACCGTCCCGGGCATCTGAGAGCCTACGCTTACCTCCCCACCACGAACCTGATGGTGGGCAGCAAACCTGGTAGTCACCACCAGGAGAAGGGCAAGAGTATGGAAAATATGAAGAAAGACACCTCCTTCCTGTTGGGCCACTGGGGACATGGCAATTACTACCACAATGAGAGATTACTGTACACCTCCAGAACAACTGGATAAAAGGCCACCTGACCCTACCATGTGCTGATGAGGAGGTGGCATCGCTGGAAGTCTCATACTTTGCTGGTGGACATGAAAAATGCTTCAGCCACTTTTTTTTTTTAGGTACAGTTAAATTTTCTGTATATTTTGTGGTTATTTGACTAGTGTCTGCTGTGTTAGCTTCCTAGGCCTGCCATAACAAATGATCACAAACTTGGTGGCTTATTCTCTAACCATCCTGGAGGCCAGAAGTCTGAATGGAGGCGTCAGCAGGGCCATGCTTCTCCCGAGGGCTCTAGGGAAAAGCCCTTCCTCATCTCTTCCAGCTCCCGGTGGCTCCTGGAGTTCCTTGGCTTGTGACAGCATCACTCCTATCTCTGCTTCCGTCTTCACATGGAAGACGTCTTCCTTCCCTGTGTCTCTACATCCTTTTTTTTCCGTGTCCAGAGCCCAGGAGCACATTCTTCACTGAAATCATTCTCTGCTGCAGCTTTTGGAATCCGGTCACTCTTGAAAACACCAAAGGCCACTGGCACCTACAGCTGCCCATCATGTCAGGATCCGCTGATATCACGGTAGCACTCAGCAGTGGCAGCCCATTGCTTCAGCTGCTGGAAAAACAAGACAATCTGCTGAGTCAGAGGTCCCACCTGAAGCCAAGTCAGCCACTTCTGAAAACCATTTGGCAATTTCAATTTCTTATGAAGTGGAACAGACACTTACTTATGTATCAGCAACCCCACTCCAACAGAAATGAAGACACATCCACACAAAAGCCTATGTGCTAATGCTCATGTTTGTGGCAGCTATGCTTGAAAACAATCCAAATGTCCATCAACAGGTGAATGAATACACAATGTCGTATGTCCATAAACTGGAATACTAATCAGCAATATAAAGAAATGAACTACTGACACCTTTAACCACATGGGTGGATATCAAAAGCATTATGCTGTGAGTAACAGCACAGAAGGCTATGTGCTGTATTATTCTTTTTCTTTTTGGGGGGGGCGGGAGGGGGAACGGAGTTTCTCTCTTGTTGCCCAGGCTGGAGTACAGTGGCGCCATCTCAGCTCACTGCAACCTCCTCGTCCTGGGTTCAAGTGATTCTCCTGCCTCAGTTTCTTGAGTACCTGGGATTACAGGTATGTGCCACCATGCCTGGCTAATTTTTGTATTTTTTGTAGAGATGGGATTTTGCCAAGTTGGCCAGACAGGTCTCAAACTCCTGACCTCAGGTGATCCACCCACCTCAGCCTCCCAAAGTGCTGAGATTACAGGCATGAGCCACTGTGCACGGCCTATATTATTCTTTTTATATGACATTCTGAAAGCCACAAAACTAGGTATAGGGGGAGAAGAGATTAGTGATTGCAAGGGGCAAGAAGGGATGGGAGGGAAGGCGTTGACTATAGAGGGGCACAAAGGAAATTAATCAAAATAGTCTATGTATCTTGATTGTGGCATGATCACATGACTAGATGCCTCTGTCAAAAGGATGAATATGTAAATTATATCTCAACAAATCTGACTTTAAAAAGAAAGCTAATCTATCATGCTAAGTCTGCAGATAATTATTACCACTGGGGAGTTAGTGCTGGAAAGAGACTATGAATGGGTTTCTGGTAGTACCCTGTGTCTTCATCTGGCAAAGTTGGTCTTTGGGTGTGTACGTCTGTCAGTTTACAAAAATTCTTCAAGCTGAATCCCTATGAATAATGTACTGTTATATATGTAATATTTCAATAAAAAGTTTTTTAAAAGACAGTGAGAAAATATTATTGGAAAAAAAGATTCAAGAACAAGTAGGAACACTGTCTCTTCAGTAACTTGGAAGAGACGAGTGGTACCTACTGAACTCATGCTTGGCTTCTAGCAGCCTAGAATACCATTGAGAAGACGGAGAGCAATGAGCTAAAAAGAGAGCCTTTTTAGCTTCTCAGTTAGCAAATGATTCTAAAGGTAAGAAGTGGCTTCATGGTAAAGATCAAGTCAAGGGGAAAGCTGTAAGGCTCCTGTTATGATCTTAGAAAGATTTAAGATTCTGTCTTACAGATACTTTCAGGTAAACAATAGGGCTTCTAAGAATCTTCTTGATATGCCTCCTAGACCAACTTTGCCAGGCAGGAGGGCTGTTAAAGACCTTAAGAATTTTGTTTCTCAACACCCTGACTCTTGGACCAAGGTACACAGGAGCCTCTCTTCAAGAGATTTGTGGCTGTAATTCTTGTCCAATAGAAGGAACCTCAATAAGGTCTATAGGAACCTCACAAAGCTTTTAGTAGAATTGTATTTGTACTGGCACTGCCAACTTGAACTAAAGACAGAGACAATTCAAAACAAAAAGAGTCCACTGTACCCCCTACCTTTCAGGATCAGACTGAAAAGCTACTCCACTTCAAACATGGACATATCTAAAAGAAAAGATAAGTCAGATTTCAGAGATAAGAGCTTGGCTTTTTGAGCCAAGAGCTATAATCACTTCCAGGGAGCAGGACTGGGCTATCAATCACTGGGGAACTGGCAACATGTGCCCTGCTGGATTTTAGAATTACCGTGGGCCCAAAACTGCTATGTGCAGTCTTCCCTTTTTTTTCTTTTGAACAGGAGTGTTCAAGTTGTCTGGGGCCCCATGTTGTGCTGAAGTAGCCTCAACTTCCCTCTTTTGATGCCTCTGTCTGTCAGGATGGGCTGGGTAATGCTGCAGTAACAAGTAACCCCCAATCTCAGTAGCTCAACACAACAAAAATTTCTTTTTTTCTCTTATAACATGTTCAATACAGGTAGACAGAGGGACTCTATGCCTTGTAGTTACACAGGAACCCAGGTTGATGGAGGATTCATCTCTCATATATTTGCATAATCACTGCAAAAGTGGGGTGGGAACATGTAGGGGTTAGCAGCAGTGGATCTTAAGTTTTAGCTCACATGGCTGTGCCTAGCTTCAAAGAGAGTGGGGAAGTGCAAATCTACCATGTGCCTGAAAGCCGAGTGCTGGAATTCTGCATTTGATGAATGATATGAAGGACTTTCATAGGGAGCCACTACCCTGTGATGAAGCACCTAGTGAAATCTGCTGCTGGCCCAGGTAGAAAGAGAAGTCACCCTTCAGGCTACACATCCTGGGAATGGGGACCTGGGCCACGTGAAGCTCTAGGGTGTGGTCTGGTCTAGGGAAACTATTGTCCCCCAAGGGACTTCTGGGCCACCCTAGTGGAGTCTAGAGGCTGGTAATATCTAGATTTCTTTAGGCCATCTCCTGATCATCCCGTTCTACCCCCTAGAATTTTGCCTCTCCATTAAAATAATTAAATAGTCACCTCTTCCGAGGGGCAGGGGCAGACCCAGAATTTTGTATGAGCCTGATGCTTAATGGAATTTTGGACACCTTCTTTAAGAGAAAGAACACAAATTACAAAAACAAATTAAAGTACAAATATAAATATTTACTTAGAAGGAGAAAGGAATTAACAACAAATTGTAAGTTCAAAAGAACTTTTACAAACATCACAAAGTTCAGAAAAATAATATTTTTACGAGCTGCCTGACACACGCCTGTAAGTTTTCCTTTCCTACGGTTTTGGTGACATTTTCATGGCCTCTTCATATGATGATGATTTGGCATTAGCACTTCTAAAGAGAGAATAGGATGGTAAATTTTGATAATCAAAAAAGGAAATGAATGCTAGAAGGAAGACTGATTATTTTTATTATTGATAGTTCGAATGTGTAAACTTGATGGCACACACATACGTGCTTGCTGGTTGGACCTAATGAAGGGTGAAATTCTGATACATTCTTTTTGTGCAATTAAAAAAAGAAAAAAGTGATCGTGTATTTACCATTGAATATATTACATTATTAGGAATATTTCTGGCCAGGCCCACGCTGTAATCCTAGCACTTTGGGAGGCTGAGGTAGGTAGGTTACTTGAGGTCAGGAGGTCAAGACCAGCTTCGCCAACATGGTGAAGCCCTGTCTTTATCAAAAATACAAAAATTAGCCAGACGTGGTGACGGGTGCCTGTCATCCCAGCTACGTGGGAGACTGAACCAGGAGAACTGCTTGAACCCAGAAGGTGGACGTCGCAGTGAGCCAAGATCTCGCCACTGCACTCCAGCCTGGGTGACAGAGTGAGAATCTGTTTTCTTTTTTTTAAAAAAAAGAAAAGAATACTCCTAATAAGAGGAACCATCTATTTTGACTAGGTGTTGATGAAAATGAAACTGTCTGCTTAGAAATATTGCACACCTGATAACTGGGAGAATTTTCCAGAGGTCCGATGCCAGCTCTGTACATATGGAGCCTTGTTTCCCTGCATTACCCATCTTTCTCTGCCAGAGGCCATGGGACATATCTTATAAGTGTGTACATTCCTAGAAGGCACTTCTTTTTTTTTTTTTGAGATGGAGTCTCACTCTGTCGCCCAGGCTGGAGTGCAGTGGCCGGATCTCAGCTCACTGCAAGCTCCACCTCCCGGGTTTACGCCATTCTCCTGCCTCAGCCTCCCGAGTAGCTGGGACTACAGGCGCCCGCCACCTCGCCCGGCTAGTTTTTTGTATTTTTTAGTAGAGACAGGGTTTCACTGTGTTAGCCAGGATGGTCTCGATCTCCTGACCTGGTGATCCGCCCGTCTCGGCCTCCCAAAGTGCTGGGATTACAGGCTTGAGCCACCGCGCCCGGCCAGAAGGCACTTCTATAACCATGATGGCTAGCAACAAACTTAGATATGGTAGTGGCAGAGAATGTCATAAATGTATCCCTCTAAACCCAAATGAAGTATATCCTCAACTCACCTGGCCCTCCGCCAGGTCTGCAAACATGCCTGGCATCTACTCGGATACCACCCAACGGGAGGGGTGTGACATGGGGAAAGTTGGAGTGGAAAAACAAACTGGGCCTGACCTAGTCACTGGGCCTACACTGAAACTATCTTTCTGTAGAAAATTTTGCAAAAGTATATGACCATGTTGGTTCCTAGGTAGGACCCATTCAGGTGAAGGCCCCTGAGGCTCAGACTTTATTTGCTTCCCAGGAATCCCACGCCTGCCTGGGAGCCTTCACTGCTGAACCCGCTCGATTCCTGCCCACGCTGTAGGTCTCTTTCCTCAGTGCTTCATTTCCTTTTTCCCTTGCTCCTGAAGGGTGAAGAATGACATATCTTTGAATCTCCCAGGGCGTCTGGAAATCTGCCCTGCACTTAATACATTCTCAACAAATGTTTCCCAAATTCATGTTTGTGTATTTCTACAGGGAGCTGTGATAGCTACTCAGCACCATATAAACTGTATTCAAGAAATATTGTTCAACAGTGACAACCCTGAAACACTAACATTTATGTAGTATAATATTTTGCCAGGTCCCACGCTAAGGATCTAAAAAGATTTATAAAATCTTTTTTTCAAATTATAGAAGGAGCATGTACTGATAGTAAAAAAAGAAAGAAAGAAAAGGTGGGCCCATATGGTTGGTATAAAGAGAAAGGTAAAAACCCCTTCTGCCACCCTGCTCTGTACCCACCCCAGGTCGCCAGGCAGAGGTCACCACGGCCTCTGGAGGCAGTGTCTGCCGTGAGGTCTGGCTCTTCTGCCTGCTTAACCGGGATCTTGAGCAAGTTACTTAACCTTTTGCAATATCAGTGTCCTCAACTGTAAAATGGGGATAATAACAATAGCAGCCTTGTGTGAGGTTGTAATGATTAAATGAGACATTTCATGTTGAGTGTCTGGCACTGCCCCCTGTATCCTCTCAACCCCACCCTGAAGGTGAACTTCAAGAGCAAGACTTTCTGCCCCTCTCTGTCCATCGAACATGCTCTGCCCACATGCTGGACAGGCTGCAGGTGACAGGGAGTTAAGACCCTACTCTCAACCAATGTAGGATGGGGGTTGGTGGATGCATATCCACTTCCTCACCCCTCGGTGGAAGGATTCTGGTGTGTTTCCACCATCGCTCCGAGGGTCCCCAGCAGGACTGAGTGATAACCTGCTCATTCGTGCTTACTTACTCAGCTCTCCTCCCTCCCCATCCTAACCTGCTTTTTTTTTCTTCTTAATTAAAGGTTGTCCTTTTGTTATTGGTTTGTAGAATTACAACCCCTTGTTGATTATCTATGTTGTAAATATTTTCTCCTAATCTCGTTTGGTGTTTAGCTTGGTGACATAAAGAAATGTTTAGTTCTTAGATAGTCTGCTTGACTTTTCCTTTATGGTTTCCTTATGGTTTTGCTTAGGAAGGACTTTCTCACCTCAAGATTAACAAATAGCTGTCTCTATTGCCTCTTAGTACTTTTTCAGTTGGTAAAAAGTTGGTAAAAGTTTTGTTAATCTCTTTGGAATTTACTTTTGGGTATGATGTGAGATGTAATAAGAAAAGTAACAATTATTTTATTTCCAAATAGATAAACAATAATCTCACACTATTTTTTTAAATACAAAGAATAGGCCATCCTTTCGTCACTGATTGGAAATGCTACTTTTGTAATATACTAATTTCCCATAATCCCCATAGCTTGGTTTCTGGGTTCTTTGTTCTGTTCCTTTGATCCATCAACTCCATCCTGTTTTAATTTCTCTAGCTTTATAGTTCATTTTGATATCTGGTACGTCAAGTCCAATCTCATTTTTCTTCTTCAAAATGTTCTTGCCTATTCTTGCTTGTTTACTCTTTCAGATGGGCTTGAAAATCAGCTTGTCAAGTTCTATAAAAATCCCTTTAGGATTCTGATTGCAAATGCATTAAATTTTTGGGAAGAATTGACATCTTCATATTATCAGGTCTTTCTATCTTGGAGTGTGATATATCACCCCATTTATTCAGGCCTTCTCTATGCCCTTCAGTAAAGTTTTACTGTGTTCCTCATGCAGGACTTGGACATGTCTCATTCAGTTTATTCTCAGGTGTTTTATAGTTAGAGTTGGCTGCTGTGCACGGGATAATTGCTTCATTACATTTCTAATTGGCCTTTGCAGGTATACAGGAGAAGTGTGGATTCTGATATGGTGTCTTGTCTCCAGTCATGCTGATAAACTCTCTATTTAGTTCTAATATTTGTCAGTGGATTAGAAAAACTTTGAACCAGTCATGCCTGTCGCACACGGGATGGGCCTCCAGGGAAGGGCAAGGAGCTCCGCAGTGCTGATGGCCGCTATTGAATCCGCGGATCCTGTTAGGGCTGCTGTAGAGACTGCCGTGTGTATGGGGCAGAGCTTTGGACAAGACAGCCTTTAGATCCCTTCCCATTCTAAGCTTCTAACATTCACAATTCCAGTGCCTGTCTGCTTCATGCACTGTCTCCCAGTTGCATAACGACCAAAGCCATGTTCCCTTCCTTCCCTCCCTCCTTCCTTTCCTTCCTCAACTATACTGTTATTTCTACCTGCCAAGCTCTGTGTCAGGTTCTGGGAAGGTGGGGAGGGAGAGATCACGATGATTGTTGCAGAGATAAGTGCTCCACACCCTTGGGAGGCAAGCAGTGTTACTTAAATCGTCTCAAACTAGAACGTGGTAGAACCCTCATGCCCTGCCATGGGCTGGATATACAATCTACACTTGAGGGCCTCCTACCCCATCTCTCTAAATGGTTCATGAACCCTAGGGTTTTCCCAGTCCCAAAGGAGGGCTTCCACTCTCAAGGAACCCAGAGCCACGCTGCCTCTCCCCACTGCTGTCCTTGCCTTTGCTTCGCAGGCTGCCGCCATCAGGTCCTGTTGTGCCTCTGCTCAGGGAAAGTCTCCCAGGCTCCTGTCCAGGGGTGGCAGCTCTCTGAGCCGCCAGCCTTCTATGCAGGTGCCCCCAGGGAGGGCCCCTATCCCTTGGCAACCAAGGCTGCTCCTCAGGGGCCCTCTCTGCAGTTCTCCCAGGGCATCGGCCCCAGAGCCTGTGGATCAGGATAGCAGGGTCAAGCCCCTGCCTTGTGAACTTTGAAACCAGCCACCTCTGGCCCCCTTCCTGGGCCCACAGAGCTGCCCAGGGCTACTGCTCCCCTCCCTGCATCCCCGGCTCTTTCCACCCATCTCTCACAGGGGACTGTGATGACTGCCCATCAGAAGGGCCCAGAGTGGTGGCTTTCCATTGGGGTGGCAGTGAATTTGTCCCCCAGGGAATAGGTGGCAAGGTCTGGAGATATTTTTGATTGTCACAACTGGGGATGGCAGTGCTGCTCTTATCTAGTGAGTGAACCAAGGACACTGCTGAACATCCTACAGTGCATGCAACAGCCCCTCACAAGGAAGAGTTGTTCAGCCTCAAATACCTGGAGTGCTGAGGGTGGGGCCCTGGTCCACTGTAGCAATGGCCAATAGAAAGATAACGGGAGCCACAAATGCAGGCTCCGCATGTGAGTTTACACTTCCCGATAGCTACATTTTTTTTTTTTTTGAGATGGAGTTTCACTCTTGTTCCCAGGTTGGGGTGCAGTGGCACAATCTCGGCTCACCGCAACCTCTGCCTCCCAGGTTCAAGCGATTCTCCTGCCTAGGCCTCCTGAGTAGCTGGGATTACAGGCATGCACCACCACACCTGGCTAATTTTGTATTTTTAGTAGAGACAGGGTTTCTCCATGTTGGTCAGGCTGGTCCCAAACTCCTGACCTCAGGTAATCCACCCGCCTTGGCTTCCCAAAGCGCTGGGATTACAGGCATGAGCCACCGTGCCCGGCCAGATAGCTACATTCTTAAAAAGTAAAGAGAACTATGTGAAATTGCTTTTAATTTATTGAATGTTATTTAACCCAATATATCCAAAATGTTATCATTTCAACATGTAATTGATATAAAATTGAGCTGTTACATTCCCTTTTTTCATATAAGTCTTCAGAATCCACTGTGTATTTTACCCTATGGCACACCTTAATTGGAACACTAAATTTTTATTGGAAACACTTGATCTGCATTTAGATTTCATAAAATTTATGGTTGAAAAAGTAGATTTACATGTCAAATTGTTTATCAGTGTTTAAATGTAAATTAAAATGAATTGAAATTAAATAAAATATCAAAATAAATTCCTCAGTCACAGGACATATTTCAGGTTCTTAATGGCCACAAGGCAGCACAGGACTAGACATTAGAAATGGTAAGTTCCAGTTTCCTCCTTAGGGAGGCAGAACCTGCCACCTCTTCCTCTCTGATGGGCCAGACTGCCTTCGCATCAGAGAAGGGCAGAGGGAGCTTTTGGCAATAGTGGTAGAGACTCGACACATGACTTCAGTTCTTAGTGTGTCCCTGCCGTCTTCTCTCAGGGACCTTCTGATCTAGGGAAGGAGATGATCACACCAGTGCTACAGGTGACGAGTGCTCTAACAGAGCCCGTGAGGCCAGGCTGCAGTGGAGTGACAGCAAGTCTACATGTGGGAAGCACTCACACTGGAGGGGGTGCTTAGAGTAAGCTTGAAGATTCATTAGGAGCTGGCCAGGCAGAGGCAAGATCGGGCGCAGGGGATGACCTGGATGGGCACCCTGGCAGAGAAGGTGACTGAGCAAAGGCCAGCCGGTCTGCGAGGGTGTGGTGTGCTTCTCTAAGCGAAGACCTGAGAGCACTGAAGAGGTTGGAAAGGCTCATGGCAACAGGCTCTGCATGTTTCTGTGTAGGTTCCCCTGGGGAGCCCAGTTCCCAGCTCTGCTCCATGAAGGAAGTAGACTTGGACTTGGGCCAACTTGCTTACCACCCTCCCTGCAACACTTCTGTCCACCAGAAGGGGGCAGGGCCACCTCAGGAAACCAGACCCATTCACTGGGACTCAGCCAAGGTTCAGTCCTGAGTTAGGGGAGACCTTTCAATCCTCAGTGGACAGGTACTGAGCTTCAGGCCCCGTGCTGGGACCTGGGTGCACAGGCAGCCCCACCCCTTGCAGCCTGTGTCCGCAGTGTCCCAGGCCAAAGGGATTGTGGGGGTTTCGAGGAGGCAGTGGACAGCTTTGCCTGGGGGGAGGCCAGAGGAAACTGAGGACCAGCTCTCTAGAGGAGGCAACTCTCGAGCTGAAGCAAGAGAAGAAGTTGCCTTCTCGGCTGACAGGGTTGTGAGGTGTGCCACTCTGAGGGGGTGCAGCAGGCGGCATGGAGGTGTGACCGTGGGCATGGCTGGTTGCTGGCTATGTCCTGGATCCTGGAGCACAGGGTGCAAGGGGCTGGGGTGATCGGCCATGGCTCGTGGAGGGCCCTGGAGCCACACACACGAGCTCCATCCTGGTGCAGCAGGGAGAACAGACAGAATTTCCTTTTTAAAAAACAAAAAACCATTTCCTTATGAAAACTATCAAATAGGCACCAAGTACAGAGAAGAGTTCATGGACCCCTATGTACCCAGCACCTGGCACCAACAAGGATCTAACAGCTTCTCATCCATTCTCCCTCCACATTTGTACAAACCTTTCATAGACAGAAATTGTTAAACACACGGAAGTAGGGAGACTGGCATAATGATCCCCAGACGCACCAGCCAGCTCCACCAGGAACAGTTTCCAGGCTGGTCTTGGCCGCCCACTCCTTCCCACCCTCAGATTATTCTGAAGCAAATCACATAGCATTTCATATTTTAATATTTCAGTGTAAATCTCTAAAACTGAGAGGTTCTTTAAAAACACAGACTGCACTACTACGCTCACACCTGAACAATGTGCACGCCATCCTTTCACACCATGCCATACCAGGACTGACAGATTTCAAACCCAGGAATGGCCAGGTTCAGATTGGCATTGCAGAAGGGTGCCCTGGCAGGGCGTGGAGGAGGAAGCCGGGGGAGAAGGGGCGAGGCAGGGCGTCCGCAGGAATCTTTGATGAGGGTCTGGGGGAGAAGCAGCGAGGACGTGGACTTGGCTGAGGCTGAGCTGTGGAGGGAGGAGGGGTGGAAAGCTTACCAAGTGCCAGACACTCTGCACACATTGTCTTAATTAATGCTCACAAATGCCCCCCGAAGGAGATTCTATTATCTTCCCCTTTTACAGACAAAGAGACTGTGGCTCAGAGAGATGAAATCGCTCAGAGCGACATAGCAAAAATCACAGAGCAAAGTTGCAGCACTGGGCTTCAAATAGGCTGCGTGGTCCCACAGCTCCGAAGCACAGCCTCCTGCAGCCTGGCGGCCACAGAATGGGAGAAGGCAGCTGTGCAGGGCTGGTCTGGAGGCAGCGCCCACAGAACTTGACGCCTGCTTCGATGTGAGGGCTGAGGTGGGGTAGCTCCACCCTCGGCTACAGCCCTGTGGAGCCTGGGAGCAGGTTTCTGAGAGGCAGCCTTGGGATCGCCCTCCCTGCCTCAGCCACTTTCCTCATCTTTCTTGAGAATCAATCACGTCTTCCTCTCCAGCTCCTGCCCCATGAACAATTCCACTAGTCTCCAGCCCTGCCCACCTTCCACCTCCCCTCCACCCCTGGCAGGCCCGTTCATCTTCATTGGGGCCTGGGAGGAGCAGCCCTTCCCACCTGAGCCTCCCAAGGCCTGGGTACCCCGGGCGGGAGCTCTGGGTCCTGTGGCTTTGAAGGGAGATGGACGCGGCCTAATTGGTCTCTCTTTGTAGCCCAGTGGCCCCCGATGAGGCCCAGCAATCGATGCTTCTCGATGTCTGAATCAGACTCCTGCACACCCCAAACCAGCCCGAACTGCAAGGGCTGCCCCTGCGGGAGCCACAGGGAATCATAGCCACACCGGGGCCAGAAAGCCCACTAGGAAGATTCACTTATTCTCTAGAGGAGACAGACAACCAGAGAGTGAAGGACTTGCCCAAGGTCACTGCCAGCTGGGGGTGAGGTGGGCCAGGGCTGGAGTCTACTGCTGTCCTCTTCCTGCATCCTGCCTGCCTGGGCCCCTCACTCCACAGTAAGCACCCAGACAAACAAGGGCTGGACGGGGCTCCCCGGCCTGAGATGCCTAGAGGGGCTCTGGTGGTTTGGACTCTGCTGTCAGACCCCGACTCTCGGAGACCTCAGCTACCTCAGAGCCAGAGAGCACTTTAGATCCCACCGTGTCCAGCCCCATCCTCATGTGACAGTGGAAGGGGTGGGGCAAAGAGAGAGGAGGGGTCTGCCGTGTCCATGAACCCACCGAGATTTCCTGTCCATGGGGGCCGTCCTATTTCTTCTTATTCTCCTCCTTTCCAATCACCTGTGGGCCAAGGGAGGGAGATGGCCACCGCGGCTGCCCCAGGAAGTGGGATCCCAGAGCAGAGTGGCTTTGGCTCTGCCCCGTCCCCATTTCCCTGCAGGCAGGTATAACACGAAAAAGTCTCCCTCCTCCTGTTAGGTACTGGGCTCACCTCAGTGCTCCTTCTGGAGCCTCCCTGACTCAGCTTTGGGGTGGTTGAGGGTAGCTGCTGCCCTGGTTAGAGCACTGGATGGGAAGTACAGAGACCAGGATTCAAGTCTTCAACCTGCTCATTGCTGTGTGATCTTCGGTAAATCACTTCACTTCTCTGAGCCTGCACAGTGGTGATAATTCCAACAACCCTGCCTCGTCAAATGGAGTCAAATCTGGATAAAAACCCTGGACAAGTGTAAGGGTGGGCCTGTCCTGAGATGGCCAGAGAGAATGTCCCGAAAGTGGCCCTTCCTGGGCCCCAGAATACTAATTCCAGTTATGTTGCTGATCTGCTGTGTAGCCCTGGGCAGGTGGCCAACCCTCTCTGGGTCTCATAAAAACGTGGAGATAAATGCTTCTCTCTGCTGTGGTATCGACCTCCTGGCAACAAGGGGAAGTCAAATGTAGAAGAGCTTTAAGAGCCTTAGAAGAAAGGCCGTCTCTAAATGTGACAGATTATTAACACTATCCAATAATCATGCTGTCTGCTGACAAAAGTAATGACCCCCTGAAGCTGGGCATGGAGAGCAGTCATGTCGGCACGCAGCAGCTCCGAGCGGGGCTTCCTCTCAGCTCATAACGCTCTGTGTCTGTTTATGTGGAGTTTTGCCTCTACAAACCAACCACAAATTAGTTCCTCCATGGGTGTGCCCAGAAGGGAGGCAGGAAGGGCAGGGGATGACGAGAGCTGGAGCCCCAGGAAGCGGCGTCTAGCCCGGGCACCCAACCAGGTAAGGACGGGTGGGGCCAGGAACAAAAGGTTCTCCTGGTTCTCAGTGCCCACTTCTGCTGCTTGCTGTCCTGAGCACCTGGGCAGATAGCGTTCTCTCTCTGGGCCTCAGTTACCCCACTAGGGCTGCCAGTGGAGGAATGTGGGGAGGCATTATGGATGTGTGACCTCAAATCACCTTCTGACTTGCCCACTCCCCCTTTCTTCTCTGTCCTGCTGGAAGCTTGGTGTTGGCACAGGGAGGTACCTTTTGCACTTTAACTCTGAGCCTGGGGAATCCCGCGGTGGGTCGTCTCTGTGGCCACAGCCTTGGCGGGCCCAGGAGCCAGTAGCATGTCGGGGACTCTTTGAGCCTCTGTTTCTCACCTGTCCCCACCCTGCCAGGTAGGAGTGCCCAGATCCTGAGCGCAGGGAGTCAGACCTGTGCGGCCTTGGGTGGGGTTATGATTCTGCAGCCCTTCCGCAGGGCCCAGGCTGAGCTGTGGGACAGTCCTCAGCCCAGCAGGCCGACCCACGGGTGGCAGGGAGGCTGCCTGAGTGGGAGAGAGGCCATGCCTTGCCGCTGTCATTTTTTATCCTTGCCGAGGCCTGCAGGGCCTTTCCCCCATCCCCGGCTCCGCTGCCTTCTCTCTCTTTAGACAACTGCCCTCATTCTGTCTCCCGCTCACCACACTGCCTATTTTTAACTTTCGGCTTTGGGGGAGGTGGAGGAAGGGAGACCGGGTGGTGTTTGTTCCTCTGTCCTCCTCCCTGGTCTCATGTCCTTTCTGGGTCCTCCTCTGGAGGTCCTCCTCGCCGTCTGCCCTCTCTGGGCTCCTCACAGCCCTCCTGTCCTGCCTGCCTCCTTGCCTGCTCCTCTCCTCCTCTCTCTGCCTCTGGTCTCTTCTGCCCAGGCCCCTCATCTGCTTCTGTTTCTGCTGCCCCTCCCAAGGGACCCTCGCAGACCCCAACCCTGTCCCCGTGGCTTCTCCTCAGTGGCAGCAGTTGGTCGGAGCACTTGCTCTTGCCACGATCCCTCCTGACAGCTAGTGGCGGCTGACACAGGTGACCTCTCACTTTTTCTGGAAACCCGACCTTTTCCTGGAGTCCACACCCTTCCAGGTACATGTTTGTTGGGGACACTTAATTCCCCCATTAACGCTGGTGCTGGCTGGTGAAGTGGGCAGCTGTGGGGGTGCCTGCCCAGCACGCTTCCACCTTCTTTGACTGCCAACACCTAGATTTTCCTCGGACCCCTTCCCCTCTCACTCACCTCATTGTTTGGGTGGGGCTGATCCACGTCCTGGCTTCAGAGGTGTGCTGTCTCCAGGTCAGGCCAGGGTGAGCCCAGCCTAGGTTTCTGCCAGATAGGAAAAGGGGTCTTCCTCTTGATTATGTGGTAAGATATCAACTTGGAGCTGCCTAGGTGTCTTGGCCACTGTAGGGAAAGCCTGCCTGAGGAAGAGGCTAACAGGGAGGAGAGCACAGCCAAGTGACAGATGGAGAAGGAGAGATTCCCGAGCTCTCAACTGAGCACCTGGACCCAGCATTCCCTGATTTTGATGTTTTGGTTCCATCAACTGAAGTTTTTTTCCCTTCAGCCATTTGAAGTTTGTTATTTGACACTGAAAAAGTTCTGACTGTTCTGCTGGGATGCCGTCTGCTCTCTTCCCAGTCCACCCTCTGCCCTGCCGCCCTGCTCCACTCTATGGCTTCCCCTGTCCTATGGCTGGTCATAGTCCTAAGTCCGCAGCCCAGAATGCGCTCCTGGAATTCAGGCCTGTGCTATCAGTTGCCCCTAGACGCTTCTGATGGGTGCCTTGTGGAGGCCCTCAAAATGCAACATGCCCCAAACAAAACTCATTCTCTGTCCTTTGTCTTCCAAGGTTTTCTAATTGGCAATGAATGCTTCCTTCATTCCACCCATCTTTCCATCCATATTCCTTCCTTCCTTCCCTCCTTCCTTCCTTCCTTCCTTCCTTCCTTCCTTCCTTCCTTCCTTCCTTCCTTCCTTCCTTCCTCCCTCCCTCCCTCCCTCCCTTCCTTCCTTCCTCCCTCCCTTCCTTCCTTTCTTCTTTCCATCATTACACCCACCATGGTGTAATGTTCCATCCATCCATCCATCCATCCATCCACACACTCACTCACCCATTCATTTCACCTCCTTGTCCTCATAACAACAATGATAATAATAATAACCTATGTTTATTGAGGGCTTACATGGTGCCAGACACTGTTCTAATCAATTTACACATACACATTTAACCCTCACATACACATTTAACCCACACATACACATTTAACCCACATTACACCCACATCACACATACCCATGTAACCCTCAAAACCAACCTGTGCAATAGGTAGTCTCACTGACTTGGAGGTGAGGAGCCTGAGACATAGAGGGGTTAAGTAGCTTAGTGTTAGTGCACAGCCAGGGTTTCTCATTGCTGAAGCCAGACTTGGGAATTGTCCTCATGTCCCCCCATCATCCTGAGCATTTGGTAACCACATCCTGCCAACTCTGCCCCCAAAGCTCCTCTCAAACTAGCCTGTTTCTCTCAACTGACCTACCTCAGGGCACCCCATGCCTTTCTGAGATCACGGTCCCAGCCTCTAGGCTCCCATCCCCCTCCACTACCCCATTCCTTCTCAGCCAGGCCCACCCTGCTGGGTACCCTCTGTGAGAGCCCATGGCACAGGCAGGTGGGCCTTGCTGAGGATACCTCTGCTGCAGGGCCGAGGCCACATCTGGGCTTTCACCGTCACATCCCCTGAGCTCCGATCAGCCTCTGGCTCAGGCCAGGCACTTAACAAATGTTGTTGAGTGAAACGAGGCATGGACGGCAGCTTGGGAACCGCCCAGGGGTCCTGAGCACACGTGGAGTTGGCCACTGGCTTTCAGGACGACATGCCCCCGGTGTACACTGAAGGCCTCAGTCACAGGTTCTCGCCTCCTTCCATTCCCTTCATTCTGGGATGGCTCCAGCCGCCTCAGCAGAAGTTCTTGCTGATGGGTGAGTGCTATGTCAGGAACAGCTGAATGTCTCCGGGCTGTTGTTCAGCTAAACACTTCTGTCCACCCACCTCCAGACAGTCTCAATCCCTCCACCCCCATTCCCTCTTTGATGACTTATGGGCGGAGAGCAACCAGAGCTAAGTGGGGACAGGGGGACTCTGTGGGCCTGCCGCCACCCCTCGCCTCAGGTGGGTGCCCTCTGTGTTAGGCCATTTTGCGTTTCTATAAAGAAATATCTGAGACTGGGTAATTTATAAAGAAAAGAGGTTTAATTGACTCACAGTTCTGCAGGCTCTACAGGATGCATGGTGCTGGCATCTGCTCCTGGTGAGGCCTCAGGAAGCTTCCAGTCATGATGGCAGGCAAAGGGGGAGTAGGTGCATCATAGGGTGAGAACAGGAGTGAGAGAGAGGGGAGGTCCCAGACTCTTAAGCAACCAGAGCTCAGGTGAACTCACGGAGCAAGAGCTCGCTCATTACCAAGGGGATGGCACTAAGCCATTCTTGAGAGGTCTGCCCCCATGATCCAAGCATCTCCCACCAGATCCCACTTCCCACAATGGGAATCACATTTGCATATGAGATTTAGAGGGAACCAACATCCAGACCATGTCACTCCCTAAGGAGGGAGCCATCAGCAGATGTGAGGCAGGAGGCTGAGGCTGGGGAGATCTGGGGTGACCAGAGACCCTGAGTGGGCTACTGCTTGCGGTCCACTGCAGTGAGTCTCAGGGCTCCTTCTGGGGTCTGCAGGAAGGTGTGCCTGAGGCTGGGAGCAGGTCTGGGAACCCCATGTCCTCTTCAAGGCCAGCTGCCCAGTCTGTCAGCAACACTACCTTGAGGTCTGTCCCTGCAGAGGAGATGAGGCTGCTGAGCTGTGCCAGGGCTGCCTCAGCAGGACTAAGCATGTGGGAGGAGGCTCACATTCCTGGGTGTGCTCCCACAGCAGGTGGAGTAGACCTGTTCAACCTGGAAGGACTCTGGCCCCAAGGGGTCAGAGTGGCTGCCACCGAAGGACACCACTCCAGCCTTCCTTCAGGAGAGGCCACCCCCAAGCTACGTGGCTGACCATCCCAGGTGCCGCACCTGCAGGCCCCACTGTGGTACTCATTCCCAATGCTTCCTCTCCCTGGACTGCCCCTGCTAGTGGCTGAGCTCGCGAGGTCATTTGTAGATGTGTCCCCACCCGAATCTCATCTAGAATTGTAGCTCCCATAATCCCCATATGTGGTGGGAGGGACCCAGTGGGAGGTAATTAAATCATGGGGTCGGTTTCCCCCATGCTATTCTCATGATAGCCAGTGAGTCTTTGCCTGGGTCTCCGGGAGAGAGTCTTTGCCTGGGTCCCTGCCTCACCTGGCTGAGGCATCCCTAGAGCGGTGTAGGCTGAGGCTCGTCCTCCCAATTCTCTTTTCTGCCCCCATCCTTGCAGCTGTGACAGCTGGATGCCAGGGTCTGAAGCCTCTCCTGCCTATTCCTGCTCTGTCTCCCCTTTATCCTTCAGAGGTATTTCTTGGAAGACCCCAGATGACTCAGCCTGAGGAAGGGACAGTCCTGCCAAGAGCCAAGGGGCCCATAGCACCACCCATAGCCCTGGCAGGTGTGTCTGGCATTAGATGCTGCCTGGAGACAGGTGGAACTGCCCATGGCAGCACCCCCAAGTCCAGCCTTTGAAGGGGCTTTTGGGGGCAGTGCTTGGAAGTTCCCACACAGCCTTGGGCCTGACTCAGCTTCACCCACAGCCCTCAGTCTCCCCATTGGCAAATGTGTGCTCATCTGGGCCCCTGCCTGAGATCCCTGCTAGCCAAAGCTCCATCTCGGTTTATCTGGATCATCTTCTCCCAGAGCCTCCTGGCCCCTTGTGGGATTGAAAGGATGTCGGGGCAGGAGGGCCTTCAGACTCTATCAGGCTCTACCACTTAAATCTATAGAGAGGCACAGAGAGGGTAAGTAACTTGTCTGAAGCCACACAGTAGGTCTGAAGCAATCTAGTCAGGACCATGGTTGTGTGATAGTCCTTCCAGGTCTCTTCTCACCTGGATGGGTGATTTCTTGTGGCCTCAAATCAAATCAGAGGTTATTGCCTCCAAGGGCCATCCATATGCAGCCCAGACCTCTGAGGGGAGGGCAATGGGCCTTAGCATCTGCCTCCCCAGCCTGCAGACCAGACCCCTTCACTGACATTGCCCGGGCATCCCCAGCCTGGCTCAGCTGCCTCACCTGGTTCTCCCAGGCCCACCTCAGGCTTTCACTCACTCCCTTGCCCTCCTGGGGGACCTTTTCCTCTTGACCCAAGTATTAGTCTGTTCTTACGCTGTTAATAAACACATACCCAAGACTGGGTAATTTATAAAGGAAAGAGGTTTAATTGACTCACAGTTCAGCATGACTGAGGAGGCCTCAGGAAACTTACAATCATGATGGAAAGGGAAGCAAACATGCCCCTCTTCACATGGCGATAGCAAGGAGAATGAGAGCTGAGTGAAGGAGGAAGCCCCTTATAAAATCATCAGATCTCGTGAGAACTCACTGGCTATCATGAGAATAGCATGGGGGAAACCGCCCCCATGATTTAATTACCTCCCACTGGGTCCCTCCCACCACACGTGGGGATTATGGGAGCTACAATTCAAGATGAGATTTGGGTGGGGACACAGCCAAACCATATCTCTTCGAAGGTTTCCACGACCCCAGCCTGAATAGCCTGCCCTGGGCCTGGGCTTCTTGCTTGGCCCTTGGTGTAGCATGTTCCCCACAGTGGTCTTTGCTTCACGAGCATCTTCTGCCTCAGAACCAGCCTGAATGCACCTTGAGGGCTGGAGGTTTGAATCCTGGCTGCACCTAGCCCAGGTGGCTGACATTCTCAGCCCGTGAGGTGGAGGTAAGAAAGTGCATGGGCTCTGGAGTTAGGCAGACCTGGGTTTGAGTCGCAGTGTGGCTGGGGTGGTCTCCTCGCATCTTTGTGAATCAGTTTCTTCGCATGTTAAATGGGGAAGCTGAAACCCATCTCGGATATGTGAGGATCATCTGGCTAGTGTATGGAAAGTGCTCGGGATGGTACCTGGCCCAGCGTCTCTCCCCAACCATCTAAGCTGCCTCTCCTTCCCTCCCTGCCTTAGGGTCTGGCTCAGGGCTGAGCACCCAGGAGATGTTTCAAATCCAGAAGTGCAATTGTGGGGAACTAGTGGAGGAGGCCTTCTGGGAGGGGTCTGCTGGGGAGACAGTGAATTCCTGTCAGTTCACAGTGGAGCTCAGAAACACCGATTCAGCACTGGCTTCCAGAGTGAGAAACTCTGCAGGGCTGGGAGTTGTGGGGAGAGACAGAGGAGACAGGAGGTGGTGGGGTGGGGGTGGGGGGGAATGAGGGAAAGAAGAGACAGAGAGAGACAAAGAGGAACAGAGGCAGAGAGAGAGGAGGTCAGAGATACAGACAGACCCAGAGGGAGAGACACCAAGCGACTGGCAGAGAATGAATCAAATAAACACAGAAAGATGGAGAGAAATCCAGACAGAGAGGCAGAGAGCCAGGAGAGAAAGCGTGCAAGCTCAGGAAATGGAGAGAGAGAGGGAGAGAAAGAGAGAGAGGGAGAGGGAGGGAGGGAGGTTCTGGGGGTACAGTTTGCAGGCCAGGTCCCCTGTGCCCTGCCTGAGCGCCTCTCCACAGGGCAGGTGGGGAGATTTCCTTTTGGATGAGGACCTTTCGGGCTGTCTTTTTCCTGGTCAAAGGCCACGTCCACTCGTGACCCCTGTGAGTGCTGCCCTGCAGTCCTGCCGCCTGGGGCCAGCAGCAGAGTTGGCTGCGGCCTGATCCATGGGGGCTCTGAAAGCCCTGGAGCTTGGTGATGAGCCGTTCAGAGAACGCCTCCAAATGCCAGTGCCCCCAGTGTAGGGGCTGAAAGCAGGGCAGGGAAGGGACATCTGTGGACTTGTATTTCAGGCTAGCAGGCCTTGAGGTGAATGGAGGAGGAGGAGGGCGAATGCTCAAGTGTTTAATCTCTCTGGGGTGGACAAGTCCCCTCTGCCTCATTCTACTGTCTTGGCTTGAGTGCCTCTAGGGCCAGGTGGCTCCCGCACTCCCTGAGAAACCCTGCTCTGAGAGTGAGAAGGTCTTCATTAGGTTGGTGCTGCCACTCTGGCCTTGGTTGTGGGGTGTGTGTGTGCGTGCTTGTGTGAGTGTGCACACAGGTAGAAGCTGTAAGCCAGCAGGAGACCACAGTGCTGTCTGTAGGGAGAACTTTTCTCTGCTCCCCCAAAGGAAGCAGGGTCATTTCTCTTTGGGTTCCTTAGTTGACTTCAAGCCTCTTCAGTCTCAGAAAGAAATTTTGATAGATTGATTTATACTGAAATGCCAAGAAATGACTTTATAATTTCCTCTAAAGGGGCAGTTTTAACCTAAATCATCACTTCTCTCGGGGGCAACGGCAGGCAGTGGGGTGGGGAGAAGTTAGTGAGGGCTGCGCCCTCTGGCTCCCGTTGTCACCAGAATCCCTCCTCCCACCTCTACAGCAGGCCCTTGGCAAGTGGGGACCATTTCTTCTGTTTCTTCTGGGTCCTTCCTAATCAGGGCACAGTGAGGTCCCTCCAGAGGTGGCTCCCAGTGAGGGGCAGAGATGGAACAGCAAGAAAAGCCTTTGTACCCATGAGCCACATCACCAAGCAAAAACTAAGGTGTGAGTCCCAGCTGTGGGTGGCTGCTGTGTGGCCTTGGACAAGTCATCACCCTCCCTGGGCCTCCATTGTCCACCTGGGAAAGACGAGGTTTGGGAGAGTGATGGTCATTGAAGGCTCCTCTGGCGGAGGTGTCTGAGGTTCTGGGTCTTTCACCCTCCTCAGGTTGCTAGTCAGCACCTGGGCCAGGCACTGATTGCCACAGGGCCGGGTGATGGACTCTAGATGGCCCAGTGGCCCCAGACCAGCCAGGCAACCAGACTCTTCCATCTGGCAATAGTGCAAACACTCTTTAGATACCCCCTTGTCTGACTCCCTCAGTGACAGGTGGCGAGACCGAGACTTGGGTAGAGGGGTGGCTTGCCGGAGTCGCACGTCATGTGAGCACTGAGTCCGAATTACAAACAAGTCTCCTGCCACTTTGCACAGCTGGTTGAGTCTTAGGGGTAAATCCTGGTGGGCTCCCTGAGAGAAGTGAAAGCTAAGGTATGTTCTGAAGGAAAGTGTGAGTGGAAAGAGATGGGAGCAGTGGGTATCATTTGCAGGTCTTACAGAGAGGGGCCCCATCTTCTGCCCAGAAGCCAGTTGGGAAGGGAAAGGGGCTGGGTGATCCACCTGCCCTTGGCCTGTGTATCTCCTGCACCCTAAGGCTCCAGAAACCCCTGGCAAGGGCTGGCGTCTAAGCTGGCTGCTCTGCATTTGGTCTCTGGTATGAGTAATGGAAGACACCTCTCCCTGTGGGCTGCCCCTGGACCAGTGGCTAGACTGGGCTGGCCACCACCGTAAATTACCCAGGGAGCTGGACTAGTGGACATGGTTTATGCATCCCAGGCATCCACCCTGCAACTCTGAGAACGGGCGGCAACATGTCATTTTAACAAGGTTGCAAATTTCCTTGTCACCCAGGAGGTGAACAGCCATGGCCAGCACCACCTCACTCACCCCCAGACCCCTCCAGGACATCCCCAGCCTGGGCAGTGAGTGCAGAAGGTGAAGGCTGACAGGTCTCATCACTAGATCAGGGAGAGGCACTCACCTCCCCAGTTGAACTGGCCTCTGAGATTTGGTCCCCCCTGACCTCCCACTCTACCTCCTACTCTCTTGACCATCTCTCAGTGGGATCTCAGCAGATCCCACTGTCCCTGAGTGTGCTGTGCCAATTTCTCCCCCAGATGTACTCACACTGCTCCTGCCACCTGGAACACATTCTTCTCTTCCCCTCTATCTGGATTCTTCTTTCAAGGCCTAAGTGAAGACTTCTGCCTCCAGGAAGCCTCCTGTGGTTGTCCTAGCATAACCCTTAGACCTCTGAGAGCAGGTGAGCCCCTTTTGCTTGCTAACTTTGGTGATCAGGCTGGTTGCTGCCTGGAGCACCTGATAGAGGCCGCATTCAGGCTCAGCTGGAAAGAGTTGCATGGATTGGCGAGGTCTGCCAGGGTCAGAGAGAGGGAGGCTGGGGTGGCTTACCTTTGCTTTCCCTGCTGATGCATCTGGGCCATGTGGTCACTGTTCATACCCTTTGTGCACGCAAAACTTCTCTCACCTCTTTACCCCCTGTCTGCTCAGGGGAGACATAGCCCCCTGATGGCAGGCACCCTGCCTCATGCTTCCTCTGTGCCCCTCATCATGCTGGGCACACATAAGTCTCCATAGACCTGAGTCAGATGGAGGGGCAGAGCATAAGATGCTATCACGTTCCATGGGGAAACTGAGTCACAGAGTTTCAGAGCCATTTACAGGGAAGGGACCTGGGGCTTGGAAGGGGAAGGCATTTTCTCACGGCCCCAGAGGGAGTGCTGGGAAGGCTCTACCAGAGACTGGTGGCTGAAGTGTGGCTTCCCTGCCTGAGGGGTGTCTGGCAGTCCAGGTGGAGCAGGGGTCCCGATGCTGCCTCCCCATGCCCCCTGGCCCTGCAGAGCCTCCTCCTTTTTTCATCAAAGCTCTGAGAGCATTAATTAGTGCACTTTACTCCCATGTGGGGTATCCATGCCTTTCATTATTCCCATTTTACAGATGAGTATATGGAGGGAGCACAGGGTTCATGCCTGGACCCCAGGTCTCATCTGGCAGGTTGCCAGTGGCTATAGTGACTCTGGCCCCAAACATGGGCTGACCACAACCCTGGCTCAGGTTGGGCCCCAGGCTTTTTAAGGAGACTTCTCCCCTTAGGGGATCCCCATGCAGAGAGTGTCTGAGCTAGAAAGTCACTTACAGGTTATAGATTCTGAGCCCCTGGTGATCCAGATAGAGCAAATGAGTCCCAGAGAAGGTCAGGGGCTGGTCCCAGACTACACGGCTTCCCTTCATGGACAGGCTTCCTGACAACCAGGTCTCCCCCAATCTTCCCAGAATGCAGAACAGAGGGAGAGCTGTGGCTGTGTATCTGGGTCCTTGCTGCAGCTCCATCCTGCTCAGGCCCAAAAGCACTGGAAAGGACACCTGGCAGGATGCTCCAGTAGCCTGCCCTGGGCCAGCGAGGTACTGAATCTCTATAGTCTCACCTAGTCTCAAGTTCTCACTATAGTGTAAATGACTGATAGCAGAGCCTTTCCTGCAGCCATGTTGGCAGGAGGCGGAAAGGAGTCCCTGAAAGAGGAAATGGGACGCTTCTAGGTGTTGCAGGGATGCGTTGTGATGTAGTCCAGAGAGGGAGTCTGGGGGCCTAGACACTCAACTTCTTCTGAGTCCCACTCCCAGATTGGCCCTCCTCCTCTCCCTCCTCTTCCTCCTCAGTCTTTCCGTTTCCCCTCCTCTTGTCCTCTTGCAGCAGCTGTTAATCCAGCCTCCCCTCTGCATGGTGCATTGTAAAGAGCTGGCCCTCCGCCAGATTTGCATTCGTAGTTTATTGATTTAATTAAGCAGGGGCCGTAAACAGTACCCCCTCCTCAGCCTGAGGAGCATCCGCAGGGCAGCTGCCTGGCATGAAAGACCCGTGGAGGCCGCTGACGGTGGAGGCAGCCTGATTTAGGGACCTGTGATTCCCGTGACCTTCGTTCCTCCATCCCTCTTGGATTCTATCAGAAGTGCCATCACAGTGGCAGTGGTGGCTTAATCATAGCCCAGTGCCTCTGCCAGGCAGAGAGGGCCTCAGCGGACAGCAGGCAGAGGGTCTCGGGAGCCCTGGTTCGCAGTCTGCCCTGTTCCCTCTCTCTGGCCCCACCAGTCTGGGGCCCACCCCAGCTGTTTCCGCTCCTGCTGCTGCCCTGCCCAGCTCTGGGAAGGCTGCTCTTCTGTCCTCAACAACAGAGCCGCAGTTCCAGAGGCCCATGGTGGACTTTCCCATGCCCACTCTTGTCTGGCATCTCCAGATGCCACCATAGAGCAGGCATTTGCTGCATCTGCAAAACAGACAGGAATGACTGTAGGTGACCGCTGTGTGCCCCACTCCCTCCCAGATCAGGGAGTGCTGGCCTGGGAGACAGAGACCTGGGGTAACTGTCCCATCCTAGCCCCGACTCTGTAGCCCTGCCTCCCAGCTGTCTCTGGGCTGCTCCTTCTGGTTGTGGGTAAGGGGATGGAGTCGGCACTATCCAAATTCCCTTGTAGCCTGCTAGTCACCTTTCCTTTTTCATGGGGAGATGTTCTTATGCCAGGGAAGGCTGGGCACTGGGCCAGGCAGGATTCTCACACCTATAGGGTCAGCCGATCTTCACACCAGCTCTGCAAAACAGTAACCTCGTCCCCCACCCGCCCCTTAGAGATGAGCAACTCAGACGTTGAATGACCTGCCTCAGGTCACTCAGCCCTTAAATGCAGAGCTTGGTTTGAGCTGAACTAGTGCTAGGAGAGGTGAGGAAGACATTACTGGATCTCCCCTGGTATCTGCCCCCGATGCTACCTCTCCAGTCAGTTGTAAGGCCCCCTTCCCCAAAGCCCCAAGGAGAGGTCTGACCTGGAGGAATGGAGCCTGGGTGACAGAGAGGCTGTAGGAACGCAGCCTGGGCAATGGAGAGGCAGCAGGAACAGAGCCTGGGTGACTGAGAGGCTGCAGGAACAGAGCCTGGGTGACAGAGAGGCTGCAGGAATGGAGCCTGGGTGACAGAGAGGCTGCAGGAATGGAGCCTGGGCAATGGAGAGGCTGCAGGCATTCTTTGGCCCCTTCCATTGTTGAGGAAGACCCAGGCCCAGGTCAGTGTTTAGCAGCTGGCCATGCTTCCCCTCTGGAGCTAGGAAGCTGGGCGAAAGGGGTGGAGCATCTTTGCAGGCGTGGGGCTGGGTGCAGGGGACATGCCTTGTGGCTCAGAGTCTGATGGCTGTAAGAGTCCTTGGAGGCCCACTGCCCAGATGAGAACACTGAAGCTCAAGGCCACGCAGTCCGGGTAGGGGTCTCCCTGGGAGAGGCTGGCCCTCTCTCTGCTGATCCTCCTCCCATTTACAGCCCTAGGCACCTGGACCAAGGTGGGCAGAATCAGCTTGCTGGGCCTCGGTGGCGGGGGGTGGGTGGGTATGGGGGCAGCAGGCAGTGAGGGGAAGGGAGGAAAAGGCAGGTGGGAGCTGATGGTGGCAGGGACGCGCCCCGCAGGTCTGTGTTGCGCCCCGCAGGTCTGTGTTAGCCGTGTTTGTCTGGAAGTTCACAGCTGCTGGCAAACATCTGCTCTGTCTCCCACCTCTCACCACTGCTTCCCGCCTCACCGCCCCCGCCCAGCCTCTTTCTGGGGTGTTCCCTGTCGTCCCTCCTCTCCCCAGCCGTGCCCTACCTGATTTCTGCTTTTCTCAGTTTTGTTGCCTCTCCATTTCTTTCTCTCTTCCCTCTTTCACACTCTGGGTCTCTCAGAATTGGTCCTCCCTGCCCGTCCCCTGGGAGGCAAGCCCCTCCAGCCCTCCAGGCCTGGGGAGGTGTGGAGGTGAATGTGATCAGCTGGGCTTGGGTCTGCAAGGCTGCGGCCTTTGCCATTCTCTGGCTGGCCTCTCTGAGCTTCTGCTGCCCCATCTGTAAGATGCGGACTGAGAGGCGGGGATAGTGAGGGCTGAGGACAGTGCCTGACATCTTGCAGGGCTCCCTCTCTCCCATGTCCAGGTGCGGAGTTACTGCCACAGTCATCCAACCTGCATGTTCTCAGGAGACCTGGAGGAGCACCAGGACTCCTGGGAGCCCTGAGAGGTTACAGATTACCCAGCCCATTCTCCCAGCGCCATCCAGCCTGGTGGGCCCCACCCTCCTGCATCCCTGCCACGTTGTTCCTCACAAGTGGTCATCCACTCCTAGCGTGACATGGTCATCGATAGGGTGAGTTGACAGACTGGGGTTCTAGCACCACCACTCAGCTCTTGGAGCCCCAGTTTGCTCATCTGCAAAATAGGAAGAATAAGGTCTGGTGGGTCGCAGTGGCTCACGTCTGTAATCCCGGCAATTTGGGAGGCCAAGGTGGGCGGATTGCCTGAGGTCAGGAGTTTGAGACCAGCCTGGCTAACGTGGAGAAACCCTGTCTCTACTAAAAATACAAAAATTAGCCGGGCGTGGTGGCGGGCGCCTATAATCCCAGCTACTCAGGAGGCTGAGACAGGAGAATTTCTTGAACCTGGGAGGCAGAGGTTGCCGTGAGCCAAGATTGCGCCACTGCACTCCAGCCTGGGCAACAGAGCAAGACTCTGTTTCCAAAAAAAAAAAAAAAAAAAGAATCAGGCCTGCTTCATAGGCTTGATGAGCACTCCCCACTCTGACCTCTGTGGCAGTGCAGGATCTACCATGGACCTCAGAAGACTCAACAAATGGGGCTGACTGTTCTTGTTGAACTCCTCTGGGGTGGGGAGCTCACCCTGTGTGAAGCTGCTCAGAGTATTGGAATGGGATTCCCAGGGTGCCTGTTCTAGATAGTACCTGGGCGTGTTGAAATGCTTCAGTGCCCCAGGGGGTTCCTGCCCAGCCTACTCCAGTGGAACCCCTCTTCCTCCTCCCAGCACCTGCCCCACCACCTGCCCACACTGCTGCCACCTTCCTCTGGCCTCCCACAGCATGACTGGCCCCACCCACACCTGGCACCTGTTTCCCGCTGGTTTACTCTGGTTTACTCACTCTCCCTTCCTCATGTTGCAAAAGCCTCCCAAGTGGTTATGCTGCTTCTCTCACCCTCTCCACTCCAGTCTCCACCTCCACCTGGAGGGATAGAAAAAAAAACCACTTTATTGGGGTATTTCTTAGTATAAAGTGCTCACATTCAAAGTGTGTATATATATACACACACACATATATACACACTTGATGGATATATATATATTTATATATATACACACTTGATGGATATATATATATATATTTATATATATACACACTTGATGGATTTTCACATGTGTATACAGCCATGTAAAAGTCTCACGGATCAAGATATAGAACAATTGCAACAGCCCAGGCAGTTCCATTGTGCCTTTTCCAGTCAGTAACCTGCCCAGAGGTAACCTGCATCCAGGCTTGGATCCCCAGGGTTCATTTCATCTAACCTTGAGTTTCATATGCATGGAACCACTCAGCACACACTCACTTCTGTCTGCCTTCCTTCCTTCAGCATGCACACTGTGAGATCCATCCGTATGGCTGCATGCATCTGTAATTTCTTCTTTGTCATTGCTGCATAGTATTTCATTGAATGAATGTACCATGATTTGTTTATTTATTCTACAATAGATGGGCATTACAGTTGTTTTCAGTTTTGGGTTATTACAAATAAAGCTTTGAGGATGATTTTTGCACATGTCATTTGGCAGTCACTTGCTTTCATTTCTCTTGGGCAAACACCTATGGCTGGAATTGCTGGATCATATGCAGGCATGTGCTTATCTTCAGTAAATATTGCCAAATCACTTCCCAAGTGGTTGAAGCAATTAACACTCCCACCAGCAATGCAAGAGTTCTGGGAGCTCCAAGCTCTTGCCAAAATTCAGAATTATCATTTCTTTTTAATTTTAGCTTTTTTGGTGGGAGTATAATGGTATTTCATTGTGGTTTTAATTTGCATTTCCCTAATGATTGATAACGTTGACAACTTTTCACACATTAAGTGGACAGCTGGGTATTATCTTTTGTAGATGGTCTATTGAAGTTTTTTGCCAAAGTTAAAAATTGGATTGTCTATTTTGTTCTTGAGTTTTTTCTCTCATTCTTTTTTTCACATATTCTGGATTTGAGTCATTTTGGGATATATGCATGGGTGATGTGCTTCTCTATCTTTATTACCTACTTTCCTACCCTCTCAAAACTCCTCACCCTGTCTGAAAGCTCACTGAGCCTCAGCCTCTCAATGTAGGGTTTCCTCTGCCAGGAGGGACCTCACGCTCTTCTCTCCTTCATCAGGGCTTGCTTTTCAAGACCCCAATCAAACCCCACCTCCTCTAGAAAGTCAGCTCTTCCTCTCACAGCCCTGGTTGATATTCCCTGGTTTTGGAGGCATCGATGCATATGGCCCATTGGATGCTGTGAAAGAACAAATCTTGCAGGCAGGGACTGTGTCTTCTCTTTCATATCTGCCCCCCGTCTCAGGGGATGCTGGAGTTCGATCAGCTTTTGTGGACTTTCGAAGGTAGGGTCGAGGTGTGGCCCCATTTGCCTGAGACAATCCCAATTGCCACCTATTGACACAGCATGGTTAATAATAGCCCGTCCTGAGGGCCAGAGGAGAGGGGAGCTAAGATGGGAGCCAAGCGGCCGATCCGGAAGAGAACACTTGTTTCAGGGACAGACCTGGGCCTAGTCCTGACTACCTTCGGTGTGCTGTGTGCTCTCAGATGAATCCCTCATCCTCTGCGCCTCAGTTTCTTCTTCTGTACAATAGAGAGAATAAATCTTCACCTGTCTCACTGGGCAGTTATAAGGGTAAATGAGACATCAGATGAGGCTGTGACAGGAGACAGTGCAAATGTACAGAGAAGCTGCTCCTGTCCTCCCATGGCCCTGCTCACGATGGGGAATGTGGTCACCTACCCCATGGCAGTCCCATGGGCCCTGGGAGAGGGGCATTCAGCATGCTCAGGGGAGGGACTGGCGTGTCCCAGTGGGGGAAACCTGGCCGAGTGTTAACATCAGTTCAGTCCAGGTGGTGACTAAATGTTCTTTTTTGAATGTTCAAAATATTTCGTGAATAATTTTTTTTCTTTCAGCTATAATTGACAAATAAAATTGTATATATTTATGCTGTACAATGGGATGTTTTGATATGTGTGTACATTGTGAAATGACTACTACAGTCAAGCTAATTAACATATCCATCACCTCACATAGTTACTTTTTTTTTTTTTTTTTTTTTTTTTGGTGGTGAGAACATTTAACATCTACTGTCTTAGCAATTTTCAAGTATCCAATGTATTATTATTCACTATAATCACCATATCATACAGTAGATCTTCAGAGCTAATTTGGCCTGCCTCACTGAAACTTTGACCTACATCTAAGTTTAATTTACATTTTTAAAAAATGTATTTAAAATATATTTTTTAGTTTTTTAGAGACAGTGTCCCACTGTGCTGCCCAGGCTGGAGTGCAGGGCTGCAGCCTCAACCTCCCAGGCTCAAGCAAGCCTCCCACCTCAGCCTCCTGAGTAGCTGGGACTGCAGGTGAGAGCCACTGTGCGTGGCCTAATTTTTTTTTTTTTTTTTTTTTTGAGACACAGCTTTGCTCTTGTTGCCCAGGCTGGAATGCAATGGCTCGATCTCAGTTCATCACAACCTCTGCCTCCTGGGTTCAAGCCTCAGCCTCCCGAGTAGCTGGGATTACAGGCATGGGCCACCATGCCCGGCTAATTTTGTATTTTTAGTGGAGATGGGGTTTCTCCGTGTTGGTTAGGCTGGTCTTGAACTTCCGACATCAGGTGATCCACCCGCCTCAGCCTCCCAAAGTGCTGGGATTACAGGCGTGAGCCACCGCACCCAGCCATTTTTTTTTTTTTAACTGTTAAAGAAGTGTTGACTGGGCTCTTCCAGTGCTCTTGGTTGCTATGAGGAGCCGCCTGCCGTGTCATTCAGGTGTGGTGTGTTTATGGAGCCGGGCTCTGTGCAGGATGCTGCATCTGCACCATCAGGACCCAGCTCCCTGGTCAGAGGATACATGCCCCCATGTGAATTAACTGTGTAGACTCCTCGGATGACAGCTGCCTGGGGACAGGTGTGTGAGGGGTTGAGGGAGAGTGACTCAGCACCTGGGGCTCTGCCAGGGCTGGGTGCCAGTCCAGGTCAGGGCGGGGCTGGAGGTGACAAAGGCAGGTGGGGCCGATCTCATGGCCAGAGTGGGGCTTCCTGAAGCTGACGGCCCTCAGGTCTCTCATTGTACAGATGGGGAGACTGAGACCCAGAGGGCAGAAAGAACTTGGTCGAAGTCATGTGGAAAATTTGGGGGCCCAATCTCCACACTGATTTTATTTCCTACTTTTGCCCACTCTTGCCAGGGACATCCGGAAACATTGTTCTGGGTTCCTTCAGTTTTCAGAAAGTTCCAGGCTTGGATTGGCCTTTGTGTCTTTGGCCTGTGCTCTAAAGCTTAGAGGTCCTTGGGGGTCTGGGGAATGGGTCCCCAGAAGAGCCCAGGATGTGGGATGGGCACTCTGGGTGCTGGAGCTGGCTCCCTGGCTTGTGGAGTTTGTTATGCACATCTCTTCCCAGCTCCGAGCTCAGGGACTCAGCTGGCACCTGAAATGGCTGCGGAGGGAGTGTTTACACCACAGAAATTGGCCGATGCTACAACCCAGAGCTTTTCTTCCGAAGCTGGGAGTGGAACATTCAGCAGCACACCACTGCCTGGGCCCCATCCGCCTTCAACCAAGGCAGCTCCATGTCATCTGTTTTATGCATTGGGTCTGGGGGAGATTTCATTTGAGGGAGGGTTTAAAAAATTTTTTTAAAAATCATTTATTTATTTTAATCAATCCTGGGTATACCAAGTAAACCTATGCATTATGGACTAACCTGGGCTCACTTGTGTGTTTTGAACCAACCTCTGGGCTAGCAGGTATTCCAAGCCAACCCAGGTATTCTGGGATACCTTGTGTTTCTGAGCTGGCTAATATGTGTGGTTTGTATTAAAGTGTGACTTCTAGGCTAGTCTGGGCTAAGCGATGTGTTATGAGATAACGGGCATATTCTGAGATAACCTGTGGGTTCTGGGCTCCCCTAGGAACTTGTTCCAGGTCCATCTGTAGACAGGGAACAAACTCCAGTCCCAATCCCCTCTTAGTTCTTTAATGGTGGAGAGAGGCCCTCAGTTTTCCTTCTGATAAATGAGAACTAGAAGCTACCAAGAAAATTGGAACTCCTTTGAAAGTGAGTGTCTGGGGTGACTTGAAATGTCCAGAGCCAGACTTCTCCTGGACTTCTGTGGGAGGGAGAAGACACAACTGCTCCCGCCTGGGTCAGCAAGGCTGGGCTGGGTGCATGACCCACTGTGGGACCATTGTGGGCTCTGGGGAGGATGCCAGACAACAGGACAGCTCTCTCCCTTTCTGAGTTTTCTTCCAGAAGGAAGGCAGGGACCTCTTTAAGGACGTGGGTTCACCAAGTCGAGGATTCATTTTGGAGTCATTGGTGCATATATGGAACTTAGAGCTATGAAGTTAGATGGGCTTAGAGATGTTCGAGGCCTGCTACCCAGGACATTCGACTTTAGGAGCTCAAGGATATGAGGAGACAGGGGAGCAGCCACAGGGCCGATCAAGGGGACAAGGCACTGGGGCAGGTGCCTGGAGTTCAAGAGAGAGGAGGGCTGGGACAGGTTCCAGGAGGCTGGGGCACAAGGGCCTTCGAAAGGTGGAAAGGCGGAAAGTCTGGGAAGTGAAGTGTGGGCTGTTTCACAGAGGGCTCTGAGTGTCAGCACAGGGAAGGATTACTCCATTCTATCAGCAACAGGGAGCCATCGAAGGTTGGTGAGTGGAAGACAGGCATGAAAGACATGGCAGGCCTGGGGGCCCACTTGGTGACTGCAAATAGGAGAGAGGGAGGGCTGGAGGTGGGGACTAGGCTGTGCCCAAGCTAAGGTCTCGACATTAATTTAGGTTTTGGGGTAATCTTGAACGTCAGTTTCCTTTTATTTCAAGTGGGGTAACAATTCTAACCCTGCCAAATGGGCTGTTTTGTGGTGGGGGCGCTGACCGGCTCTATCTTCTCTGGGCGCCACGACCTGCCATTCCGACTCTGGCCGCTGGGTGGCAGCCTGCCCCCAGCAGCCCCACCCGCAGCCCGAGGACTGGGTCAGGGGGACTTTCCTGCGCTGTGACTGGGCTCAGGACCACCCCCAACCCAGCCTACAGTTTCCAGGTGGAGCCTTCGCTCCTTACCCTCCCACCAGCTCTTGTCCACTTGAAGGTTCTAGGGGCCTCAGGGCCATGAATCAGGAGCTCACTGTCCACACTGCCCGTCCACACTGCCTGCGTGGGGCCTCTCTCTGGGGCAGCTCTGTGCCAGGCATGGGGCATAGGGGATCTCTTCATAGGGATGCCAGATTTAGCAAGTAAATGCAATAATTGGGATATAATTGTACTAAAAATTATTTGTCATTAATCTGAAATTCAAATTTCTCTGGCAACTCTGCCCCTATGCCGCTGGTCCCTGTCGGAGGAGGCCAATCATTCTCACATCCACCCTGACCACAAGGTGCCTGCCAGCCCGGGCTGTCAGGGCCGAGGGCTGTCAGAGAGGGAGCTGGTACAGTGCTGCGGGGACCAGCCTCTGCTCACAGTCAGCTCCCTGGATGCTGTCCACCTGCCTGTCCACCTGTCTGACTCCCCTCTCAGGACAGGCTGGGCTCTAAGGATGCAGAGACCACCACCACTGTCCTCACGTTCTCTTGGGCTCTATTTCTGTCCTTCCAGGTCCCAGCCACCCGGCTTCTCTGCAAGGCCTTTGCAGAGTCTGGTGTGGAGCCAGATGGAACCCATAGCTCCTGCCTGCTCTGGGGGCCCTGCCCTTGGCTCAGCCTCTGTGGTACACTCTGCGTGGGCTCATGCACTCCGCTCACCACCCCTCAACTGGACCAAGGTAGCCAGAGGGTTGCCTGGGTGGCTCAGTGTCCCTGGGAGCATTGGCAGTCAGCCTTCACCAGGGTAGTCACGTGCCTAAGCAGGACTGGGTGGGGTTGGGGGGGTACAGAGAAAGGAAATGGGGAGGCTGGGGCTGGATTCTGAGGCACTGAAAATCAGCCAGTCAAGAGGAGAGATCTTTCTAGCACGTGGAGACATCATCCGTCTCTCCCCTCACCTCAGAAAACATGAGGCTCTGAATCCAGAAGTCCAGCTCTGGGACGCTTCCAGAGACCAGCTGGCCTCGCCTCCTGCTGGATGCTAGATGTGGAAACTGAGTCCCAGAGATGGTTAGCAAGCAACACAAGGGTTGTCCGGCCCCCTGTCTGAGCGTGGTCTCTGCCTCCTCCAGGCTGGCATCCGCCTCCGGCTCTTGGGCTTCGCGAGGCACTTTCTGTCCCTCGGGGTCCCCAGCAGACCATCTGCAGTGATGCAGGCCCAGTCCGGAAGACGTGGCCTCACCCACCCTCTTCACTAGGAAGAAGATTCACGAGGCAGGTGAGTTGGTTTAAAGGAACCTGCAGTCTTTTTATCACCCTGATGGCTACGATGGATTTTGTTTCAGGGAGTATCTGTAAGACTTTAATTAAATCAGGAACTCAGGCCCGGCCAGCTTCCCTGCTGCTTATCAGCTTCTTAAGGCCGTGATTCATTACCCAGGATTATTTTTTTCATCCCTGAAATAATCTTTAAAGGCCTTCTATCAGGGAGATTAAAGCCATAAGTCATACATGCCCACGTGGATGCTTTGTTTTCTCTGCACATGGGTGGTGTAGAGCCACCCAGAGGACTGGGCCATGGTGCTACCCCAGCCTCCTGGGCTCCTGCTGGGCCCTCTGCTGCTTGGACTGGGAGTGGGGGGAGTATCTGGTTGGCATGGCTCTCTGGCTGGGCAGAGGTTCGGCCATCATTGTCGGGGCTGAGGTAGCCTAGGCAGGTGGGGAGTGGGTGAGAATGGAACTCCCTGCTTTATGATTTTTCTCCTTTCATTTAACAAATGTTCGTTGGCCCCCGAGCCACTTCCTGTTCTGGGTGCTGGGCAGAGCAAGACAGATGACATGGCTTTTGGGGATACAGACAAGTAAGTGAGCGATGACACCACATTTCTCACTCTGCCTCCAAGCCTCTTTATCCCTTTGCCTTGACTCTCTCTCCCTCTGTCTTTCTCTCAAATCATAGAAGCAAGGCTTTCTTTTCCAATGGGTGGCAGGATTGCTTTGGAGGTAGTGGCTTTTGATCTCATGTTGAATTATTCACTGTGAATCTCCCTTGAGCCAGTTTCAGGGGCAGGATGGTCTCAGTCTGGATCGCCAAGCCCTTAAGAATTAATAAAGCCTCCAGTTCAGCCTCTAATGGGGACAAAGGTAACTGGGGATTTAGAGAGAGGAGGGTGGGCTGCCTGGAGGAGGTGGCCATGGGGACTTGGAGGTTGGACTGCCAAGAACTTGAACCAAGAGCATGACCCCTTCACCGGTTGCAGAAGGAGCCAAGTGGATCCTAAACCCTTGGGCTCAAGTGCCTGCCTCGCCTCTTTTTGAGGTAAAATATGTGCTGCTAAGGTTCAGCCCTTGATAGGCCCTCCCATGTGTTGGAGCCCTGTGCCCACTGTCCATTAAGTTGCTAGTCACACGGCCAGAGTCACACGGCCAGAGTCCATGGCTTCGGCAATGTTACTGTATTTGTGCAATGTTGTTTTGAGTCAGTTGCTGGCAGGGTCAGTGGACTGCCGCTGATTGTGGCTGCTGTGTGTGCGGAGGGGAGCAGGAGATGGAGCTGGGGAAAGCCTCCTATGAAGTCCCAGGGGACTCAAGAGTCCCACTGCACCTGCTAGACAGTGGGGCAGGAGTAGCCCCAGGCGCTTGCTTGCATGAGCTGATCTTTGAGGAAAGTGTGTATGGGAAGAAGAAATCTCAAGCATGGTTGTGAGTGGACAGAGATAGGGTGAGGGGTCTAGGGAGCTGGGGATCTGAGATGAGAGTCGGCCCCTTCCCCCCAGCTCAAGGCTGCGTCAGACTCCCTACTCCAGCATGTGACTTTCCTTCCTTTCCTTGAATGTGTCTTGTCTTCTTTCCCTGCCAGGTCTCTGCGCATCTCTTTCTACCGCCACATCACCTGGGGTCATCTGTCCGTCTCAGTGTGCCACACTGCCAGATGAGGTCAGGCCCCTGGAGTGGCTTTGTGGCATGACTTTGTGGGGCCAGGCTGCCTTTGTGGTTGTCAGTCCCATGAGACTTGGACTGTGGCTATTGGTTCATGGCTGTGCCCCTCTACCTGGCACAGAGCAGACCCTCAAAGAGTGTTTGCCAAAGGAAAAGATGAGCTGTGGGAGGTGCGGTCACACTGGATGGCCTTTGGAGACAGGAGACATTGGGGTCCCTGCTTTAGGTCCCTGGTGGTCCAGCATGGCTGGATCCAGGGAGAGAAGCATCTCCCAGCCCACTTCTGTCCAGAACACAGAGGGCCTCATGACGCACAGAGGACTGAAGGGTTGACCTGGGAAGGGATCAGACCTGGGATCCCCGCTCCTTTCTCATGAGGCTACACATGAGGCCTGGGCATAAGCACATAAGAGAGGTCCCTCCCTTACCCTCCCTGGGCCCCCCACATCTTTCTGGGGTGGGGTGGGGGCTGCAATGAAGCCGGTGGAGACGGTGCAGCCCGTGATCTGGGGGTGGACACTCTGTGACCTCCTTTATCCCACACTGGCCAGGTTGGAAGACATTTATATTTATATTGATTTGTGTCACCCACGATGACTTCACTTTCCAAAACAAAACTGAAATACATGCAGAATTGTTCCAATCGAGGCCACGCTGATTTTCTATAACATCTGCTCCCAATACTGTGTTGCACAGTGTGTGTGTGTGAGGAGCCTCGGGATTTTATTAGACAGTGATTGAGTTTTGGGGAGCTGTGGGCTGACCTGCAGTTCATCTAGGAGTTGGGGGGGGAAAGCCGACCATGGAGAGGCAATTAACTGGCGATTCTCCAGAGGCAAAGCCTCTGTCATCCCAGCCCCTCTCACCCGCGCCCAGGCTGCCTCCGTGTTCCAGGCTGTGTGTGCGCTGCTTCCGACAGCCTCCCAGCAATCTTGGTGGGTAGTTGCCACTCTCCCATTTGACAGATGAAGGAACAGAGACCCCAGGGTGCCTCATTCATTCATTCATGCATGCATCCATTCATCAAAAGCTTTATTTGGATCCACTGTGTGCTGGGCCCATGCTTGGAAGCAAGGGAGCTGGGCTAGAACTCAGCCCCATTGGGACCTGAGCTGGTGCCCTGCCCTGTCTCAGGCCTTTCCTCTCCCTGCAATGCTGCCGCCCAGAAATGGGCACCTCAGAGGCGCCTGATAAAAACGCGGGGACTGACCAAGTTAACAAGCCAAGGAGATGGCAGTGCAGGTAGATGGGGCCTGGATGGCTGGGCTGGACCCGGGCTCAGAGGTACAGGCACTGGGGTCTGGCCCTTGGGATGCTTAGAATCAGCCCTGTGCTGGTCCCAGCCCTGTGCCATCTCCTTTGCAGGCTCCCCTCCCACTAAATCCTGCTGGAAAACGGAAAACCTTAACAGTCCTTCATCTTCCTGCGTCCCCTGAGCCCTCGATTGCCCCCAATCGTCGTCTCGTCGTCGCAGCAGCCCAACCCCCTCGGTCCCTGCCTTGGATACAGCACGTTGAGGTTCTCAAGACTGTTTTTGTCTTGTGTTAGATCAACATAGCAGGAGCGGCGGCAGCAAGGGTGATGAAATAGTAAGACTGCTTATGTGTTAGGCTCCGTTTCCTAGCCACAATCTCAGTCTACTCAAGGACCATAGGAAGGGAGTGCTTTGATCATTGCACCCATTTTCAGCAGAGGAGACTGAGCAATGACTTTCTCTTCCCCGCAAAACATGGCCACAGCAGACACCGCTTTGGCTTAACAGCCGGGGCAGGAGAGCTGGAGGCAACAGAGGCTTAGAGCTGAGAGGAAAGAACAGATATTCGGAGTCCAGTGTTGGCATTGAACCCTCAACTGCTCAGAGCCTTGGTTTCCTTGCCTGAGCAATGGGCCAATGAGCGCTCCCTCTTCATGTAGCTTTTGCGAGGTTCATGAGATGGTGTGTGGAAAGCCCCAGGCTCAATGCTGGCACAGAGCAGATGGGGACAAAAGGCACCAACGAGGAGGAGAATGGAACAGAGAAGGCGAGACAATGATTCTCTTTCTCTGTAAGACAAGCCAAAAAGCAGTTCCCGGTCCTGCCTTTCCAGCCCCGGAGGGAAGGGAGACCCGAGACACCAGGTGCTAAACCAGGAGTCCTGGGGGTTGGGCTGTGTGGCCTCAGGCCAGATCATCTCCCTGAGCCTCAATTTCTTCCTTAATGAAACAGGACAGGCTGAGCCTCATTGTCCACCTCTTTAGGGCATCCCAGTGGCTCAAACAATGTCAGATAGGAAAGTTCTCTGAGAAGTTCCTGACATTGCTCAAATGGGAGGGCAACTGGCTTTTCCAGCACTATAAATAATTTACTCTGTTCTACCTCTCAAGTGATGAAAAAGAAACTTCTGCAAGAGGATGCTTCCAGTCTGAAATGATTCATCCCCTCTGTGAGATTCCTGTGGCTTCCTGACACACCATTGCACCTGCCTCCTGACACACCGTCGCACCTGCCTCCTGACATACCAGCGCACCTGTCTCCTGACACCAGCGCACCTGCCTCCTGACACACCATCTCACCTGCCTCCTGACACACTGTCTCACCTGCCTCCTGACACACCAGCGCACCTGCCTCCTCACACACCGTCGCACCTGCCTCCTGACACACCAGCGCACCTGCCTCCTCACACACCGTCGCACCTGCCTCCTGACACACCAGCGCACCTGCCTCCTGACACACCGTCGCACCTGCCTCCTGACACACCGTCGCACCTGCCTCCTGACACACCAGCGCACCTGCCTCCTGAGCTGCCGGGCCTCGTTGGTCTTGCATTGTCCTTTGCTGTTTGAGACCCTGGGGTCCAGTGCTTTGGCTCCTGGAGGTCACAGTGCTACCGGCTTGTTGGGTGGCTGCTCCCACCTCAGAGCCTCCTTTCTCAAATGGCTGGGATTGTCTGCAGGATCCAGCGTGATGGTGTACAGACACGGTGGCTGGTATGCAGCTCACAGGAGATGCATAAGACATGTCAGGCCACTCTTTCTTAACTCCTCCACCCAGTGCCTTCCCCTCCTTCCACATCAGCTTCCTCATCTATAGAATAAGGAGTTTAGAACTTGAACGACAGCAAAGTGTGAGGCCATACTTGGGGCTGCCTCACATTCTCTAAGGCCAATGGCAGCCATCACTCATCAGCCTGAAGCAGCTACAGAATCCTTAATCCAGGACCCAGAGAGCCTCAACCCAACAGTTCATGGAGGGCTGGAACTTCTAAGCCATGGATTTCTAGGGTCTGAAACAGTTTTGAGGTGGGATGTTCGAGGATTCCACGTGGGGGAGAGGATCTCAAGCTTGCTGGAAGGAGAAAGAAGAGTGGGAGAAGGAAGAAAATGATGATTCCCCATGTGTATAAGCCTTGTGGTTTCCAGAGCATCCTCACCTCAAGGGTGCCCTGTGATACAGGAGGGCCTGCCTGACAGGGAGGTGAGAGATGGGGCTGAGAGGCCCAGGCCTTGCGCTCTGCACCTTGTGACCCTTCCCCAACTCATGGCCCCAGACAGGCTCCAATACCTGTCATGGCCACCATCCTTTACTGAGGGCCTACTGTGCACTCGGCCCAGAACCAGGCATGCCCATCTATGATCTCACGACTCCTCACAGCCACCTGCACCCCCATCTTACAGACAGGCAGGCAGAGGCTGAATTGCCATGACTTGGTCATCAAAGGCTGCACAGCTAGATGGGAGCTGAGTGGGTGAGCTCCCATCTGTTCCTGCTGGATTTGCCCAGGCCATTAGCCAGGTCCCCGACATCAAATGAATTCTATAATTTGTAAACGCAGCCGAGTGGCTTTTACAGAGGAATGTCGGGAAGTGATAAAAAACACCTCTGATAGATTTATGGAACAGCTGAATGCCAGCAGCTTGCCTCTCTCCTGCTAGCTCCAGGAGCCACGTGAGGCTGGAGCGGAGGCCGGAGCAGGCTTTTGTGGCTGACAGCCAGGCCTTTCATCGGCTTTTACAAGACAGGTTTACAGCATGGAGGAGATGGGGGCACAGGGTGGGAGGAGGGAGCCACCTCCATCTGGGGCTTGGGCGGAATAGATGACAGATCAGCCCCTGAAGCCTAGGGGGTGAACAGCCCTTGCCCTTCCCCAGGGTTCCATACCCTCCCTGCCAATGCCTGGGGCCTCAAGGGCTGGGGGCATCTTGGGGTGGGGCTAGGAACCTCAGTCCTGACACATGGTGTGACCTGGGACCCTCGGTTTCCCTTTCTGGGCCTCAGTTTCCCCATCTCTAGTGCAACGGGGTTGAACTAGTGCAGTGGTCCTCAACTCCCACCGAGCATCAGAATACACACCCAGCAGGCCTGCCCAGCAGGGATCTGATTCAGGAGCTCTGTGGGGTGGGGCCTGGTGAGGGGTCTGCTGTGACTCTGATGGACAGCTGGGGCTGATAACCACTTCCATAGAGGGAGGAGCTCCAAGACCCGTGGGCCAGTTGACTGGTGAGTTCAGGAGGCTGCGGTGCTGTCTGGGGTCCCATTCCTTTCCTGAAACCCACCTGCTGGGAACAGAGTCACCTGGGCCCAGGAATGGTGGAGGGCAGGGAGACATGTCCAGCCCCCAGGCCTGAAGGTGGCAGCTGCACTCAGGATGCTCTCTCCATCCCCACCACCCTCCAGGCTCAGCATCAGCTGATGTCAGCTGGGAGTGTGTGGAGCAGCACTGGGGACCAGGGACCTTCCTATGTGCCTCCTTTTCCACATTACTGTGTTTAACCCACTGCCAAATCCTTCAGAGTCCCCCTTCTAGATAAATCTAGGATCCATACTGTGCTCCATCACTCCTGCCACGGCCTTCTCCAAGCCACCACCATGGCTTCTCCTGGATGCCAGCAGTAGCCTCCCCAGTAGTCCCTACCTCCTGAGGTGGCCTGTTTCCCCTACAGTGGCCAGAATGAGCATCTGCAGACACAAACCAGCCCCTGTGGCTCCCCCAAAGGCTGCTGCTGCTGCCCTCAGGATGCTCTCTCCCTGCCCTGCCCTGCCCTCCAAGGCCCCACTCTGCTCCCTTTCAGGAAGGGGTGGCTGGGTCCTGATGGAATTCACAGACAGAGCTCCAGAAGGCATGGAGCAGGGGAGGGGGTGAAGGCAGCAGGGTGAAAGTGGGGCTGTGATGTCCCCTGGTGTCCCCTCTCTGCTCATCACCAGCTTATCAAGGCTGGAAATCACTCGCTAGAAAAGACAAGCCCGAGATGCCCCAGGGGTGTGATCACAGCCTTCCAGGAACTAAAGGGTAGTGGCCGAGAAGAGGGGCAGACACTTGTGTTCCGGGAGCTCTCAGAGCAGGAGGAAGAAGGAAGGCAGGGGGAGAAGGGGAAGGGAAAAGTGACTGAAGAAAGGCCACTGTCAGCCTGCTGTAAGAACTTTCTAGCCCTTTGAGATGGTCCCTAATGGAACAGGCTGCCTGGTGTGGTGGGGAGCTACGAGGAGCTGTGGGCATTGGAGCAGAGGCCAGTGACAATGAGCTGAGGGACATGGTGATGAAGTTGATGGCCTCTAAGACCCCCCCAGCTCTTTGATTCCACCTTGACATCATATATGGAAGCCATTGGGAGGGCCACCAGGAGGTTAAAGAGTAGGGTGACCCACTGTCTCAGTTTGCCTGGCACTAAAGGTTTTTCAGGGGTGTGGGACATTTCGTGCTAAAGCCAGGAAAGTCTTGGGCAAATGGGAATAAGTCGGTTACCCTATGAAAACACGTCTTGTGGGAATGCGCCCCTCCCAAGCTAGCATGGCTCTGGCCCACACACTGAACTCCAAGGCTGGCAGAAATGCCCTGGACCCTCCCTGCCTCCACTCTGCCTCTCCCCTTTCTGTTCTAAAGCCAGGAATAATGGAGCCTGTCTCACTGGGAGGGGCAGACAAGGAGACACCTGGGCCAGGAATGCTTGCTAATGACAAGCCAGGCCACCTAGAGGCCCTCTCACTTGCCTTCCCTGGGCCTCTGTTTCTCGTTCTGTGCAGTGAGACCGTGTGGGATGGGTGACTGGAGAGGGTGCTCCCATGGGTACCTGTCAGTCTGACAAAGGGCCCCAGTCCCACCTCTTTTTCCCCTGGCCTGAGGCCACCTTGTCAGCCTGTTTCCTGCTGCGCATGGGTGTGTGGGGAGAGGGAAAGTGGCAGTTTCCTCCCTCTTCCTCCAGCAGGCAGGCTGGGGAGCAAGGGGCCTACTCATGCCAGTTTCCTGTGTGTTGCCTGCCTCAGCTGTCTCTCTGGCCCCAGCCAGGCACCCTTTGTCACTCCCACGCAGCTTCTGTGCCTGGGCAAGGAAGGGTAGAGGGCTGGCAGGAGGGGTGGACTTAGGCGAGAGCCTCTGCCTGCTCATGGCCTATGGAGGGCACACACAGAGCTGCACCTTCAGTCCTCAGTCCTCAGAGCGTGGCTGAATGAGGGTCCCAAAGTTCACCATAGCTGAGCTTCAGCCCTGCTGCTGCCTATAACCAGCAGAGCCTGGGGTGTGGAGCAGATGGCACAGGGCAGGGGTAGACTCAGTCTAGGAGCCAGGAAGCTGGGGCCCCATGCTGACCTCCCACTGACCTGGGCAGGCCAGTGATGAGCCTCGGTGTCATTCCTGCCAATTGCTGTGGCTCAGGCAGCAGGCCCTGCAGTGCTGGCACCTCGGATGGATACAGGCGCTGACTCTTACCATGAAACCTGCTCACAGGGCTAGTTGGTGCCCAGCTCTCCAGGAGCCGTACTCCCAGCTTCGCTCTTCCTCACATGCCCCCTGAGCCATCTACAGATTCCCTCATGGCTGCCATGCCCGAGTATGCACACTTGCACACACACATGTGCACACAAACCTTCCAACAGCCTACATCTTCAGACTCCCCATCTTCACACGGCCCCTGCCTCCACCCCCCACATACACACCTTCATATGCCCCTCATACCTTCACATGCTCACACACTCACGTGTACCCCCAGCCCCAGAACTACCTGGGAGGGAAGGCGATGGAGTGACAGCAGGAGATCATATGTTAAGAAGAAAAATTGCTGGAGAGGTTTGCGTGGGGGCACCTGCGTGATTGGCAGAGGGAGGGGCCAGCAGGGCATCCAGGCCCTCCCTGTACTTGAAGAGTCCTGAGCTGATCGCTTGGTCCAGGCCCCAGGCTCTGGTCTCCCTCTGTCCAGCCCTCCAGGGTGCCGGTCACCTGACAGTGCCTGAAAGGTCACCTGGCCCCATGCCCCTACCACAGCCTGGTTCCAGGCAGCAGCTCAGCTCTCACCACTCCACATCCCGGATGCCGAGCTTTAGGCCTCCTTAAAATGCAGGAGGAAATGAAGTGGGGAGAGCAAAGGTGACTGGCCCAAGGTTGTGTAGAAACCAGGAAGGAAACTAGATCTCCCCAGAGAGGCTGTGAGATGCACTAGAAACAGCAGAGCCTCCTTTAGGAGACGGCACTGTGCCGGCCCCACCCGATCCTCTCCACCCTTGGCCTCAGCCACCCTCCCTGGACCTCAGTGTCCTTCTCTGTCAACCATGGAGGCTGGCCAGGCCACCCTTCCCAGGCTTTTTTCCTGCCCCAACATGCCAGACAGATCTGCAGCCTCACTCCAAGCCATGACTGGGCCTCAACTGCCAGGACTCCTGTGTGCACTTGGGTGGGAGGTGGGAGGGGCTCCTGGGACAGGAGACTGGATTCTGGGCCTCAGTAGCTAACCCTAACGGGCCCCGGCGCTGGGCCATGAGCCCATGAAGACCCGTGTAGCATGGCCTTCCAGATTGCTGGTGTCTCAGGCTGCCGGTTTCCTGAGCTCTCTCATCCCACAGAGGGCCCTAGGGCAGTGGAGGGAGGAAAGCCCGAGGGTTCTGTGTTTGTGTAGGAGCCCCCAGGAGGAAGGGCATTCATCTGTTTGGGGCGCTGGAACCCTTTACTCAGTAATTCCAGAGGTTCATCCAGGTGGCCTTAAGATAATGAGGTTTACTGGGAGGAGAGATGGAGCCAGGAGCCAGGCAGCTCCTCCCTACCGCCTCTCTGCCTCCTTCCTGCCCTGCCTTCGGGGCCTCTGACTCTCCTTCTGCTTGTCTGCTCCGTCCTCCACCCTCCTCCTCTGGCCTCTTACTCTAGCTTTTCTTTTTGTAGAGATGGGGTCTCACTGTGTTGCCCAGGCTGGCCTTGAACTCCTGTTCTTAAGTGATCTTCCCACCTCAGCCTCCCAAAGTGCTGGGATTACAGGCATGAGCCACTGTGCCCAGCCCTCTTACTCTAGTTCTGTCCATAGCCCTAACTGATGGTCTGTTGCCCATGGGGCAGAGCCCTTGGTGCCAGTCCACATGATGGGCCTGGCTGCCCAGGGAGGGTCATTTCCCCATCCAATCAGTGCCATCTGGCAGATGTGGGCGGGACCATCACAGCTAGAAGAGGACATGGCACCCTGAATGACATGGCAGTACATGGGGATGGTGTGCAAGGCTTCCTGGAAGAGGAGAAGTTGGGACTTGGTCTTGAATGAGAAGCAGGATTTTAAAGTGTGCTGAATGTTCTGTTTGTAGCTCAGGGAATGCTAGAAATGTGGGCTGAAGAATGATCCACCTAGAGAAGTCTCAGAAGCCATGGGGTGAATGGATCAGAGCAAATGTGGGGAGAGGAGGAGGAGGAGAGGAGGAGGAGGGATTTGCAGGCCAAGGGTGCAAATCTGTAGAAGGTTTGCATTGCAGGAGAAGCTCAGGGGCAAGAGCCACTGGGACTGGGATCAGAGTTGGAGCAGGGCTGGAATGGGGCTGTGTGTCCCAGAACCAAGGGGAGTGCGTGGCAGCTATGAGAGAGTCCAGAGTGACAATTGGGTGGCTGATGGTGACCCTGGTGAGAGCAGCTTCTATGCTGTGGTGGGGCATCGCCTGACTGCAGCGGTGAGGGTGTAGACACAGCAGGCATAGGCCTCTTTTGATGTTCGTGAGTGAGAAAGGGCCCCAACACCTGAATGCTTTGCATGGCCAAGGTGAGCAGTGAGAACAGTGAGTGGCGATGCTCATGCCTGCCTCTCTGGGGGAACCATTTGGGGTTGGCATGGTCTGGATAGAACCAGAGGGAGGGCGGCGGGAGAGAGGGTGGAATGCCCTAGACCAGGTTGTGGGAGGCTGTCCTCCTAGGAGCTAGACACCCCTGTCTTGGCTCTCTACTCTCTCTCTGGGTGACCACAGGTTGCTTCCGTCTTTGATCCTATTTCCTTATCTGTAAACTGGGATAATGATTCTGCTCTGCCCCTGCCTCCCATGGTCATGGGGAATGAAATGAAGAGTCATGGTTTAGCCCAAGTGCCTATTTGTTGATGGGTGGGGCTGGGGAGGGAAAGGAATGACCAAGCCTTCATCGTTCACTAGCACTGAAGGCAAGGGGTTGACCTGGGTGCCCATCCAATGCAGGCGCAGGGCTCCTTCCTCAAGGAAGCTGCAGAACAGAGATGACCCTGCATAGCTGCTGGGAGAAGGTGGGTCTTGAGTGAGTCTGGCCCCGAGAGGCAGGGTCTTGGGGGAGTGGCCTGTTGGCTTTGCTAGGCCTGGGCTCCGTAGGTTGACCTGCCCTTACACAGCATCTCCCCTTTAACTAGGAGCCTTAGCCGGAAGGAGGCCGTGGCTGATGGGAGAGTTTCTGGCATCCTCAGGTGGGCAGGTGAGTGAGAGGTAAAGTCCTGGGTGAGGCCCTACTGAGAGATCCCAAATCGATCTGAGGATCTAGCAGCCCATTTCGCAGGAGGCTCCTATTGCCCTGCTTCCAGAAAATTCGGGACAGTGTGGGAAGTTGAAGGATGGTTGCTGCAGTTTGGGGTGTTGGGAGAGTCTCATGGATGGCTGCGTAAAACAGGGGCATGTTTTGAGTCCCAGGCCCTTGCTTTCTACGGGGTGTTTGGGGGGGCTTCTGTCTATGGTCTATGAGGACTGCCCACTGCCTCCATTCCAACTGGGAGTGGGTGAGGCCCTCGCCCAGCAAGAACCAGAGGGAGGAGGAGAGACAGCTTCTGTTGAGGTCTGGGCACTCGTTTGGGGGTTATATCTCCCTGGCAGCCAGGAACAGTTGATCCCCCAGACCTTGGTCCCTCGTGGCCTCTCTGTACCCTCAAAGTTGCCCATGCCCCCAGGTTTTCCACCTGCTTCCTGGGCTCCCGGCACCTCTTGCTGGACCTGTGGACAGGAGCAGGTTGGGATCAGACTCAGAGGCCTTGGCTCACTTTGGTGTTGTGCTGAGGGGCTGGGGTCTCTGTTTGCCAACCCCCGCACTCCCACTCCACCAAACCAGTTTATGAAACTGCAGAACCACAGTAAACTCCTTCCCCTGGCAAGCCAAGGTGGTTGGGTGGGGTTGGGGTGACAATATGTTTCCAGGGGCCCCAGGGTTCTCTCTTCACAATTACCCTGCTAGAGACAGCCTCTGATGATCCAGTCTGGGCATGTCACCAGGCTGAGAGGGACGGCCCACCCAAGAGAAGCCAAAACAGGTCCCCAAAGAATTTCTGCAGGCTGGGACACCTGAGTGAAATGAAGAAATGGGATTCAACAGAGAGAAATGTGAAGTCTGCCAGCTAGGTATGAAGGGCCAGTGGCTCAACTTGAGGGAAGGTTGTGCAAAATCTACTTGGGAACGTTTGTTGACTTCACACGAACTGATACTGTGAGCAGTCGCCAAAGCCCTGTACAGGTTTGAGTTGCGTTAACTGTTGACATCGGTCTGGCTGTGCATAGACCACAGCCCAAGTGAGGAACCCTACCCTTGGATAAATGTTGGTGAATTGCCCTGTGTCTTTTGGAGAGGAGTGGGTGGTGCCTGGGCTGCAGAGTCAGGCCAGGGCAGGACTTGAAAGGAACATGATGGAGTTCTCAAGGATCTGAAGGTCTATCTGGGGGAAGGAGAATTCCACTTGCTCCAGGTGATTGCTGAAGGCAGAGCTAGCTCCTGAGGGTGGGGAGGGCCAAAAGGTAATTTTCAGCTCAAAATGAAGAGAAGTTTCTAGGTTACCATTCTCCCCCAGTGGCTGCTGGAGGCACAGGGGCAGGAGTGAGTGTCTCAGCACCAGCAGCAGTGTGAGCAAGGGATGGTGTGTTGTCACGTGTCTTGCACATCCTAGGTAACCAAAGGACATTTAGTCCAAGGGATTCCTAAGAAAGGGATGGCTGAGCCCTGCACCTGGGGGCTGACAGTATTGTCTGGGAGACTTGACTCAGACGAAACAGAGGAAGCGGCAATCAGTGGCAGATTGGTTCCACCTTTCTGGAAGAAGTTGGTCTCAGTTAAAGCTGCCCTGCAGTGAGCAGCAGCCTGTCCTTGCAGGAGTGCAACTGAGACCAGATAACCTTGGGCTGGAAAAGGGATTCCAGTTTCGGGCATGAGGAGGGGGTTGGATGTGAACAGACGACCTCTGCGGTTCCTTTGAGTCCAGAGTTCCTTGGCAGAGAAAAACACCCGCAGAACTCTGAGCGGCACACAAGGTTACGGAGGACGGAGCAGAGATCCGAATATAGCTGGCGGGAGGAAGGAGGCAGCGGGCGAGGGGAAAGTAGGTCCTTGGAACAAATGAGGTGGGGCATGAAATTAACGAGGCTGGAAAAGGGCTGAGCTCAGGGACTCCTTTTTAAAGACTGTCTTTTAGCAAGAAAAATGAGGAAAAGAAATTTGGGCAGTGGAGATATAATGGAGATTGTAAATGCAGCTGTGGACAGCTGGCCCGTTGGCTGGAGAGAGGGGCCTCTTGGAGAACAAGGAAGAGATGTAGATGGGTCTGGGATGACCCCAGCGTGGCATGCAGGGCGGATAGGAGTTGGCTGCTGACATCAACTGCCCACACCTTGAAGGCTACTGTGTTCCAGCCCTTGAGGTGGGCCATTCTGTCCCCCTACTGTCATGCACTGTGCTGTGACCTGCTTATCTTATCCCCTGACCTTGGCACATACTCATCCCTCACTGGGTATGCCACTTTCCTCCTTTTTGCCTTTCTGTGTTTCACCCCAATCCCTCAGCTGAGTCCCTACCTCGCCAAGAAACCTTCTCCCATGGGCTCATAGCCCATACCCAGTTCCGCTCTGAGCATCTGGGGACCATTCCACCCACTTGGCACTTGGATGGACACACTCTTAGGAGCTCAAGCAGCCTGTCTGTGCAATGGGGCAGGGCCTGTGCACCAGGCTTGGTCAGCAGGGTGGATGGAGGACATAGGATGGACAGTTATTTGCCCCCATGGTGCTGGCCCTCTGGAAATTTAGAGTCCCCAGAAGCCCCCGTCATGTCCTGCTTCTTATCTGCGATGTAGGAGTGAAGATGGAGGGGCTTAAAAGGGTCCCTAGTGGCTTTCCCTTCCCTGGCCAGTAACCCAGGCTGCCTGCTCCCTCCTTCCAGCCCTGCCAGCTGGCCAAGCTTATCCTGGGGCCATGTCCAGGTGACAAGGCCCTGGAAGAGGCCCAGCCAGCTGGACTCCTGTGGAGCTGTCACCAGAGCCCCAGAACGTGGGGGCTGGAAGGAAGCACAGAGGCAACAGGGCCCCTTCTCTGGGGAAGACAACCAGGGACACTGGGAACCTGAAACCAGAGCCATTTCACACCTTGCCTATTAATTGCCAGATTGATTTTGGATCCGAGTCTCCAGGAGGACCCAAAAATCAATCCCCTCCACTCCGTGCTTCTCTGGGCTCAGGAGTTATTCTTAAAGCTGCAGCTGTCCTGGCTGTTGTGGCTGAATCCTCCTGTCCAAGAGCAGGCTGTGGGTTCCAAAGCATGCTCAGGGCTGGGCAGTGGCTGGTGGCTTTATTCCAGATCCACTGATCCTGTGTAGGGAAGACTCTTACCCTGAAGGGGAGCCATGGGGTGTGATTGGAGGGGTGTTAAGAAGGCTCTCATTCTCAAAGCTCCCTCCTACCAAGATGCCCAATATCCGTAATGCCACTGTTAGGAAGTATTTCTTTGGATACATTTAGGTCAACAGTCCCAGCTTCCAAAATATGGAGGCCCAGGAGAAGGAACACAGATTAGGGCTGTACCATTGCAGTTCCTTGTGAGTGGAGGCACTGGAGGCCTTGGGGCATCAGAAGAGCTCCGTGTGAGGGGTGAGGAGCAGGAGGCAGATGTCAGGGCATGGGGGAGGGGAAGTAGAAGTTGAAGACCACCCCAAGAGGAGGCTATGGAGGGGTGGTGAGCAAAGGAACAGTAGGTACCCCCAAGGCACTTCCCATTTGGGGGGCTGCTTTGGGGCTGTGGTGCTGGGAGACTGGCCGTGTGGCAGGTGAGAGAAGATGAAGGAACTCCCATTGCCTGGGTACCTTCTGTGCCTCCAGCCCTGAGCCAAGCACAGTGGCAGTCTGATGTCACCACCACCCTGTGGGAAGGGCTCCCACAGCCTTGTTTCTTAGATGAGACACTGAGGCGCATGAGGCTGGGCGACCTGCCCAAGGTCACACAGCTGCTCCTGCGGCATGGGGACTGGAGCTCGGATCCACCACCTCTTCATGCGGTGATTTCACTGCCTCCCGCCTCCTCTGCAGAAGGGGCCAGGGGTTGAGGAGGTTTCTAAGAAGTTGGGAGAGCCGGATGGAGGGGGGCACAATGGAAGGGGTACCTGAGGTCAAGCATGCCATGATTTCAAGAACCTGAGGCAGGAAGTTCTATGACCTGCTGATGTTAGAAGCTGGGGACAGCCCTTGGGCATCCGTTCCTCAGCCTCCCTGACATCCTGCCCTGGTGCAGAGCCCCCACACGTGGGAAGGCCTGGTGGGCAGGTCTCCTGCGGCCTCAGCCCAATGGCTGCTGCCTGCTACTCCATCACGGCTGTGGAGATGTGGGCTTTAGGCAGGGTCACTGCAAGTCAGCCTGTGTACTTGGGGACATGGGGACATCATTGCTCATCCCCTGCCCACATGGACCCAATTACTGATGCAGCACTGCATGTTCCCACGGTCACCAACAAGGGCCTCTTTCCTGGTAGCATCACAGATGGACAGAGAGGTCCTGGGCCTCCCTCCACCCCCCGCCCACAAGCCCATTACGCTAATTTCAGGTGTGTCTCCACTTTGCTAGGTTGGAGGGTGGAGTGTGTGTGTCGGGGGCGGGGGGGCGGGGAGGGAATGAGGCAGCAACTGTAAGCTATTTGGTGCAGTTACAGGGAACAACTCTCATCTTTGCCCAGCCCGTGAGCCCCTTGAGATTTGGGGCCATGTCTGTTTTCCAATAGCTGACCCCGAGGGCCTGGCACAGATGTGGGTACTCAGTGCATGTTTGCTGAGTGACTGAATGGCTGAGTGAGTGAATTAGGCATCTCTTGGTGGCCATCTCAGTCCTCGCCCAGCCACAGCTGTGCTGTGTGGCTTTTGGTGAGTTGCTAGATGTCTCTGTGTGCAGATGCCTGGAAATAATGCCAACTGGGAAGAATGGCTAATGACAGGCAAGTGCTGAGGGGAGAGTGTGGGCAGGAGGGCCCTGCAGTTTGTGGAAGGTGCCTGCAGTAGAAACTGCTGGGGACACTGGGGCCTCTCTCTTTCTCCCAGGGCAAGGCTAACGTGGGTTGGAGCACAGTGTAGTCCTGAGGGGGAGGAAGGGGCTGTCCTAGGCTTGGTTAGGGTTGGGAGCATGTGGACTTGCATTGGAACTGAAGGGTGACAGGGAGGGCTGGGTCAGGGTTTGGCCAGGGGTTGAGGTCAGGGGCTGGCTCAGGAAATGGCTGGGGGCTCATGTGGATCCTGAATGAAGAAGTTGGTCAGGCCTGGGCACAGCTGGGGTTGGCTTCAGGACCTCAGCTCAGGGCTGGACCACAGGTCTCTCCAGCCTGGGGCCAGTGCAGATTCTGTCCAATAGGAGCACTGGGAATGGCTTACTGTCCTGGCCTCATTTGCTCTGAGCACACCAGCTGAGTGGGTGGATACCCAAGGCTTTCTGAGGATGATGGCCTTGAAGAAGTCCTCCTGTCCCCAAGGTGTCCTTGGGGAAGCTCAGGGATGCCCAGGGACCCAGGGGCCATTTCACCCTGTCTGTGTGTTGTCAGGGGAAGAACAGAATTGCCCAGCTAGCACTGACTGGCAGCTGGAAGGTGGTGTCATCAGCATTTCTCACACATGCATGGCACTGTATAGTTTATGACCCCTTTCCTACCCTGCGTCTTCTCATCCTTTCCACAGCCCTGAGAAGCAGGCCTGACAAGAGAGGATACCTGTGTTACAGACGAGGAAAACAGAGGCCCCAGGAGGAAGCTTGCCTAATGCCACTCAGGAGTTAGAGGCAAAGCTGGGAAAGGCCCTGGGTCCCCAGACTGCCCCTCTGGAACTCCACATGAGGGCACCTGGCTGTCCTGCCCGGATGCCATCCCCAGGCTAGGCTGACACTCACGCCCATGCCCTGCTGCCCACTGACACCCCGCAGAGCTTAACACCCCGCTAAGCCTGCCCTGCAGCCCTTGCCAAGTCTGTCCAAGTGGCCTCAGTCATTGGCAAGTCACATTGCTGACATCACAACTGCATAAAATTAATTTATTTAGTTAAGGGAGGTGTTAATTAAGAGTTCTCGTTTATTGTGTCTTTGCAGACAGCTCTCAGGGGCTTCTGAGTTGTCATTGCTGGTGACAGCAAAAGCTAATGGCATCACAAGTTATTAATAGGATGGTGTAAGAGGCGGAGGGGCAGGAGCTGAGGCTGTGGGGGATAGAAGAAGAGGAAGCTGGGGGAGGGGAGGGGATGGTCCCCTACTTTCTTCTCACCAAGTCGGGCTCCCCTCTGCAAGTTGATCCAATCACAGGCATTTTCTGGGGGATCTGGGGTTTTCTGCCAAGCCCCGTGATGCTCAGGATTTTGTGAGCCCTGAAGGAAGTGCCCAGGCCAGTGCCCACCCACTCCTGCTGCTGCCCCCATTCCCACAGTTCCTGGCGTTTGCCTTGAAGAGTGTTGACTCTCACATAAGGAGCTCATTCTTTGCTTGCTTTGTCTCCTCACTTACCCTGACCCTGAATATCTTGGGTTGCATCTAATGACTGGTTTAGCTCTGCCTCCCCAAAGCTTAGCATAGAGCTTGGAGCTTCATGGGAGGGCAACAGATATTTGCAAAGGAAATGAGGGGTTCTCTGCCCTCCAGGTGGTCTCCGGATCTGGCCTTCTTGCTGAGAGACCTTGGGGTCGTGGGTGGGGATGGTGGGAGAGAGAGGGCAGGTGGATCCAGCCTCTCTCAGTGTCTTCAGTCTTGCAGCCCTGGAGATCCACAACCTGGGGAGTGGATAGACCTTTGCTGATGAAGGTGGGGTGTGTGCAGGTATGGGCAGCCAGGTGTGGGGCAGGCTTGCTAGGGTAGGGTAGTGAATGGGGGAGTCTTCAGAAACTCTGCACAAGGACCCACCATAGGGAAGAGGGAAGAAGAGATTTTAAACTATTTTTAGCTAAACAATGATGGCTGCAAATCAGCCACTTGGTGCAGTGGAACAAACACAGCCAAGGAACTCAGACCTGCAGGCCTGTCCCTGACAGTCTCTGTGACTTTGGGAAGATAATTGCTCTCTGGGCCTTGGCTTCCCATCTGTGAAATGGAGAACTGGGCTGAAATTGACACATTTCAATGCCCAGTGTGTTCCACACCTTCCATGTCCTGCACATCTCACCTTTCAGTAGATGTGCCAGCCCCTTCATGGTTATCATCTCAAATGCCTACAGCTTCCCTGTAGGGGAGATAGTCTATCATCCCCTATTACAGTTGGGTAAACTGAGGTTCAGAAGAGAAAACAGAGGCCATTTAATTTGCTCAAGAACCCATAGTCAGTGGAATTTAAACTCAGGTTGGTGCTCTGTCCAGAATATCAGCTTATCTCCACTGATCACCTGGGATGGGGCTGGTACAGGGGAGACCCTGCATTAGATGCGGGCTCGCTGACCAGGGCAGGCAGAGCTGAGAGAAAGGAGGAGAACAGAGCACCTATTGGATTCAACGGGCCCAACCACTGAGCTCCTGGGGCATGGGGGGCCGGGTATAAGACCATTATGGGACTAAACACACCCTGCACCATGAGTTCCAGCAGCCGCCTGCCCCAACTGCCTCCTGCCTGCCCTTCCTCCTCTCATCTCAGAGACACCGTCATTCATTCAGGACACACTTGTTAGGGAGCTGGTCTGACAGCTGGGAGATGAATCAGACTGTCCCCTGCCCTCAAGGGGCTCACCACTGGGTAGGAGAGGTGGCCCTAGGAACAGTAAGCCCCACGGTGGGTCACAGGGATGGAGATAGCACATGCACCTGCCCAAGGAGCGAGGGAGCAGGCGGCAAGTTCAGGTCAGCTGGGGCTCCCTGGCAGGAATGATTGCCTTTTACTGAGGGAGGCTGGCCAGGAAATGAATTCCTAAAGGAAGTAACCATCGAGCTGAGTCTTGAAAGGTGAGTAATATTCACCAAGTGGAGGGGATGGGGTTGTGGGGTGGGCCTTCAGGTAGAGGAGTGGTGTGAGCAGAGTCTTGCAAGTGTGGGAAGAGGGGTATTTAGAGGTGAGGTGGGCGAGGGCCAGAGCATGCGGGCCATTGCACACCAACTTAGAGTCTGAACTTCATCCAGCGGCCTCCCTGGGGATGCTGCTGAGAGTGGGAAGAGGGAGATTTCGTTTGGGTTCTGCCAGAAGCCACTCCCGAGATGTGTGTTTAAGTGTGGGAAACACTGTAGGGACAGCAGGAAGGCAGCAGGGGCACTACCGAGCCAGCTCCCATGGTGGGTGAGTAAAGCCCAGTCCTGCTGGGGAACCTGAGAGCTGGCACAGCACATGGCCCGCCCAAGGAGCGAGGGAGCAGGGGGATTTATGTAGCAAGTCTCACCAGCCATTGCTTGAAGGCTGCTCGCAGGAGGCATTCCTGGCATTTCTGGCCTCTCGTCAGTAGAGAGGACCCAGCAGTCAAAGTCCTCAGGCAAATAAATAAAGATGTTGGCAGTTGGCAGTTGGGCCAGTGTGCCCTGAAATGCGAAGGATGAGGGATACAGGTGGAGAACCAACAGTGTCTGCTACAGTGGCTGAGCTGGGAGAACGTCCCAGAAAGGAGGGTAGAGCGCTGCTCAGCTTCTGCCAAGTCTAGGTGGATGGACTCTGAGGTCTGCTGCTGATGGAAGAACTGCCTCCAACTGCACCTTCGCCAAGGCCTCAGTCTGGGGGCCGGACCTCAAGACAGGAAGATGCAAAGAATTTGGTCCTAAGCTCCAGCACTTGAAAAATACAGGTCTGAGTTCAAGTGCTGATTGCCACTTTCAAGCTGCGTCCTTGAGCAAGTTACTTAATATCCTTTAACTTCAGACTTCTCTGAAAAAGGGGAGATAATACTACCCATGCTGTGGGACTATTGTGATCAATAAATGAAATGATGTCTGTAAAGTATTTAGCCCAGTGCCTTGAATACATTATGTGCCCAATGAATGTTTATTTTTGTTATGATTTTTTTATTCCAATGACAGGTAAAAAAGGGAGGAGCAAGATGCAGGCTTGTAGAAAACACTGTCAATTTACCAGCCCAGAGTAATTTTCAGTGACCCACTTTGTCGTTAGGAGTTAAACAGGCGGCCGGGTGTGGTTGCTCACACCTGTAATCTCAGCACTTTGGGAGGCTGAAGCAGGAGGATCACCTGAGGTCAGGAGTTCAATACCATCCTGATCACATAGTAAAACCCTGTCTCTACTGAATACACAAAAATTAGCCAGGTGTGATGGTGCATGCCTCTGGTCCCAGTTTCTCAGGAGGCTGAGGCAGGAGGATTGCTTGAATCCAGGAGGTGGAGATTGCAGTGAGCTGAGATCATGCCACTGCACTCCAGCCTGGGCAACAGAGCGAGACTGCCTCAAGAAAATAATATAATGTAATATAAAATAAAATAAAGAGAAAAATGGAGTGGGCAGTTCCTGGCCAATAAGGCCATTCCTGGGGCTTGGAGGTGTTAAACAGGCTCATGTAGCATTTCTGGACTTTGTGAGCATAAATTGAACCTGCAGCAAGTGACTTTATATGTCTCTGCTCATAGGCACTGGTTGTGACAGTCATTTCTTTGTCTATGACACCTGTATCCCCAAGAACTCAAGATCAGCTTCAGACATTATCTAGTGATTATTGTATGATCTCAAGACTATCCTTGAAATAGTCTCCGAAGATATGGAGCAGAGGAAGGAACACTGGACAAGGAGTCTGGGGTCTTATTTAATTTTTATTTAATTTTGTTTTGTAGAGACAGTGTCCTGCTATGTTGCAAGGAGTCTGGAATCTTATTTAATTTTATTAATTTTTTTTTATACAGATAGTGTCTTGCTATGTTGCCCAGGCTGGTCTTGAACTCCTGGCCTCAAGTGATCCTCATGCCTTGGCCTCCCAAAGTGTTGAGATTATAGGCATGAGCCACCATACCTGGCCAAGGAATCTGAATTCTAATTCGGGCTCTAAAATGAATGTCAAATTCCTTGTCTGAAATGTGGGGATAAAACCACATCTTGGTCTCTTCCTAGGGCTGTCATGAGGATCAAATAAGATCATGAAAAAAAAAGATCATGAATGTGGAACTACTTTGAAAACTACAAATTACCATCCAGAGTTGGGTCTAGAGGCAGGTGACTTGATTCCTGTGCCCTGGGGACTTCCAAAGGGCCTAAGAAACCATGGCCACTGGAGTAGCCTTACATGTCATCATGCCACTCTAAGGATGGCTCAGGCTTGGACTCTGGTACAGGCAGCCTGGGAAGAAGAAAGAGTGCCTGGGGAACCTCGGACCTTGGAGGAATGCCTAAAGTTCTTGCTCAGGAACATCAGTGGGAATGCTCTTAGCTGGTCCCTGGGGATGGAGGAAAGGCAGAGGAGAATGAGATTGGCAGTTATTAAACCAGGAAGTGAGGTGGTTACCTGAGAAGCATTCTGACCAGTTTGGGGCAGTTTTTCTCATTTCCCTATGCATGCAGGAACATTTCGGGATGTGGCTTAAGGGCCTCCTGTCCACACCCAGTTAGTGAAGTCCAGGGAAGCTGATTCTGGCCCAGGTGGCAAAACCAGTGGTCTCTCAGAGGTCATATGGCTTTCTTTTCTTCCTGGCCATAGACTGACCTGCTCTCTAGCCCTTCATCTCAGTCAGACTGAATGCAACTCCACCCCATCTCAATGGTCAGCCTTGGTGTCCTGCAATGTGAAGTCATTGTGTGCTGGAGAGGTTGTGAGTCTGGGGCTAGAGGTCCAAAAAGAGGGGACCTCTGTCTATACAAGCAGCTCTGGACTCAGAACCCCCAAATCCAAGGAACTATTTTCACTATTGCCCAGAGAGTGAAAGTCATGGCCTTAGTGGAGCAGAGACAGGAAAAGATACATACCCCAACTTGGGATGTCTGGGTGGGATGTGTCCTCCAAAAGAGGACAATAATCTCTCATAATGATAGTGAGTGGATACCACCAGGATGATGCATTGTCACCCTCTCCTTAACTCCATAAAAGGCACCCAAATGGACAAGTCTTCACAGCCTTTCTTACCCCTCTTAGAGTACAATGGCTTTGTGGGGCAATTTTCATTTTGGGGGCGTTTCTCTGTGACTTCTTGATTGGAGAGACCTAAGCTATAGAATGAAGATTCTTGGTGCTATTTAGAGCCCCTCTGATACCTGAAAAAGGCCTGCTCTGGTGACCTCAGGGCTCAGACATGACTGGTTCAGGGCCAGGGAAGGCAGTATTGAGAAGTTTTTGCATAGGTTCAGATTTTAATCTAGATTTAGGGACCCAGTCAAACTGTCTCCCTAAGATTTTATTTTAGTTTTCAAAGCTAAAACCTCTAAAAAATTGGCTCTGCTTGCAGTTTAAGTAAAAACCTTCATATTTATGGCTTTTCTAATTTTCCTTCAGTGGTTCACATCCATTTAACCCTCTGAATCTAGAATATGCTTTGTGAACTGAGATTATGAGAGGAAGCCAGTTCAGAAGACAAGGGTCATAGCATCCAGAGGTTTGGAGGAGAGGGACCTGGAAAGGGGGATACAGGGATGTAGTGGGGGAGGTAAAGAGGGGATATTGGTAAACCAAAGGGTGAGAGTGAATGGTAAGTCATCCAGTGGTCTAGGAGAGAGGGAGGGGTGAGAGTTGAAGAGAGAAAGAGAAAACATGAAGGAGAGAATAAAATAAATGTTTCGAAGAGAGATGAAAGTGCCGTAAAATATGGGGACAAGACATTCGGGAAAAGAGAGATCGGGAGGCAGAAAAGACGAAGAGGAGGCAGATGAGGCAGGGGAAGTGAGGTGGAAAGAAGGTGGGAGGGGGGTAGGGGTTGGGGCATGGAGGTCCCAAGATTTGGACTCTTTTTTGTCACCATGCATCTGTACAGCAGATAAATACAGTGCAGCTGGGCTTTTCTCTCTTCTTAATTGACATCTTTGGATCTATCCCCGCTTGACAAATCAGGCCACTTATTATTAGTGATGACAAGGATAAATATGACAGGCATTCATTTTGCATCTGGGCCCCCTGATAATAGAAGTCAGCACACCAGCCCCTCTCCCCACTGCTTCCTCACCCCCGGCTTGGGCTCCCTAATGGGGAAACTGAGTGGCCAGGAGCTGTCCATGGCAGCATCTACAAACCCCCTTCCGGTGGGAAGCCAGTGGACAGGAACTGTCCACGATTTGAGTGGTGCTGAAAGCCTCTATACCCTGCCTCCTGTCTGATTCCAACATGAAAGCTGGGTGGCTGGAAGCTGTCCACAGCCTATGTGGTGTTGAAAGCCCTGTCCCCAGGGCTGGGGTGGCAGGGTGCATCTCTTTCCCACAGAGCACAATTACTTCTGGCATGGAGTAGTCAGTGGCTTAAATTTACCTGCCTTGCCGTGGTTCTAAAAAACCTGGATGACTTCAAGTGTGTTCCTTCCTAACTCTGGGTCTCAGGATTTCCACCTTTAAAATGAAGGGCTGGATTAGGTGTTCTCTCAGGGTCCTCAAGCACTAGCCTTTTCTGTTATCAAAAGCCTTCAAGAGATTCCTTCTGCTTATAGGATCGAGCTACAAATCCTTTAGCCAGGCCCTGAAGGCCCTCTCTGGCCCCTCTCCACTTCCTGGCTTTGCCCTCATTCTAGTCAGACGAGCCTTCTCTCAGGCCTCAGTCACACTCTTCTTTTCTTCCCCTGAGCCTTTGCCATCCCCACTGCCCTCCTTCTGCCTCTGACTCTCTCCCTTCTGGATCTCTGGGAGCACCGACCACCTGGGCCCCTCCTTGAAAAACAATGGCCTTATACTCAGTGTGCTTTCAGTTTCTTATGTCTTATAAGGCTGTGTCTTGCATGGCTCCACTTGAGGGACTCACTGGGGCCCGGGTCATGCTCTGATTCAGTGATCAGTGGCTCACAGTTTCCCATGACCCTGTGTGTGGAGCATGGGTGAGTACTTGTGGTATTTTGACCCAATAAGCTCCTTTAATAAAACTATGATTGCTCTTTCAAGGCTGCCAATGAAAGAAGATTACTCCAAGAAGTGCTTAGCTAAGGCTTGTGGCCCCCTCTTTGAGACAGAATCTTTCTGAGGCTCCCACTCTAAGCTGGCATGGGTGGCCAAGGTCACACTTACGTAGACAGATAATCCTGCCTCATGTCTCCATGAAGTGGCCAAGACATGGTGGGTCACACAAACAAGCCTCCATCTCTGTTTACTCTGAGCCTACGACAGTCAACCCAATGCCCTCATTGTATGGTTGGCACAGCTGTCCCACCTTCAACTTCAGTGACTTTTCAGGGAGCTTCCAACCCACTCGCCCCACTAGAGCTCAGACTACCTCATAAAGTTTTCTCTCTGGAACTCAACCATGGAGGATCCAACTTGATTAGTGGAGATGTGAGAGCTTCTCTGCACACTGTTCCCATGCAGGTGAGTTGCCGCTCCCTCTGCCCTGCAAAAATAAGGAGCTTCCATCTGTTGGGCTGGGCAAGCAAGTAGAGAAGTGGTGGTTCTCTTTTTTTCGCTAAACCCATGGGAAACTAAAAGTGGCCCAGAGGTGGCATCATGCATGAGGTGGGCATCATGAGATAAGGGACTCCTCATCTCAGCTGAGCAGGCAGAACCACATCCTGACAGTCTAGAAAAAAAATCTTTGGGAAGAAAATTCTCTCTCCTCCCTAGGCCCATTATCAGCCAATTTACCAGAACAGGCTTTGGCATCCACTCTGCCCACTGCCCACTGCTTGGCAGAGCCCCTAAAGCCATGGCTAGTAACCAGAAGTTCCAAATGGTTTAGAGGGGAGAGCTGTGTTTGCTAAGGGATCTGGCTGTGTCTGACAAACTGAAACCATGTGCTTGGTGGCCTCAAGTCCTCTGGGAAAGTGGGCCCAGAGCACTAACCTTCCCTCAAATATACTGGCACATTCTCAGAATCCCAGCGTTTGCCCTGTTGAACCTCATATCAGTGATCAAAGGGCTTGGAGATGATCTTAGATTCTAGACCAACTCCTGTTTTTAAAGATGACAAAACTGAGATTTCCCTAGGAAGGGAAAATCAGTTGCCTGAGCTCACACAGCAGAGAAAGGAGCCTCTTTGACTCTTGGCTCTCAGTCTCACGCTCTTCCTCTTCCTGCCAGAGTGTTTGCATTTTAATAGACTTGTGGAGGCTGAAGTGCCTCAGTGTCCCCTCTAATGGTAGGGACTTCAGGCATGGTGACATGTGGTGATGGAGCTTTTGGGGATCCATGCTGAGGCTGTCTCCTACCTTGTGGAGAATGTCTATGACCTCCAGCAGAAGAACTGTACAGAGAGCAGATATGACAGGGCACCCCTTTGGAAACTACCTTTAGGACTCTGCACTCTCCCAGGCTGATGGGGGTTGGAGGACCTCATTTGTCTCTGCACTGGGGGATGAATGGCTCGGGAGGAGCTAATGAAATCGTCTTCCCACCTGACACACCAAGACAGTGACGGATGGCTCGTGTGGAAAAGGCAGGTGTTGGCACATGGCCCATTGGGCAGGGTAGAGAATAACACGTCCTTCAATGTCACTGTAGGTCACAGTGACGGCTGGGGCCTCAGGGAGGGGGCATGTAGGCTCTGGAGTGCAGTGACAAAGACCCCAGGGAAAGTCAGTCCCTCCCATAGCCCCCTTTCTGTGACCGGCAGACAGAAGGTCACAGTTGTAAGTGTGATAACAACCATATAATCCTGCTAGCTCGTTGTCACAGTGGAATTATACAGGCCCAGAAAGGGATAGTGAGTTGACCAAGGTCACACAGTTAGATAAGGTCAGAGATTGCTGAAAAGGTCCTCAGTGGTCCAGGAGAAGGAGAAGAGTGACCTCAGGATGTATCACTGTAGCACTGTTCTCACCTGCAGGGGAGGGCAAGGGGAGGGTCCCACTTTTTGCCTAGTATTGGAGACCTTGATGATCTGTCTGCACATTCTCTTCCTCCTTACTCTGCAGCCCACATCATCTGCCTTCCACTCCCAACTCTGAGCCTTAGTTTATGCCCGCTGAGGACCGATTGTCCTCCAAGGGGCTCCCATCCATCTGTCTGCTTATCTATGAGAGGCATGGGCCCAAATGCCATTTGTCATCATGCATTCCACTTGGCATTCTGAACTCACTCCCAGTGCAAGGTCCCCACCTGAGTGGTGTCCCATTACCATGCCCTCTCCCCATTAGTATTTTGGAAAAATCTCTCCAAAGAACATTCTCTTCCATGGCAACCATTCCTGAAGTTTTGAAAGTATTACAGCTACATGCCAGAAGCCTGCATTCCTGGTGTACAGGAAATAAGTCAGGCCAAAGAGGAGAGAGGGATGGAAGGAGAAAAAGGTGGAGTGAGTTATTGGCCTCTCTGCAGGCTTAGAGCAGTTTCACCCCAACCCTGGCCACTGAGATCTTCACTTCTTTCTGGTCCAGGTGGTCAGTCTGGCCTGGGTGGGCCTGTGGGATTTGACGGAGGAAGCAGGAGAAAGAGTGGCCCCAGAAGCAGTTGCTCCCCTCACCTCTGCCAGGGGCTCCTCACCACTGCAAGTGGTCTTGTGAGCATTAGCTTGCCTGGCACCTGCCATCACAGCCCTGGGAGGTGAACTGGGCATTGTTGGCCCCATTTCTGAGATGATGACATTGAGGTCCAGGGAGAGCAATGACCCAGTCCAAAGGGATCAGTGGGTTAGTGGCATTTGTTCATTTTTCTCAAATCAATAAATATTTACTGAGGCACTGAGCTAGGTGCTGGGAATATGAAGATGAGCAGGGCAGACATGATTCCTGTCTTGCAAGGCTTTTCAGAGGCCCCAGGTGCCTGCATTGCTGGGTCTTTGGCCTCTGGAGGTACATGCATTGGCAGGAGCACTATCTTGAGAGTCCTTCCTTGAAACTCAGTGTGCAGATTTATACCTCAGAGCTCTTCCTCCTGTCCAAGGGACTTTCTTGGAAGCCGGCATCCTTGTGGGCACTTCCCCACCTTCTTCCTTCAGCGCATCCATCGGCCCCTCACAGTGTCTGGTCTTCAGTGTCCCACTTGCCAGGACCTCCTCCCTTAACTGCCACTCACAATTCCTGTTATTCACCTTTCACAGGGAGTGAAATGAAAGAACAAATAGGAAAATCTTTACCTGTACAGCCTCTTGGATGATGGGGTGGGAAGTAAAGGCCTGCCGCCCAGTTTCCTGCTGCCTGGAGAAATCTGGAAGATCTCCTAGGGCTTTGGAGAATGAAGGTACCCTTGTCTGGTTGCCACCACAGCCTCCTCCCTCTCACCCCCACCTCCTCCTCCTCATCTTCAGCCCACCAAGGCCAGATTTGTCTCGCAAAGTGGCATCATTATAAACGCATCAGCCTCCTCTGGACGCCTGTGCCCGCTCCCGCCAGCCCATCCAGGCTCGATTACATCTGAGGCTGTCTGGGGTAATTAAGTGACATTAGGACGCATCCCCCATTGTAATGCAGTGTTCAAAGCCCTGGGCTCTTGCTTCCCGAGAGCTGCTGCCGCTGCACTGAGGTTGTGTCTGCCTAATGCACCCCACTGTGATTGCAGCTAATTACTCCACAGACAGGCCTCATTAGTGGTGGGTTCAGGATGGAGGGTGAGAAGCAGGCTGTCTCCCCTGCCTCCCCCAGCCCACTGGCTTCTCCTCTCCCTCCATGGCCCAGCTTGCCTTACTTTGCTGTTGAGGCAGAATTAGAATAAGGCAAAGGAATTCCCAAAAGAGGGCTCATCTGGACAAGGTCATCTACTGAGCCACAGGGCCTTCAGGAACTTTTCAACTACTTTATTCAACCAATGGGAAGCCAAGGCCCAGAGGAGGTTACTGACTTGTCCAAGGTCACACGGCACAAGTGAAATGTGCCACCTTTCCTAACTGCCCAGCTTGGAGGGTTGGGGTGGGCAAAGTGGGATTATGCACAGCCAGGACCCATCTGGGTCCAGAGCTAGTGGGAGAAAGGGCTCATGGGCACCCAGGAAAAGAGCTGGATGACTACGCTACCCCAGAGGCTCTTTCTGGTCTCTAGGCCTTTGCAACTCTTGCCTGGAATCCTCTTCTGATGCCCTGCACCTGCCACCTTGCACCTGGCTGACTCCTTTCATCCTTCAGGTCTCGCTTTCTCTAGCAAGCCTCCCCTAACTCCTGAGTTTGGTGTCCCTCATATATTCCTCCATGATACTCTGTACTTCCCCATCTTGGCAGTCCTCTCTCTGAATTGTCAATACCTAATACCCCACATGACTATACCCATAGGAGGAGCAAGCGCTGAGACCCTTTTGTTCATGTAGTAGGCATTGGTCTAGCTCACAGATGGCTTCTGATAAGAATCAGGAGAAGGAAAGATGTAAGGATTGATGGCTGCTTGACCAGTACCATGAGTACCATGGTAAGGCTGTTGGTATTCACTCACATCTGAGAGTTTCTTTATACTTCCTAGCCTCCCTTGCGCTTAGGTTGGTCACATGACTCACTCCAGCAAATGGGATGTGAGCAGAAGGTATATATGTTACCTGGAATAAGGTGAATAATTATCTGGTGTGCTTTTCTACAATCTTCGTTGCCTGAGTGATGCCAAGATAATTTTGAAGCTGCAAGATGGTGGAGCCACAAGATGAAAGGAGCCTGTATCCCTGAGTCACCACACAGAAGAGAGACATCCAGAAAAGCTACCTGACATGGGTCATGTGGGTAAGAAATCAACCTTACTGTGCAAAGCCACTGAGATGTTGGGGTTACTTATGAGAGTGGCTAGTGAGAATTACTCTGACTAATATAAGGGGGTTAAACTTGATGGGATGCAAATAGGAAATGGGTTTTTTTCCAATCACTGCTTTTAAACATGCTCCTATTAAGCCTCCTTTCCCTGTCTCTTGACAACATCTTGGACAGATTCTAAGGTTTTGGTTACTGTTGGTTGTTAGAAGAGCTTCATCTTAGTAATCAGGATTCACTTTCAGGGCCAGTCCAGCCTCAGAGATTTATGCTCACATCCAATTGAAAACTTCTTCCTTTCCTTCAGCTCAGGTCTGACCCATGGCTTGGAGATCAAGATTGGTCTGTTCTTTTGTTTCACTTCTACTTTCTTGCCCTCCTGCTGCTGGCTCCTTGAGAGTCAGGGCAAGGATATAGAGGAATAGTAGAAAAGGGGGCTAAAAGTCTTAGGTAGGTCCCCGTCACTGTTGTAACGTCACTGCTGATGTCCTGGGTGTCAGGTTATCAGAGGCTGGTGTTTGGGACAGTGTTTTTGTTGGTCCTTTTGAGGCACTACATGGACCACCATCTGTCCCCTTCTCTGATGGTGGTCATGCAGAATGCAGCTTGGGATGGCTTCCTGTTATACTCTTCTCTCCTGTCCTCACCCAGTTTCTGCCACCAGGGGTATGTCCCAAGCCCATGGGGAACTCATGCTTCCTTCCTACCACAGGACAGCAGACTGCCTCACCGATTCTCACACTCCAGTGTGGCCTGCACCAAGGCAGGCACCTGAAAGACCTGGGAGGTAACAAGTCCAAAAACAAGTGGAACCATCTGTGCCTTCTTAGGGGCCCTATGGAGGGAGGAAGGAAGCCTGACAAATAAATGGGACTTGGAATTCTGTTGGTCACAGACTTGTAACATCGAAGTTGAGGAGATTATTTTGTGTCTTAAAAGGATTCCTCTAGGACTGAAGTAACTTGGAGTTTGGCTAAGTGGAGGGTGAGGATGAGACAGATTGTAGCACCGGTCTGTGCTCTTCGGAGGTCATGGGTTCTTTGGGGAATATGATGAAAGTTCCCTAGAAAAGTGCATGTATTCATGTATGGATAGTATTGATTATGACATTTTAGGGCATCCTGAATCCCACTGTGTCTCCCAGAGGGGTCCATGAAATCCCAGCTAATTATCTCCAAACAAAAGTGCTGCTCCCCTGAAGTCTGATTCCTTCAGTGTGGACCCATTTGGGGACCCTGGCACCCACCCCCTGCTCCCTCCTCAGACTTTCTCTGCAGCATCACAGTGAACTTACTCTTCTCCAATGCACATGACAATTCCTGCCTTCATGTCATAGCCTCTGCTGTGCCTTCCGCTGGGGCATACTTTCCTCCATGCCACCCAGGTCTCACTGTTGTGCAGAGCTCAGCCTACACTCCATCTTTTCTAGGAAGCCATTGGTGGTAGGCAAGATTCTAAAGACATTGCCCCGAGACTCCTGTCCCTGGCTATTCAGTTGAATATGAATTCAGGTAGGCTGTGAAGAAGGGATTTTGCAGATGAAGTTAATGCTACTAATCAGCTGACCTTCAAGTAGGGATATTAACCTGGATTATCTGAGTGGCCAAACATAATCATATGAGCCCTTAAAAGCAGCAGAGGATGGCAGGAGAGTCAATCAGAGAGATGTGGTGGAAGGGGAGGGCAGAGAGATGAGGCAAAAGAGAAGGTCAGAGCAGAGTAAGTCACAGTGCAAAGAGGACTTAACACTGCATTGCTGGATTTGAAGATATGAGAAGAGGCCAGGAACTGAGGATGCGGGCAGCCTTCAGAAGCTCAGAATCGGGCACCTTGATCCTGCAATGGCATGAAACTGAATTCTGCCCCCAACATGAATGAGCCTACAAGCAGATTCCTCCCCAGAGCCCTGGGAAAGGAACACAGCCCTGATGACACCTTGATTTTGGCTTTGTGAATCCCAGAGCAGAGAACCAGCTGAGCTGTGCCATGCCCAGATTTCCAACCTATAGAACTGTGAGATGATAAATAGGCATGGTTTAAGCTGCTGAATGTGTGATAATTTGTTACAGCAGCAATAGAAACTAGCACATCATTGGCAGTGCATTAAATAGGGCCACAAAGTCTTTGACATATTGAGAGGTGGAGGTGCTTCCCTGGTCTGTGACTGCTTTGACCAAGGTGGCCAGCAGAAGTGAAGATATACAAGTTCTAGGTCCAATTTTTAAAAACACTGAGGCCAGGCGCAGTGGCTCACACCTGCAATCCCAGCACTTTGGGAGGCCAAGGCAGGTGCATCACCTGAGGTCAGGAGTTCAAGAGCAACCTGGCCAACATGGTGAAACCCTGTCTCTACTGAAAATACAAAAATTAGCTGGGTGTGATGGCGGGCACCTGTAATCCCAGCTACTCAGGAGGCTGAGGCAGGAAAATCACTTGAACCCAGGAGGCGGAGTTTGCAGTGAGCCAAGATCGTGCCACTGCATTCCACCCAAGGTGACAGAGCAAGACTCCATCTCAAAACAGACAAACAAACAAAAATACTGTCAGCTGCCACATTGGTTTCTTGGAGCTGGGAGCTGCCATTTAAGAACTTTGGCTATGCCGAGACATCCATGCAGAGAAGAAGCCCAAGCTAGCTATGTGGAAAGGCCATGTGGTCAGAGGTGCCTGGTCAGTTCCAGCTCCCAGGCATTAGTCATCCCAGCTGAGGTCACGGACATCATGGAGCAAAGTCAAGCTATCCCCACTGTTCCCTGTCTGAATCACTGACCCACAATACAGAGAGATACAATAATAATAAACAACTGTTCTTAAGGCATTAAGATTTGAAGTAGTTTGTTACACAGAAATAAACAACAGGACTACACCATGTCAGTTTCAACTCCCAAGGATCTCTCCCTTCTTTCAATCCCTGGAGCTCACTATGCTGCTGCCCGCACTTGACTCCAGAAGCTGATCTAAATATGTCTGCAGCAAGAAGGGTCAGTGGTGGGGTTGGCATGTTTCCCCTGCCCTGAGGACCCACCCTAGCAGGTTACACTGCACACTTGAAATTTCTGGGTGAACTCAAGGTCTTGAGTCTGCATCTGCAAGTTAGTGCATGGTAGACCAGTGAAGGCTTCCCTGGCCCAGATCCTTTTGCATATAGTGTGCTCTGGACTATATGGAATTCTCCCTCCAGCCTACTAGTACTACCAGGAAGACAGCTGTCCCTGGTGGTGGCAGCTCAGTTAGAGGAAAGCCACTTATTATGCTGGACATACCCAAGGATTACCTTACTCACATCCCTTCTTGTGAACTCTGCTCATGAGAACAGAGGGTTCTTCCCTCTGTTCCGTGTTCTCATTTCCCCTGGGGTCAGCCCCATCCACCTCAGAGAATACAGAAAAGGATTTTCCCCCACCAGCCATGCCCCAACTGCCTAAGGTTGACCAGTTCTCGGGTTACTCCCAGGAAGCAGTGGGACACTTTATGCAAACTAAGGAATGGATTGTACCAAACCCAAAGACAAACCACCAGCCTTTGTGATCAGACATGATTTTGTCTTCTTCAGGGGACCGAGGGTAGAGACCATGGTTTTGATTTCTCTGGGTCCCCAGTGGTACCCAGAATGAGGCTGGGCATGAACGAAGGTTTATGACGGTCAGTCAGCATCCCTGAAATGAAATTTCGAGTCCAGACATCAGAGCTATCCTAACAAAATATCCTTCCTGGGTTTTGATACCTTTCTCTGCGGGTACCCTTGGTTCAAATGAAGTCTTATGTGGAAACTGCACAGCCGTGTCTTGGAATTGGGGGATGAGCAGGAGGCCCTGTTCCCTCCACCTTCTGATCACTCCCATGGCATCTCTGAGGCACCTCCAGGGAACTCTGAGATCCATAGGGCATAGTTTGAAACCCATGGATTCATCCATTCTCATGGTTTTCTAGTAGATAAACTGAGGCTCCAAGAAGGTCTGTGGGTCTGTGGCTTGCCTAGGATCACACAGCACATAGAAATATTGGGACTAGAACCCCCATCCTAGCTTCTTACCTTCTTCCACGCCCCACTGTCCTAGCCAGAATCATAAAGCCCTAATATGGAAAGGCCCTCTAGGTCAGCACCTCTGGGAGCAGGAATCCTTTTTGTAGGGTTCTAACAAGAAGGACGGCATCAGCTTGCATTTCCTCTAGGGGTCGGTTACTCACTACTTCCAAGGCAGCCCATTTACTGGTAAGACTGTTCTAATTCTTGGAATGTTCTCCTTTATGTTTAACCCAAAGAGATCTTCCTATAAATTTTTGTTCCATGTTTCCAGGGTCAAGGTTATCATACGTTATGTATATGAGGGCCAAGAATCCTACCTATGCTGTGGCCCTGCTGCAGGGACCTTTTAGTGTGTGTGAGAATGTGTGTAAGTGTGTGAGTGTGTGTGTGTGAGAATGTGTGAGTGTGTAGAGTGTGAGAGTGTGTGAGAATATATGTGAGTATGAGAGTGTGAAAATGTGTGCGAGCATATGAGTGTGTACGAGTATATGTGTATGTGTGTGTGAGTGTGTATTTGTGTGAGTGCGTGTGTTTGAGTATGTGTGTGTGAGTGTGCAAGTATGTGTGTATGAGCATGTGTGTATATGTGTTTGAGTGTGAGAATGTGAGTGTGAGAGAATGTGTGAGTGTGAGACTGTGTTTCAAAATGCGTGAGCATGTGAGAGTGTGTATATGTGAGCATGTGTATGTGTGAGTATGTATCTGTGTGTGAGTATGTGTATGAGTGTGCAAGTGTTTGTGTGAGCATGTGTGTGTATGTGTGTGAGAATGTGTGTGAGAGAGTGTGTGAGAATGTATGTAGTGTGTGAGAATGTGTGTATGTGTGTGAGTGTGAGAGTGTATGTGTGTGAGTGTGAGTGTGTGTGTATGTGTGTGAGTGTGAGAATGTGTGAATGTGAGCGTGTGTGTATGTGTGAGAGTGTGTGTGAGTGAGTGTATTTGTGGGAGTGCATGTGTGTTTGAGTGTATGTGTGAGTGTGTGTGAGAATGTGTGTGTGAGAATGTGTGTGGGAATGTGTGTGAGGAATGTGTGAATGTGAGCATGTGAGAGTGTGTGAGAGATTGTGTGTGTGTATGTGAGCACATGTGTGAGAGTGTGTATGTGTGAGAATGTGTATATAAGTGTGTGAGTGAGCGTGTGTGTGTATGTGAGAGTGTGTGTGTATGAGTGTGTATGTGTGTGAGAGAATGTGAGAGTGTATGTGTATGTGAAAGTGTGTGAGAGTGTAACGTGTGTGTATGTGTAAGTGTGTGAGTGTGAGACAGTGTAAGAGTGTGTGTGAGAATGTGTAAGCAGGTGTGTGTGAGAGTGAGAGTGTGAGAGAATGTGTGTGAGTGTGGTGTATGTGTAAGTGTGTGAGTGTGAGACAGTGTAACAGTGTGTGTGAGAATGTGTGTGTAAGCAGGTGTGTGTGAGAGTGAGAGTGTGAGAGAATGTGTGTGAGTGTGGTGTATGTGTAAGTGTGTGTGTGAGACAGTGTAAGAATGTGTGAGAATGTGTGTGTAAGCAGGTGTGTGTGTGAGAGAGTGTGAGAGAATGTGTGCGAGTGTGTGTGTGTATGTGTAAATGTGTGTGAGATAGTGTAAGAGTGTGTGTGAGAATGTGTGTGAGTGTGTGAGAGAGTGTGTTTGTGTAAGTGGGTGTGCGAGAGAGTGAGTGTGTGAGAGAATGTGTGCATGAGTGTGTGAGAGAGTGTGTTTGTGTAAGTGCATGTGTGAGTGTGCGTGTGCACTGTTGTTACCCTCCCACCCTCAGCTATGATGGGGGAAGCTGGCTCTTCCCTGACAAGCCAATCCGCATGTCTTTGCCTCCATTGCCTGGCTGGCAAGCAGGGCTGAGGCTGCCATGGTGGGTGAGGGCCTGCTCCTGCCAGGCCAGGGGTTCAGGAGGGTAGCCAGGTTATTCTCCCGGTAAGGTGGGGAGGGGCAGGGAGGCAGAGGGGGAGAAGGCTCTCCAGCTCACCCAGCCACCGCTGCTTCTGGCCTACCTCCATGTCTTCACCCTCCTCACAGGCACAGTAAGGCAGACATCAGTTTGGCGGTACTGAAGGGCTTTAATAGAGTGGGAGGGAGGCCAAGGCTGTGGATCGAAGGAGGAGAACTTCAGGGCAGAGATCAGCATCGCCCACCAATCAGTATTTCCTAAGCCCTGGGGTGGGCTGCAGAGCCAGAGCCAGTTAAACTGAGGAACTCATGAGGCCCTCATTCGGTGACAGTCACCATGTGTGCCATTGGATTCCAGAGGTTTTTAACCGCTGGAAGGAATCGGAGTTCATCTCCTGCATCCTTTCTTTCCTCCTCTCACAGTGTAGATGGGGAATGTGGCTCCACAGAGGGGTCTTCTCCAAGGCACCTCCTCACAACCATTGGCATTAAGTTGGGGACACATCTCCCAGCTTGGGGCTGGCCTCGATCCAGAGGAAGTCAGTAGTGTCCTTCACTTTGTGACTGGATGGGGACCAAAAGTCACTAAATTTTCAACATGTTTCCTCCCTACCCAGCCTACCAAGTAGATAGAGATTCCCACAGAACTTCCATCTAGGGGCCAGAGCATCGTGTACAGGAGCCCTCTAGGAAAGGGCAACTTCTTCCTGAGGAGGACCAGGACCACAGACCCTGAGCAGGACTAGCTGACTGCGTTAGACAGACTTCTCCAGAGATCTGGAGCTGCCACCAGGACAGGTACGGTTTGAGGAGTGCAGCAGAGAATACTCGATGCCTGACGCTCTTCACTAATGTATCGTGCCGCCACTCTCGCCTGGCCTCGGAACCCCACACTGCTCCTGCAGCACCGGCAACCCTCCCTCCTCCAGGAATGTGCTTTGGTCTCAGCAGCAAGGTCTGATTGTTTAAGGAATACCCTGTAAGCAGAGCGGGCCGGACTGGAAAGAGAGGGAGGAGCCATGTAATTTGAAAGGCTGGCCTAGAAGACTTACAGTGAGGTTCCCCAAGATTGGATCAGTTCCTGCACTTCCTGGGGCTGAGCCCTGTTCTGTTGTAATAAGCACTAAGTAGGGAAGAGGTGACCAGACACGCACCACCATGGCTGCTATGACTCCAAACACACAAAGTGAGCCCCTTAACCCTCCTTCCAGAGGGATGCCTTCCGACTCAGTGCAGCGCAAACTTAGCCTAATAAAGCCCAACTCCCCTTTTGTATTCATCATATTTTAACTTCACCTTTCACACTCAAACCCGCCAATTTCTACCCAAGCCCGCCCAGCCCAACTCAGCCTACTTAAACGCAATGGCATGTACTCAGCCAGTGGGCACCGTGCATGGTTAACCACGTTGTACCTTGCACAAGGGTGCCTGACTGAGCCAGGCAACACCAAGCCCTGCTGCCCCTCTGCTGGGGAAATCCCACCTCTTAGGGAGCAGGAAAGGAGCAACAGGGGATTAGTAACCCCTCTATACACACTCACAATCACAACATTCCCCGCTCAGGGCCCCCACCTCCACCTAGTGTCTCAATGGGCTTGGGGCACAGTCAGGTCTGTGGGGAAAGTCTGTGAGTTGCCTTCTCTCAGCCTCCCCCTGGCTAAAGGTGTACAGGCCAGGTGAGCAGTGCACTTAAGAGACCCATGCTCTTCCACACCCAGCCCAGAGAGACAGTTAGACAGAGCCACAAACAGGGAGGGACACTGGACCACAGAGTCATAGAGAGACAGAGAGGCAAAGACAGACCAGGAGAGACAGACAGGAGCGTGAGTCAGGGACAGAGAGAGATGAAGCAGGGGAGGCGTTGAGAGAAGGAAGTGTTGGATGGCAGGGGTGGGGAGGGGACCACGGGGAACCCCAAGTTTAACTATGGGACTCCAAGTGTTGCCATGTGGCCTTAGGCAGGCAACCCGGCCTCTCTGGTTCTCAGACCACCCCCTGACCGAAAGGAGAGCTTCCTTGATTCTTTTCAGCTGGTCAGGAATGGTGTGGGGCAGGGAGTGGCCCTGGGGTGGTGCCAGCCCTTGCCAGGGCGGGGCCATCTGCAGAGCCAGGAAAGCTACAATGGTGAGGGAGAAAGAGAGGAAGGACTGAAGCGGAGGGATTTTGCTGGTGCTCGGGCTCACTTTCTTCCCTTGAAAGGAGCAGCAGTTATGTTCTTACCACCCCGCCTCAGTTCACGTTCATGATCAGGATGTGACTGAGTGTGCATATGTGTGTTTGCACTTGTGGCTCATGTACCATTGCATATGTGTGACTATCTGGATGTGTTTGTGACAAAATGGTGTAAATGAGAGACAGAGAGAGAGAAGTGTATGTGTGTGTGTGCATGTGTGCACACGCATGTGTACATGTGCACATGTGTCTTTGGGTTGAGAGCATATGTGTGGCTGTGGGTGAGCAAGGTGACCGTGTGTATGAGTGTGGATGTGTATGCTGCATGATGGCTGCATGTGTGCATGCCAAGTGTGTGTTGGTGCAGCTGCTGGAGAGGAGGCTACAGACAGAGGTGGCTGCCTTGAGCTGGCTGTGTCTATGGCTCTGGCGTAGCAATGAGCCTGTCACATAGTAGGCCTATACCATATTATGGTGAAATAAATGCTTGGTGGGAGTCAGTGAGAGGCTCCTGGACTTTTAGAGGAGGCCTGTAAAGTTAAGAAAATTCTAGCCAGGGGGCAATCATGGACACTTACACGGTGTTTTCCAGTTCCCCAAGCCCTTCACCTGAGTCCTCTTGTTTGGGTCTTTTCACCAAACCTGAGGGATTTAACCCCATTTTACTGATGAGAGAGTGGAGGCTCACTTTTCCAAGGTCTCACCAGGGCCTAGGGCAGAGCCAGGGCCATGACAGACCCCCTGCTGCAAAACCTGTAAAACCCTGCTGTTTCCCCTTCCCTGGGCACAGGAGCTGCTGAGAGTGTCCCTGATGGTGCAGATTTTCACTATTATTTGTGTTGGGTAAGAGTGTCCGTGGGCAGTCAGCATCTCCAGGGAAACCACAGTGAACACTCTTTCTCTAACCCATCCCTCCTCCCAGTTGTTCCGCCGTTCCCTGCGTCCCCTGCACTGTAGCTCTGTGCCTAACTGGGTAACTCAGAGCCAGCCCCTTCCCTCTATGGCCCTCATTTCTTCATCTGCAGGTGGGAGTGGTGCTGAAGACTAAGATGGAGATGACTGGCACCTAGTAGGTGCTCAGGAAATACTGGCTTCTAAGAGGAGCCTGGCTCTTTCCCCTGCAGCCCCAGCCACTGCAGCTCTTTCTTGCTGCTTCTCCCGAGTCTCACAGATCGCCTGGGAAATCATCTCTGACCTGCTGTTTCCCAGCCAGCTCACTTGCTGCTTCCACATGCTGAATCCCACATCCTCAGGCCTTACTGGAGCCAGAGGCCCATCCTGCCCACCCTCCAGTGTCTAGCAAGACCCACCCCTAAGGCACAAAGGGCAGAGAGGTGCCTGTCCCATGGGCTATGAATCCTGTTAGGGAAAAGTTCTCTCCCAGGGTCTCAGCCTAGAGAATCCTGTCTTCCTTTGCTGGGCTGTCTTGGTTGGCCCTTCCCCACAATGGGACTCAGTTTCCCCATCTCTACAAGGATGTGGTTACTCCATCTATAGCTCAGACCCCACAGGTCCCTATGGCTCTGATGAAACACCCCCGGACTAATGAGTTTTTCTGCACACAGTTCGGGTGCTTTGGCCTTTGCCTTCAGTGAGCCGGCCCCACTATCTATCCGGTGAGGCCGTTTGCCCTGCTCTGCTAGGACGAGGTCGGACTCCAGGAGGCCTGGGCGTGAGCCTCCCCTCTGTCTGTGCATGCTGGTTTGGGTTCTCTGAGCCTCACTTCCTCATCTGTCAAATGGGGAGAGTGATAAGGACCCTGCCCACCTCCCAGCACCAAGCCAGGTGAGGGGAGTAAAGCCCTGCAGAGACTCTGAAGGGTTGCAGAGAAACAGCAGATTGCAAGCTGGTCACAACGTGGAGGTGAAGTGCATGGTGGGTGAGGGCGTGAGTCCCCGGCCATGATGCTGGGATTTGAAAGTGGCTCTTCAACCCCAGCTGCACGCCCTGGGCAGCCTCTCATTTGTGGAGTGGGGGAATAGTGGAAATAGGGCTTGGGGGGCTGTGGTGAGGATTAACTGAGGCATCTGTGCATGAGCGCCGAGAGCCATGCTTGGCTGCATCAGCACGCAGTCACTGCCACTGTGTTCCTGTTCCAGCATTGTCCTGGGTGCCTGACACCTGTCACTCCCATCTGACCTCTCCTGACCTTCATCCCGAGGGCCCTGCCACCCTCTGCCTGCAGAAGAATGCACCTTCCAGGTTTGGCATCCCACCCTCTCCTCACGAGCCAAACTCACCCCGGCTCCCCATTTTCATGTGGCACTGTCCACCTGGCCAGCCCTCCCCATCCTAGTGGTCTAAGGCCAAACCATTACTCATACAATAAGCACTTATTGAGTGCCTGCTATGTGCCAGGCCCTGTTTCCAGCATGGAAGGGCAGCCTTATTGGTGCTGCCTGTCCAGCAGTGAGAGCTTGTGCTAGAGCTGAACAGGATGCAGAAGGGTAAAGGAACCAGGGCCACCTCCCCGAATGACAAAACCTCTGACACTCTCTCCCCAAGAGTGCCCAATAGTGCTCTGCAGAGCCCTGGGAACCATAACTGAGAGGGGGCGGTCAGAGCCCGGGGGCTCCAGGACCCTCACTCCTGCTCCCACCCATGCATCTTGCACACTGGAATTCTGCAAGCTGTTTTATAAAACGAACTCTGCAGTTAGAGGAGGGGTGAGAAGCACCGCTCAAATCCAACCCTTCTCAGCATAGACAGGAAAATTGAGACCCAGAGGGACTTGGCCAAAGTCACTCCTAGATTTTGAGTCATCCAACTTCTAATGTTCTTCCCATAGCATCCTCGGAACTCTTTTTCGGGCCTGTACTCTCTGGCCCCTGGTTTCGAGTGGCCCAAGCTGAGCCTCTGGAAATGTCCATCAAATATAGGTCAGCCCTGAGAGCCTCAGACCCTGGTGGACACCTTTCCCCTGCCAGTCCCACACTCTCAATCGATTAATAACGACATATTAGAGACGGTAGCACAAATTAATTTCTGAATCGTGCCATTAGTGAGTAATTAATTTCTTTGCTCTGGGAAATGAAGATATCCCTGGCGAGCATGTTATCTAAATCTATAAAAGAGGAGAAATGCTGAACGGGCAACTCCATTAATGCAAACATTGATTTTCTTTTTGGCCATTTCCCCCTCTCTTGTGTGAGAGTTTTCCCCCGATTTCTATACTCCCACTTTCTGGGAGGGCAGCATGTGTTTTTCCAAGGAAGGGTGGGGGCCCTTGGAGAGGGGGAGGGCTGCCTCTTGATACCTTCGGCAGCAATCAAAAGACCGTGTGTGCTTACTGCAGCCAAATAATGTCCTTATTGGATGCTATTAAGGATACGGTTGCCATAGAAACCCAGGATCTCGACCCACCAAGTTCGGGAGCCAAACCTGGAATGTGCATTCTTCTGCAAGCTGCTGGAGGTCTAGGAGTGATGGGAGGAGAGAGGTGGCTGAGCTGGGAGGTTGTGCTGTGGTCTTCCATACCGGCCCCTCCATTAGATTGCAGCTGCCTACTCTAGAAAGTCCTCCAGGATTAGCATATCTCCATGTTTCCCCTACTCTCCCCGATCTGGTAGCTGGCACACTTCCCAGCTGGCCTGACTTAAGACCTCTTGGACTGTCTAACACATTCCTATCTATGTGACTCTGGGCAAATTGCTTAGCCTTTCTGTGCCCCATTTCTTCATCTCTAAAAAGGCGATAATAGTCCCCTTTTTTAGACTGATTATGAGAATTTAATGAGATAATGAATGTAAAGCGCTTAGCACAGTGTCTGGCCTGGGGTGAGTGCTTGATCAATGAGAGATATTATTACCATGGCAAGTGGAGGGTGGAGTGTCTGTCAGGGGAAAGGAGCAAAATCTGGAGTCTGGTTTGATTCAGATCTGAGGCTTGCTTCTGCCTGGCTGTGTCCCTGGGCAAGTGGCAGTCTCTGTGATCCTTGGCTTGTCTTTTAGATGGAGACGAGGATGCTGATGGTACAAGCGGGATGACCATGCCTCTCAGTGTTCTAGACGGTCCCTGTCTACACTTATTGTCCAGTGTACTTATTCACAGCACACACAGACACTTGTTGGATGCTTGTTACCCACAAGGGGACCCAGGGTGTTAGGCTCAGAGGAGGTCCCAGGCTACCTGTCCCTTACTACCGATGTTGCTGCAGCCTCAGCTGTCTGGGTTGGGCCAGGAAGTCACCTCATTAGCTCAGATTCCAGGCCCCCCAGGGCAACCTCATGCAGGCCTCTGCTCTGAGGTCAAAGGAACAAAAGGAGAGACAAAGGCTGTTCACCCCCTGCCTGGCTCCAGACACCAGCTCCTGCAGGATATCATGGCTCCTTGACCCAGTCAACCCCAATTAGTGCCCTGGGAGAACGACCTGGCAGTGGCCTCCCGGCCATAGCTTCCTGGGGCTCCCTGCACACCTCATCCCATTCAGGTCCGGGTATCAGCCGTGACCTAGAGGGCCTGGCTGCGCCCAAGGTCTTGCCCGTCCCCCAGTTCATTAGGACCTTTTGGACTAAGGATGTTCAGAAACATGCTAGCCTCGTGATGGTTCACTATCTGGCCACCTGTCACTAACCAGAACCTCGGGCTCCTTATCTGTGAAATGGGTGAAATAATCCCTGCCTCACTTGTTGGATTGAATTTCATGATACACGAGAAAGGGCTTTGTAAACTATAGAGTGATGTGCACCCCATGAATTGTGGGTCTCATCGAGGGACTCCTAAAGCAGATGTCTGTGAGGCCAGCCCTGAAACTGTGCCAGTTTCTTTTTAGACCCTTGGCTTCCGTGATGACAGTCAAGTTTCCATGGGAACAACATAACTCCACCCATTCACACGTGTGTGAGCAGAGAGGTCCCTCAGAGGCCACGGAAGCTCACGTTGCTGTCTTGGCTCTGCTCTCAGCCTGCTGGGGGACTTAAGGCCAGTTGCCTCAGTTTCCCCATCTGTCGCAGGGCGTGCTGATGCCAACTCTGTCTCTCTCACAGGTCCCTGTGAGTAACTGGAGAAGGGGTGAGGTTGCTCATTACATGGCAGAGACAGGCGGGGAATACAAGCAAATACTCCTGAGCTGGAAGGACTTTCCCAGCTCTGGGGGCTTTGGCCAAGTTACCTCATCTCTCTATGCCTCAGTTTCCTCCATGGCCTGAATGGCTTTGTAATATCTATCCCATAGCCTGTGAGGATTAGCAGTAAATTATGTGAAGTGCATGGTTCACAGTCAGGACTTGGCAAGTGGTAACTACTGCTGTTATTATTATTTTCACACTGGCAAGGTTAAAACATTACCCAAATGAGGGACATCATTTTTGTTTTTCACACAAGAGCTGTGCACCTGGGGGCTGATTTGATTTGAGTTTGGTGCACTGGATAGGAAGCACAGAAAGCCTGGCCTGAGCTCTTAACTAATGTCCTGCTTCCCTTGTCCCCACTGAGCAGGGAAGGCCTGAAGTGCAAGGTGATGAGGTCAGGGAGAGAAGGAGGTAGGAAGGCCAGCTCTTGGCTTCATGTTCCCTTTCCCCTAAACTGAGAATAAGTTTCTCTAGGAAAGTGGACCCACATTCATGAGTAGACAGGTGAGCTGAGCGGACCCACTACCCTCAGTCAGTGACATATTCTTTATTCATGGTGGTGGAATGTGGTAGTGGCTCCTCAGGGAGTTCCAGGGTCCTAGGAATTACCCCAAGGGACACATTAAATTTTCAGATGTAAGCACTGGCAGTTCTCAGACCCTCACAAACCCCCTTCCCTGGGCCCCAGGGCAGGATGAGAAGGGGCAGAGGCAGAACAGGGCCTGTGACCTGTGGCCTGCTCAAGGTGTGAGTGCAGGGACTGGAACTAACTGAATTGGTCACAAGGGGATTACAGATGGGCAGGGACTCCTTGGGGGCCTGGTGTTCAGGCTGGGCTGGTGGGGGCTGTTTGAGAGGGGTCACAGGGTCAGAGAACCTCAATGACATCCCCTCCTCTCTAAGCCACCCACCCTGCCCAAGCGGCACCCTGGAGTTGGAGGCTGACAGCAGGCAGGCTGGGGGAGAATGGCCCTAGAGTAGCGGCCTGCAAGCTCCTGACGAGCTGCTGCCAAGGAGGCTCTGGCTGAGCCAGTGTGGTGGGGGCTGTGGGGGAGAGCAAGTCTCCTGGCCTTGGAAACACTGTGCATTTTAGCAGGTTCTCCTGCACTTCTTAGCTGTAGGACCTTGGACACTCAATCAAGTCAATCAACCTCTCTGCACCTCAGTTTCCTCATCTATAAAATGGGGGCCAGTAACAACTACATCATGCCATATTAACTCTATCATAGAACTACGGTGAGTATTTGACAGAATCATGTGTATAAAATGCCTTGCACAATACGCAGCACAGAGCAATTTAGAGAAATACTGTGAGGACTTAAAAAAAAAAATCCTTTAAGAGCACCCAGGTCAATGTTTGCCACAAAAGGGCCAAACCTATTGGCTTCAATACTCTAGGTTTCAAAGAATAAACCAGGCTTGTGCTCTGATATAATTTTGGATATATTTCCCCTCCAAATCTCATGTTGAAATTTCATACCTAATGTTGGAGGTGGGGCCTAATGGGACCTGTTTGGGTTATGGGATGGGGGGTGGGTCCCTCCTGAATGCCTTGGTGCCATCCTTGTAGTAATGAGTGGGTTTTCATGCTATTCGTTCCTGGGAGAACTCACTGTGGAAAGGAGCCTAGCGCCTCCCTCTCCTCTGTCTTGCTTCCTTCCTCTCACCATGTGATGCCAACTCCCCTTCACTTTCTGTCATGAGTGGAAGCTTCCTGAGGCCTCATCAGGAGTAGGTGCTGGTGCCATACTTCTTATACAGTCTGCAGAACCATAAGTCAACTTTATCTATTTCATTATAAATTACTCAGCTGTAGGTGTTCCCTTATAGCAATACAAACAAACTAAGACAGGCTCCAAGGAAAGCTGAGTGGGGAGGAGGGAGTGGGCTGGGGTTGAAGAGGGAGGCTGTGTGGAGAAGGATAGGCTTGCATGACCTTTTCCTGGTCATGCCCAGATTTCTTCCCCTCCAACATGTCCAGGTTTTAGGAGGAGAGGGTGTCTTCTGCTGGCAGAGGTGTGGCAGATGGAAAGGACTGCAATAAGGAAAGAGACAACACCATTTCCAGCCATGTTAGAGTTACTGAGTTGCTGAGACTGGACTTACCCTCTCCCCATAAATACCTACAGAACCAGACAAAATATGTGAAACAACTATTTTCAGTCATTGACAGTAAGTAACTGTTGACTGTGATTGTTGGGATGAAGGAAACAAATTAGATGGACCCTGTGATCACTCCTGCCTGGAGGCACTATTCCGACTGCACCGTAAGGAGGAGGGGCCCAAGGAGAGCTGAGTGAACTCTCTCAGTTGAGGGGATGGATTGGCATTGGATCAGGCTGAGGCAGCTGGAATTTGTGGAGCAGAGAACGGATACAAGGAAGCTATGCAGAGAAAGGATTTTGGAAATCTCCATAGGAATTCCCCAGATTCTGTTGCCAAGTCCTAAGACATGGCTATTTAGGGTAAAACTCCACAAGCCTAGCAAAGAGTGACCAGGGAGCTATTAACTGAGCATTTCCCCAAATTTATAAAGGCATGGAAGACCTTCAAGTTCTGACCAGAATGGAGAGTCCCCAGGAGGGTGATGTAACAGGCCTCAACAAGTTCAAGGGGCAGAGTACTCTAAACTCATCCTGAGTGAATTTAACAAGACTTTAGAGGATTAAAAGTCTTCTGTAAGTAGAGGATCTGTAAGTAACCTAACTGCATGTTAAAACAAAGTCCAACACTTTTTTAAAACTGCAACAAGATTAGCACTCTGCAATGTCCAACATTCAATAAAAAAAAACAGCGTCCAGCATTCAATAAAAAAATACTTGACACATATATGGGAACATTCTCAACTCATTTTATGAGGAAAGTAGTATCCTGATACCAAAACAGATAACAGATAAACGTGTTATAAGTGTAAGAAAAATTTAGACCAATATCCCTCAAGAAAATAGATTCAAAAATCCTTTACAAAATTTTAGCCAGTTGAATTTTAAATTCTATTAAACATCATGAGCATGGGATAAGTGGGGCTTATCTTGAGATAAGTGGGGCTTATCCCAAGAAATGCAGGTTTGGTTCACCATCTGCAAAATCAATCTATATAATTAACCGTATCAAGAAATTAAACTAGAAAAACCATATGATAATTTCAATAGATACAGAAAAAGCATTTGACAAAATTTACCATTCATCCATGATAAATATTCTTAGCAACCCAGGAATAGAAGAGAATTTCTTCAACCTGGTAAGGATGTAATATAATTAATAATGAGAAACTTATGCTTTCCCCATAAGATCAGGACAAGACAAGAATGTTCACTCATACAAATCCTATTTAACATTGTACTGGAAGATCTGCCAGTGCAATGTGGCAAGAAAAGGAACTAAAAGCACCCAGATTGGAAAGGAATTTAAAGAACTGTCTTTATTTGCAGATGACATAATTGTCTACATATAAAATCCCAACAGAATGTACCAAAAAACTACTAGAACATATGAATTTAGCAAGGCTTCAGGATAAAAGGTTAATATACAAAATTTAATTGTATTTCTGTCTACTAGCAATGAACAATTAGAAATTGTAATTTTAAAAAATCCATTTACAATAGCATGAAAATGTGAAACACTTGGGGATCAATCCAGCAAAATATGTGTAAGATTTATGTGCTAAAAACTACAAAATAGATGAGAGAAATCAAAGAAGATCTAAATAAGTGGAGTGATATAAAATATTGTTTATGGATCAGAAGACTGAATATGGTTAAGCAGTTAATTTTTCCCATATTATTTGTAAGTTTCATGTAATCCTAATACAAATTCCAGCATATTTTCTTATAAATATTGACAGGGTGATTCCAAAATGTATATGGAAATAAAATAACTTGAAATAGCCAAACCTATTTTAAAAAAGAACAAAGTTGGACAACCCATACTACCATTTTCAAAACTTGCCAAATAATCACCATAATCATGACAAATAGGTAAATGAAATAAAATAGAGACCAGTATTAGACCCACACATATGTGCTCAATTAATTTTTGACCAAAGTGCCAGGTGATTCAATGGAGAAGAGATGATCTTTTCAATAAATTATGCTGTAACAATTGGTCATCCATAAGCAAAAATGAAACACTGACTCCTACCTCACACCATACACAAAAATTAATTCCAAATGGGTCATTGACCTAAGTGCAATATGTGAAACTACAAAATTACTAGAAGGTAATATGGGAGAAAATCTTTATGACCTTGGGTTAGGCAAAGATGTATTAGATTAGACACAGAAAGCACAAACAATAAGAGAACATTCTGATTAAATTGGAATTCATGACATTTTAAACTTCTCATCTTGGAAAGACTAGTAAGAAAGTGAAAAGATGGCTGTAGATTTGGAGAAAACATCTGTAAATGATAAAGAACTTGCACATAAAATATATAAAGAAACTTCACAACTCAATAATAAGAAAGTAAACAACATTTTTTTTAAATGGGCAAAATATTTGGATGTTCACTAAAGAAGGGACACAGATGGCAAATACATAAGTAAAAGATGTTTAACATCATTTGTTACCAGAGAAATGAAAATTAAACTGCAGTGAAATCCCACTATTCACTTATTAAAACAGCTAACTTTAAAACAACGACAAAAGCTGGAGAGAATGCAGAGTAACTGGAATTCTCATATTGCTAGTAGGGATGCAAAATAGTACAAATACTTCAGAAAGCAGATACAGCTTTTAAAAATAATGTTAAATAAATAACTTGTCGTATGACCCAACAATCCTACTCCTAAATATTTACCCAAGAAAAATGAAAACATGTTCATGAAAAGACCTGCACATGAATTTTTACATCAGCATTATTTCTAGTCACTGAAACTAGAAACAATAAAATGGGTACGGTTCATTCTATATATTCATATAATGGAATACTACTCAGCAATGAAAAGGATTGGATTGATACATATGACAACACAGATAAATCTAAAAAATCACTATGTTGAATGAAAGAAGCCAAACCCCAAAGGGCACACATGTAAGATTCCATTTAGATGAAATTCTACAATAGGCAACAACAAATCTAAAGCAGATCAGTGGTCACCTGTGGCCAAAGTCAGGAGGATTTCAAAGAGGCAGGAGGAAATTCGGGGGCTGAGGGAAACATTTTACCTCTTGGCTGTGATTTTGACCTTTGTTAGACTCATGAGCTGCTCACTTAAAATGGATGCCCTTGCTTAGATGTAGATTATACTTCAATAAAGTTGATTAACGTGAAAGGAAACGGCCACCGGTGAGCATCTACCAAGAGCCACGCACTGTGCAAGGTGCGTTCAAAGATATTCAAATATATCGTCTTCAACATTGTAAGGATCTTCTTAAAGCTGAGAAAGCTCAGGAGCAGAATTTGAGTGACTTTCTCAGGAGCACACAGCTGGAATGGCGGGGCTGAGCTCAAACCTGTGTTTCAGGACTAGGGATTGCCTCTCTCCATTGTTCAAAAGCCTCTTCACTTGGGGATAAAGGGTACGGGGGAGAGACTACAGTTTAAGTTCCTTGTGTTTACTTTCATCTCTGATGCATAAGCAGGAGTGACATATTATTAGCCCCCAAACACGGTGCCACATCAGGACAATGACACCAACGAAGCAGCAAGGAGAGGATGGGGTCTTTGGCTGGTGCCAGGAAAGGGCATCGCCAATGTTCCTGTAGAACTCTGGGACTGAGTCCCTGTCACTCTGGGACTCAGTTTCCCCATCTTTAAAATGACATTCTCCATCCTGGGTCTCCTGTCCTTACTTGGATGCTGTTCTCCTCTCCACTTTTTCTCTCCCCTAGTATCCCCTCTACTACCTTATCTGCTGCTGGATTGGAAGTAAGGGAGGAGGCAAGCGGAGAAGGGAAGAATCCATTCTACCCTTTGTTTCTTGGTGCCTGGGGTGTAAGCCCGAAGCTGACGGTAAGAGGCTGTGACAGGACCTGACCAGGGTGATGACTGCTGACTATGATGAGTCACCAGAGCACAGCCGCAGAGGCACTGGGGCCAGATGCTTTTTGGCAAGCAGGCGCAAGAGGAGGGGCTCTCAGGTGGCTGGGGACCACAAAGACCTTCTAACTGAGGCCCCAATTAATGGTGAAATCTCTCCAACAACATGTCAGACAAGCCTCTGCTTGATCAGCTCTAGAAACAGGGAGCTCACTCCTCTTGAAGCAGCCTGTTCCATGTGGGATAGATCGAGTGGTAAATAGGTCTCCTCTTCGCATCTGTCAGGATCCCAGCAGAAAACAGACAGCCTTTCCTTTAATACAGGGACTGTTTGCACAGGGTTGTAGGAGAGTGTGTGGACACTCCAGGAGTAGGGAGTGCCTGAGCTGGGACAATAAAAAATGCCAGGCTGACAAGCTTTTGGCTCCTGCGTAGACAGTGGGAAGTCACGAGGTGTTTTCAAGGGAGGGCATGCTAAAATGAAGTCTGTTTTATAAAGATCACTATGACTTTACTGTAAAGGAGAGGCTGCTGGGGAGCAGGAGTCAGGGGCAGAGCAGAGGCTCCATGGGCAGGTCAGATGGAAGATGGTGTGGGCAGGACTGGGACTGTGAAGGTGATGAGGAGGAGAGGAGGGATGTGAGAGCTTCTGAGGAGCCGAAGGATTTTGGTGAGAGATTACTTATGGGGGTTGGAGAGGGATTGGAGTGAGGCTCCGGTAAGAGGGAAGAAGGCTGGACCCAGATTGGAATATGATTTGGCAGAGAGAAGTGGCCTTTCTGAAGGGAGAGCTGGGGGAATGCCAAGGAGGACCTTTTCATAGACCAAGCCTCCTGCATGGCTCACATCCTCAGACCCCTGGCTCCTGCCTCCAACACTGGACCCAGGAAGCTGTGCTTTGGGAGAATTAACCCAGTGGTATTTGGAGCTGGCTTACACGAGTTCACAAGGACAAATTATGCACATCTCTTCTCCACAACGTACTCGGTAATGTCATGTCGGTAGCTTGAAATTATCCATGGTAAGAATATTTACACCATGGGAATTGGCAAACACTACAAACCAGGGCATTTTCATTCCCCACCCCCACCACCATGCCAGTTGTTAAACAAGTTTCTGTATACCACTGAAGTCAGAGAGCAGGAGCAGCTGTACCTAGTACCCCAGGCCGCTAGGTCCTTTTCCAGGCAAATATCTGTCCATCTGAGGCCAGACAAAGCTGCACTAGCTGCCTACCCAGAACAATGTCAAGGTAAACTGGTTTGTATGTTGGGAGCCATTGCAGCTGTGGAGAAGGGTGGGGGTTTTCCCGCAAACTTTTCAGGCTTTGGGACACTCTGTCTTCCCAGCCCTCCAGTGCATTCTCCCATAGTCTTCGGATAGCTGGAAGAAGTTGGGGGTGGGCATTCTTGCCCTTTTACATTGGGAAAAATGAAAACTTTAGAGGTCAGGTGATTTGTGTGATATCACACAGGGGCATTCAATCCTGTGTTTTAAAACCACCACCCTACTGAAGAAATTGCACATTTCCAGCACCCCAGGTTTCTCTCCTGCCTATCCCTGACATTTCCCTCCCTGTAAAATAAGCCCCTATTCTGACTTCTATCACCTACTTTAGTTTAGTCTGATTTAGAACTTTCTATAATTGGAATCATAAACTGTAGTATGCTGTCTCCTATGTCTCTTTCTTTCCCTCAGCACTGTCTGTGCGATTTATTTGTGATATGGGCAGCAGCAGCTCATTTTCACTGCTGCGTAGTATTCCACAATTTATCCACTCTCGTGTCTATTGACATGACTTATTTCCAGTTTTTAGCTATTATGCATAGTGTTGCTTTGAAAATTCCAATACATATATTTTGAAGACCATATGCATGCATTTATGTTGAGTGTATATCCAGGAGTGGCATTGCTGGGTTTGGGATGGTTTAATGCAATTTTGATGCAACAGAGGGTTGTTGAATCCCTTTGGTATGTAAGTTGCTGAATGACACTCCCTGGGCTGGCTAAGATTTCTTCTCTCAAGGGCCTAGGGTGTGTGTGTGTGTGTTTGTGGAGAGGGAGTAGTAGACACATTCGGCAGAACTCAGATTGAATATGGAGGTTCTGCCAGAGAGGAGGAACAGAGCCTTGGGGGTTCATGGTGAAGGGATGGCCTCTCTGTGTGGGGAACCAGCAGATCAGGAGGAGGTGGCCTTTGAAGGGCTTGGGAAAGACTTGAGTCCACAGAGGTGGAGGGAGGGTCTTCTAGGAAGGGGACTGCAGGGCAAGCAGGGGAGGTGGGGAAACAGGTACCTGGAGAAGAGCAGGTGTTCCCTCTTGACCAGAGGGTGTTCCAGAGGGTGACCAGAGGGTGACCAGCAGGTGTTCCCTCTTGACCAGTTAGTGGTTGGGGCATGATCACTGATCACAAAGGTCTTGAACATAGGTCTGGGAGTTTAGGCTTTTGTCCTCAGGGCCCTGGGAAACCACTGAAGGCCTCCAAAAGGGGCAGTATGTGGGAGAAAATCTTGTGTGTCTATGTATGTATGTGGGGGTGCTGGATTCAGAGGGGAATCCACAAAGTTTAAACTCAGAAATGAGGAGAGAAGGGAGAAAAGGGGGAAATAAGACTGAGTGAAGGAAGGTGGCTCACATGAGGGAGAAGCCCTAGGTGGGGACGAGAGCTCCTCTGTCCAAACCTCCTTTTCCAGATCCCCTTCCTCTGCAGGGGGACACATGAGCCTGAAGCACCTAGTGGCCCCCCAAAAGGCCACTTATCAGAGGAGCCAGACAAGGCCCCTGCCACCCAGGATTGCAGCCTCCCTGAGGCAGGAGGAGGGACTGCGGGCAGCCTTCACTTCCCTCCAGTGTCCCATTCAATGCTCAGTCTGGGATTCCTTTGATAGTTGTTCCTTCCCTGAGGGAGCAAGGTTCCTGGACCCATTGCCAAGGTGGGGAAATTGAGGCAGAGCCATAAGAAGACTCTGAGGAATGTGTGAGGAGTTGGGAGAACAGCTGTCATTTCTCTGCATCTTCCCACCAAGCTTAGGACCTCTTCCATGTGGGGAAGGAGAAGCAGGTGGGAAAGAGAGAGCCGAGAGGTGAAGCCCCTCCTCGAAGACTTTGTGAAGGGCCTCCCCTGCCTCCTCACCTGCTGCTCTGCTCTGAGGCCTGAGGCCTCACTGCAGGCACTCCACTGCTTTGCTGAAGGTGCCAATTCTTCTGGGGTGTGGTGGGAGGGGGGTCGGTGGAGGGGAAGCTGGAGGGGCTGCATCAAAATCTGAAGGCAGGGCCCACATCCCAGTCCATCTTCCCCTGGCTGGGGGATCCTGGTGAGTCCCCTGCTCCCTGGCCTCAGGTCCCCATCTGTTCACAGGGGGCAGCACTGACTGATCTCGGGAGACCTCGCCTCCCGCAGTCCCTGCCAGGCCTCCCTGGGGGTGGGCCTCAGGATGACTGCAGGGATGATGGATGGAAGGAGGCCATAAGGAGCCGAGAGCGCCAGACAAGTGCGAGGGAAATGAGTCGTCACCCCTCTACTTAGTGTACTTTTCAGCAGCCTGGCAATTTATTACTGGCATTATTATTAATGACATTAATAATGAGGCCAACGACACCATTCATGGCTTGTATCACACTTTTGTTTTCCTCCGAAACACACTTCTCCATGGTCCTCACCCCTCTTTGTGTGACATTTGACATCCAAATGGGTAAACTGAGGCAGAGAGCTGCTGTGTCTGATTAACCAAGGTCAGCAAGTGAGTCACTGGGGAGGGGAGGGGAGCTCTGTCAGTTCCAAGCCCAGTATTTTTAGCTCTAGACCAGGCTGCCTGCTTTCACCCCTCTTGTGTGATTCTAAGCTTTTCTTGTGTATTCCACCAGCACCTGGGCTTAACCTAAGGAGCACAGGGCGGGGCGGCTGACAAGTTTGAGTTGAAGCCACCTTCTCCACCTGCTAGCTACATGACCATGGGTAAGTTGCCCCCCCAGCCTCAGTTTCCCCATTTGCCACATTGGGGTGCCTAATCATCCCAGCAGGTGAGAGTTGAGGACGTTGGTGGAAGTAGCAGCTTGGGGCCCGGCACGTTGTCCAGGCTCCTGCGCTGCACCTAAGTGTCCCCCTCAGCTCAGAACTTGGCAGGTGGGGAGGACGATATCTTTTTCTGCTTGGGCTGGCTGGAAAATCCTCTGTGGCCTCCAGTGCAATTTTCCCAAAATTGCCCTTTGTGCGTGTTAGTGTGTGTGTGTTTCTGTGTGTGCACTATCTGGCCGAGGCCAGGGATGAAGTATTATTCTACAATAAAGGTCGCTAGGCAACAGGTGGTGGTATGACAGGCCAACATGTCACCACTGCCACCACCTCCCGCCCCTGCCACAAGCTGAATGATGAGAAAATCAAAGGCTGACCTTCTCCTCCGCAGCCTCCCTGGTCCCCAGCTCCTGTGGCTTTCAGGAAGGAGGAGCCTCCACGCTTGGCACCTGTGGTAACCCAATCCTGGTTGCCCATCCCAGCAGATGAGTGCCACAGAGTTCAGTCCCTGACTTCCACTCCTCTGCGCCCATTTCTTCTTGCCCCTTCCCTGCCCCGAGCACCACTGGCTGGGGCACCCATCCCTGCTGGCAGTCCTCCAGGACTACTTTCCCAGACTTGGGTAGAGGCCTTGCCTGAAGGGGCCCCTGCCAGTCTCTCTGTTCCTCAGGGCTCGCCCTCCCAGTGGCCCATGCACCAGCTACTCTGTCATTGGAGGCTCCCAATGGCCTCATCCTTCCTCCTGCCACTAGGCACTTCCCATGCTATTCCCATCTCCCCACACTTCATCCCTCCACTCTTTATCATTTATCTCTCATCGCAAATGTCATTTTTTCTTGGACACTTTTCCCTGCCCCTCTCTACAGGCCAGATCATTTCCCACTCCCCCTCTGACGTTCCCATAGCTTTCGTGCTTCCTCAGAGCCCCATGGAAATCTGTTTGCATGTATGTATTTATTCAGTAATGGTTTCTTTAATGCCTGCCTCCCTCAGAGGGTAAGCTCCGTGCCAGCTCACTGTCTGCACAGGTGGAAGGAGTGCCCAGCGTTTAGCACAGTGCGCAGCCACGGGAGGTACTCATTTGGTCCACCAATGAGTGGGTCCATGAATGAATGTGGCCAGTATCACTGCTTCTGCTCTTCAACTTGGAAACTGAGGCATAATGAGGTGGTATCACCTAGCCAAAATCCCACTTATCAGAACCAGAAAATCACACCTGGTGATACCTGGTTCTGCCCTCCATGTGGGGACAGGATCCTTATTCGGGGCAGCCAATCACATGCTTCCAATGACGGTATTATACTCCCTTAAAGGGCAGCAAGGGAAGCCAGTAGGGGTTCTTATGTTATTCCAGACAACAGTCTGTGACGTAGAAGTGTCCCTAACGCTTCTCCTGCCCTGTGCTAAATTGCTGGGACCAGGAAGACACTAGAGCAGACATCTGGCAGCCTTGGCTAACTGAGAGGCCCATCTCTAAGCTCGGCAGAGCGGAGGCTGCGAGGACTCCCCCCAGACTCACTTTTCCCTCTATGCCCATTCCTAATCCTTACACATCTTCCAGTGGTAGTACAGGCCCCACTTCCCCCCCAGGAAACCCTCAGTGCTTTCTCTGTCCTCTGAGTGCTGTAACCTGAGCAGTCTGGGGCTCTCCCGGAGCTCTATGAGCAGAAGGAGATGTAGGGACCCACTTGCCTGGCCCTCCTCAATTTGATACATGAATTTACGGAGGATCAGAGAGGCCAGGTGACCTACCAAAGTCACACAACTGATTACCTGACTGGGGACAATGATGCAATTTTTAATATTTTGAGTATTTTAAAATTAAAAAAAAAATGTTACCACTTTGAGGACAAGGGAAAATGAACAACCTCAGGAAATGTGGTAATAGACATCAAAACAATGCATACTTTTTAAAAAGAATGCATGCTTTTGACCCTCAGGATACAATTTGAGATGGGTGCAAAGATTTACACGCAAGGATGCTCATCAGAGCCTTGTTTATGAGGGCAAAAATCTGGAAACAGCTTAAAGGCTCAACAAACAGATTGGTTAAATAAATTATGGAGCATTCATGTGATGGAATACCATGCAGCCATTAAAAATGATGGCCCAGTAAAAGAGTATTTAACGACCTGGGGAAATGTTCACAAGATATTGTTAAAGAAGAAAAAAAAGCAGGCTGCAGAACAGCATGTTCTATATGCCTCTGACTTTGCTAAAACAATTATTAAAAAAACAAGGCCCAGGGCTCCTAAAGTTATTTATGATATTGTTTCACTGCCTCCAAGACATCAGCCTCATTAATTCCTTTCAGTGTGGCTCAGCAGAAAGCATGGGAATTTGATGTCTGAAGGCCTGATTCTGAGTCTGGGCTGTGCTCCTTTTTAACGGGATGACCTTGGAACTCCAGACCTCACTTTCCCTCATCTGTGAAATGGGGATAAGAGGCCTCCATTGGAATAATGTTGCACAAATGATGCTCAAGGATAGTGTGTGCATGCACGAACTGTACAGATATTGAGAATAATGGATATTTTTATTCCTTAATTAAACTTAGGACTCTGTGAGGGCCCCATGAGATGTGACATTCTTCCCTGTCACTCTGCAGCCAGTGCAGAGCCTCACACACTGCAGAGCACAGGAATATGGGTGGGCCTGCCCCCCACCTCCAGCCTCAGGCCTGTCCTTCTGCCCCTTTGGGTCATCTCTGCCTGCCCAGGGTTGGACTTAGCATTGCCTGCACACAGAGGGAGAATGCAGCTGTGGGTGATGCTGTGGCTGGGGCTGTCTAGGGTGTTCCCAGCATCGCTGCCTCCCCAGCCCCTGCAGGACCAGGGGAGTGGCCTGATGTGGAGAGTGCACCAGGTGTGGCTCCAGGGCCAAGGCTCAGCCAGAAGGCAACAGGCCTTCAGCACCTCGTATGGACTTTATCTGACTCCTTAGGGAGTCTCAGGGCTGCAGGGGGGCTGCCTGCCTGCCACCTGTGGAGGACTTGGGTCAGGCTGAGGGTGGGCCTGCCCTGTCCTCTCCCTCCACTCCCTCGCAGTGGAGGATGGGCCAGCCACACCTCCTCTCTGCATTTTTGCTTCCTCCATTGCCCACAGGCCCCTCCTGGAGGGGCTGGGGAAATTTTTACCCACTCTCTGAGGGAGGGAAGTGAGCCCCACTGAGGGGAGGTGTCCTGTGGTCCCTGAGTTAGGCTGAGTCCCCAGGCCTAGCTCTGCCCCCTGGCCCTCTGGCCATACCCAGCAGCCCCTCGGCGGAGGGAGGGACGTCAAGCCAACAGAGTCAGGAACTTGGGGGGCACTCAGGGAGCAGTCCTGTGCACTCATATTTTTGATTCATCGTTCTCTCTCCACACACTTTGTATGCTTTTGCTCTGTGCAGCTCCAGGCTAGATGGAGGTTGGAATTGTTTGGGGTGAAAGCGGCAGAGGAAGAGACTGATACAATCTTTCAGGTGTATGGGAAGAAAATAATAAAAGTAGCACAGTGTGGTGAGAAGATGCTGCAGGAGGTGCTGTTGGGCCTCACCCATGGCTCCCTTTGCCTGAAGATGGGCTCCTTCCCCACCTGCTGCTGGGTGACCAGCTCTTGCAACTCCAGCGATTTCCTTGGGGCCAGAGCTGCTGCCCACAGAGAGCAGAAGGTGACAGTCTCTCCTGCTGTCAGTGCCTCCTACTTGGCACCTTCCATAAACAGAACAACTTCACTGTGCCATGATTTACTCTCTAAAGGCTCCCAGTGAGTCAGGTCAAGTCCAGGCCTTCCCTAAAACCTTCCCTTCCCTTCCTATCCTGCTCCCTCACCTCCCTCCCATGAGGGCTTTACTGAAGAAGTGCTCCTTCGGAAAATCTTGTGCCCTGAATCCCTGCCTCAGGCTCTGCCTTGAGGGAGCATGTCATGTCGACTCAAACCCTGACATGCCGTAGCTAAATATAACAGGCATAAACACTACACATGGAGGCTCTGCCCTAAATAGAACAGCTTCCAAGCACATTATTTTTAGCGAGAGAAAATAACTTGAACTTACCAGAAAACATACTAAAGACTGGACTGAAAGTGAAATCTAGAAATTTTCTGGTTGTACAAGCCTGGCTGGAGCTAACATACATTCATGGCAGATGCACACGTGACAAAGATTAGGTCTGTGCTGAAGTCAGAACACAAACCAAACTTAGGCATGGCACATTCCAGGCAGTGTCTACTGGACTCTAGCCTGTGGCACAGGCAGTGCTGGTCAAGCCTGTGCCCAGCCTCTGACAGCCCCTTGCCGGGCCCACCCCAGAGTCCTTCCCAGATCTTGCTCCTAGAACCCACAGGGAATTCCCCTGGTCACAGGAAATGGCTGGTGGCTCAGGCAGCACCAAGAGCAATGTTTTTGCCCCAATCTCTTCTCATCATCTTTCAAACCTCAGCCTCCTCCAGGAAGCCCACAGAAATGTTCCATCCTCTTAGCTTCTCCCTCCCTGACTGTCACCAGACTTCAGCTGGCTCCATTATGAGCAGCTGGGAATAGAAGTTGGGACACTTTTTGGCCCCACCTGTGTGCACAGGATGGGCACACAGTAGAAAGCAAATGCTGGAGAAATACCTTCAGATCGGGATGACTCGGGCCATCAGACATGCCCTGAATTCTTAGCCATCCTTCAGGTCACAGGGCAGACATCCTCCCAAATCAGGCGTCCTCCTCTGACCACATGTCCAGTGTCTGTTGGTCTGCAGGCTGGAGCTCTGTTAGTCCTGCTCTCTGCCCTATCCTAGTGCTCAGGACAGAGCCTGGTACACAGAAGTCAATCAATGCTTATGAAATGGAAGAACATCTTGAGAAGTGGCCCACACTCAGACAAAGGGAGGATACTGCATGCAGACAGGCTTCTTGTCTTCCTCACCTATGCTGGGCTAATGGGATGTGGTGAGAAGATGCTGTAAGGTGAGCCTGCCAGGGCCTCAGGGTGGCAAGGGACAGAGGCTTGCTTAGGCTGCCGCAAGGGGCAAAGTTTATCTGAGGATATCAAGATAAACCTTGCTCAGGATTCCACCTGAACAAGCCCAATAACAGCAGCTATCACTTACTGTGACCATGGACTGTGCACCAGGCACCAGCTAAGCATTTTCTACACACTAGTTTACCATTGAAAAGAATACAAAGGAGCAGTTTTTAATGCTTGACATCTAACCCCCTTCCTGGTGGCCCTTCTGGGATACCAACCCATCCTTATTATGTCAAGTCCTTGGGAGAAGGGCAATTCCAGGTATTCACTGTCAGACACTAAGTGGAGGCAGATCTTTCCTCTTCCCACCGTAGGGACAGTCAGGAGGTGAGCCGATATCAGACACCCTTCCAGGACTTTGGATACCCAGGAGGTGAAGCTGGGATGGATGGAGTGGGTAGAGGTGACATCACAGCATTGGTAGGAGTCTTTGTGAGTGGGGGTTCCAGCAGGAAGCATGTGGCACACTCCTAGGGGCTATTGGAGGAGAATTCAATGAGGACAGTGAATTAGTGTATGATCAGGGCTAAGGAAAACCACCACGGGTGATACAGTACCCTGAGGCTAACAGTGGGAGCTCTCACCACCCCAACCTGAGAGGCAAAGGGAAGGCATGGCCACACCTCTGTAGAGAGAAGCTGTAGGAGCAGCCGCACAGTGGAAGCTATGGCCTTGGTAGAGGGGCCCATCCAAGGAGCTCTTGCCCTTCCTTCTGTGTCCCACCATGCTCCATCCTCCTAGGACACCTCCTAGGTAGCGGGTGGTGGCAGTGAGGGCACACTGTCTGGCACAAGGCATTGCTAGTTTGCTGGTTTCTGTTTCTTACATTTTCTTGGAAATCTGTTGATCATCCAAATCCCTGTAGGCTTTTAGGAGATCCTGTTTTGCTTGAGTTATCTAGAGGTGCTTTCTGTTGCTTACAACCACAAACTCTACAAGGCATTATATTAGTCTGTTCTTGCATTGCTCTAAGGAAATACCTGAGACTGGGTAATTTATAAAGAAAAGAGGCGTAATTGGCTCATGGTTCTGCAGGCTGTCCAGGAAGCGTAGCAGCTTCTGCTTCTGGGGAGGCCTAAGGAAGCTTTCCAATCATGGTGGAAGGCAAACAGGGAGTGAGGTGTCTGACATGGTGAGAGCAGGAGCAAGAAAGAGAGAGGCAGGGGGTGCTATACACTTTTAAACAACCAGATCTTACAAGAACTCATGACAACAGCAAGAAGGATGGTGCTAAACCATTCATGAGAAACTGCTCCCATGATCCCATCACTTCACACCAGGCCCTACCTCCAGCATTGGGGATTACATTTCAACATGAGATTTGGGTGGGGACACAGATCCAAACCATACCAGACATCATGGTAGTATTATTCCCTTTAACAAATAAGGAAACTGAGGCTCCCAGAAGTTTTGGTGTGGTCAGATCATACAGGCTGGCAGTGGCCTGCATGGGTCAGGTTGTGAAGGCTGCTCTGGCTGTGCTTAAAGCTCTTAGCATAGAGCAGCTGGGCACATGGGGGTCTAGAAGGCTCTTGGTCCCAGGCAGTGGAGGGCCTGGGTCACCCCATTGTCAGAGGTGTTTAAACCAGAGCAACTCCATCTCGAATAGGGCCTGGGTAAAATAAGGCTAAAACCTGCTGGGTTTTATTCCCAGTAAGTTAGCATTCTGCGTCACAGGATGAGAAAGGGGGTCAACACAAGATGCAGGTCATAAAGATCTTCCTGATAAAACAGGTTGGAGTAAAGAACCCGGCTAAATCCTAACAAAACCAAGATGGCGACAACAGTGGCCTCTGGTTGTCCTCACTGCTACACTCCCACCAGCACCATGACAGTTTCCAAATGCCGTGGCAACCTCAGGAAGTTACCCTATATGGTCTAAAAAGGGGAGAAACCCTCAGTTCCAGGAATTGCCCACTCCTTTCCCTGGAAAACTCATGAATAATCCACCCCTTGTTTAGCACACAATCAAGAAATAACAGTAAAAATGGGTAACCAGTAGCCCAGAGGGCTTATCGGAGTAGCCATTCTTTTATTCATTTACTTTCCTAATAAATTTGCTTTTAGTTTACTGTATGGACCCGCCCAGAATTCTTTGTTGTGCAAGATCCAAGAGCCCTCTCTTGGGGTCTGGATCAGGCCCCTTTCTGGTAACACCTTCAGCAAGAGTTTAAGGATTACAGCTCAGCCACATCCACCTTGTCTTTGCTTCTCTCTGCGTCTGGCTGACCACTTTTCTTCCTGTCGCTGACTGTCCAACCACTTGTGGCCCTGGAGCAGCTGGCAGGCAGAGTCATGCCATACCAAATAGGGCCTCGCTCATGGAACAGGCCAGAGCAGGGCTGGGTGGGGAAGGTGACTTGGCAGTTGAGTTTGAATAAACGCGTCACAGTGGTGTTGGGTGGGACTCATGCTGCTGCAAATTAGCGTGAAGGTGGAGGCAGAGCTTACAGGAGTCGGAAGGAAGGAGGCTGCAGGTGGGCCCAAACCAGTCCCACCTTGAGGGAAGGCCTGAGGCTGAGGGTGAGGAGCCCCCACACACCTGCCTTTCTCCCCTCCAGCTCAGACAGGGCGCCTCAGCCTGAAAGCTGTGATTTCCTCCCGGGGAGCCTCCCCAACTTCGTACACAGCCCCTAACCTCCCCATCTGGCCCCGACACCCCCATCAATCACTCGGCAAAAATCCCTGGCTTTCTTGCATAAGTATTAGGTGCTTTGTCAGAAATTACCTAAGTTATAATCCAATTACACAATAATTACATTGGGATGGCTTCGTAACTACGGCATTAATTAACTTTGATGGCTCTCATAAATTACTCAGGGGATTGATACAGTGGGAAGAGGGCGGGTGGAGCCCAGTGGGTGGGAAGGTGGGGCTGAGGAATCATTAGTCCTCCCTGAGTCAGGAGGCCCCTGGAGAGTGATGGGGAAGGGGAGAAGGGTCCTTACCTGCCTCCACCGACCCCCAAGCGCAATGTCAGGGCTGGATGTGACCTTCAAGGTCAATTATCCCAAACATGCTTCCCCTGTCCAGTGCTTGAGCCCTTACCCTGGCAGTGTAGAAACTCTGGTATAAAAAGCCATTGACCCTTAAGGGGCACGCAGTGTAGAAAGAAACTTGGACTTTGGAGCTTTGCTTTCTCTGAACTTCAGCCTTGCCACTTGGAAATAGACAGGAGCAGTCTCCTCACGTGATGTCGCGTGGCCTAAGTGTTCAGTGGACGCACACCCCCGAGCCTAGCTCCAGCCAATAGAAATAGGATGTGGGCCTTAGATGTAAAGCACATGGATACTGTTACATTTTCCAGGGGCCCCATTAAAGATGTCAAAAGAAACAAACAGGTGAAATTAATTTCTAATAATATGTGCATTTAAACTAATGTCTAAAATATTATTTCAAAATATATTTAATGTAAAAAAACATTAACAAGATATTTCTCATTCTCTTCTTATACTAAGCCTTTGAGACCTGGTGTGTCACTAAGCACCTCGCAGTCAAGCACCCAGGAACCACATGAGGCTGGGGACAGGCAGATGAGTGCATGCTTGGCATAAGCTTGACACTCACTACCTGCCAGTCCCCTGTCGTCATTGCTGAAGCCTATGACCTGTCTGCTTATGGTCATGCCTCTTTTCTAGGACAATCTTTCACACTGTCGCTGGGGAGGGCGGGGGTGCAGGCGGTAAGTGCTACCCAAATCTCCACCTGCCCAGGCAAAACAGTCCTGGATCCTCAAAGTCTTGTTGGTTGAGCACATCCAAACCATCACCAAATATGGTCTTTAAAACAGCCTGGATGCTACCTCTGCTCCACCTCCACTACTGTGATCCAGGCCACCCCATTTCTCCCTGCATGACCAGGGGAGCCCCTGACCGGCCTCTGGGCTTCCAACCTTCCCCCTCCTACCCACTGCTCACCCTGCATCAACAGCAGCGTCAGTGGGATGGTGCCATGGCCTCCTGTCAAGAAGAGACCATGGCAGGGGTTTGGGTGCAGATGGCTGAGCTGGGCGGTGATCCCAGGAGGTATCATGGAAGTATCTGGAGCGTGAGGAGGGAAAGGAGGAGGAGCTGATGGAAGAGTGTGTTATTGAGGCTGCCACCATGAGCTGGGGGGTTTGCTTCTGCCAGGTCTCTCAATAAACATACAGAAGGCCTCCAGGGTTGCCCCCGAAGCAGCAAGGGCACTGGAGCGTTTATCCATGGGCTTGGTCCTGTGTTTGAGGGTGACTGTGCAGGAGCTTGTTCCCCTGCATTTGGGGACTAAGCTCCAGTGCAGGTGCAGGGCCTCCCCAGGTGTCCGAGAAAGCCCTGAGGCTGAACAGGAAGGGTGTGCAGGTGTCCTGAGGATGGACCCCGTCAGCACGAGGCCTACCAGGCTGCAGCGGAGACAGCAAGGCCGGGGTGCTGGGTGTCCGCCACACCTTTTATAATTGTTTCCTTCAGAGGCTTTCTGTTGACCTTAGAATGAAATTTAACCTCTTAAGGGCAGCCTTCCAGGCTCTGCCTAATCAGGCCTCTAAATACCTTCTCTCCTCACTCCTCACCACTATCCCCACACCCCTACCCATTGGCCTTCTGTCAGATTCCAGAAAATTCCAAGCTGTTTCCTGCCTCCAGGCCTCTGCACTTGCAGTTCCTTCTGCCTGGAATGCTTTCCCCAGCCTCTTCTCTCTGGCTTCTTCTCTCTGGATTTCCCTCCCAATATCACCTCCTGAGAGATGACATTTCCCCTGACCTTCCTACTTTCAGCTGCTGTGCCAGCCCTCACTCGCTAGCCACGATCTTTTCCACCATTCTTCTTCAATTACTGCACAGTTCTCAGTAATTCCAGAAATAACCTTATTCCAGGGCTTTAAAGCTCTGCATCACCAGGCCTATCTCCCACGAAGGCATGGCACTGGTCCCCGTTGTTCAGAGGTGTCCCCAGCACCTGGAGCTGGGCCTGGCATCCAGAATGAGCTCAGAAAGGACTGCCTGCTTGAGTGAGGTCAGTAGGCCTCCTTCTGGCCGCTCCACCTTCCACCTTGGGTGCCTTCTGGGCGGTCTATGTGCCTCTCAGGCAGAGGGGAGCCTGGTCCTGGACCTGAGAGGAGGAGAGTGGGTCTGTCCCCTCCTTGTTCTGGGCACCGTGCCTCTATCTATGCAGCCTGAGGTCCCGCTGGAGCTTCAGCTGCACATCATCGTGATGACTGGCAGGCAATGGGCTTGGCCGTTACTGCCTCCTACTCTGGGCCTGGGGCTGGGGTTGCAGAGATTGAGGGTATTGAGGAGGGGCAGGAGATAGAGAGATGAGTGTACCCCACAGACTGGGTGGGGCAATCAGAGACAAGGGGCAGTTTGCTGAGAGCCAGCTGTGTGTGTGAGGCAGGAATTTCAGGAGTGCCTTGAACTTAGGAGTTGGAGGGTGGGGCTCACAGAGCCACTCCCCTCTGGAATCCAGAGGTCAGACCCCTTCTCAGCCTCTGCTCCCACTTCCATGAGAACAGCCTCTGCCTTCCCTCCATGGCCTAGTTGAAGGTTGAGCTTGGCACCCCTTTGACTTACCCCCAAAGAATCCCTTGTCCAGGGGTGTCTGTGAGTTCCACAGGCTTCCCTGGAGATGTAATGGAGGTGACAGCAGTCACCTCCTTCGGCCCACCAGGAAGACTATCGTAAGAGAGACAGACAAGGCCCACTGTGGGTTGGTGTGTACAGCAGCTGGGTCTTTCCCTCACAGCTGGTGGGGTATGAACTTGCACAGCGACTTTAGAAAAACTGTCCTGTAAGTTGCACATACACAGACCATGAGCCAGGCCTTTCACTCCTGGGCACGCGCTAACAGCAGCGCTATGCAGAATTGTCAAAAATGGGAATGACCCACATACTCTTCCAGGTAGAATAGGTAAGTAAACCGTGAGCTGCTCAGCCAGCGGAATACTCTATGCGATGAGGATAAAAAAGCTGTAGCTACAGTGCAGCAACATGGCTGAATCTCACAGACAAAACGCTGAGTGAAAGAAGCCAGACAGGAAATAACACACCTGGATGATTCTGTTTCTGCGACCTTAGAGGCAAAGACGATCTCTGCGGTGGTTGCTTTGTGGGGAGGTAGTTTCCTGGGAGAGGCATGCAAATCCCGCAGTGTCCTGTGTCTGACCTGGAAGTTTGCTCTGTGCATCTTCACCATGAGATGATCCGTTGAACAGTGGCAGTGTGATTGTGCACTTTGTCTTTTGTCTTTGTGTGTTATCCGTCAATAAGACATTTAAAAGAAAACCCCATGAGCTCTGTCTTCTCTAGCTGGGCGCCACTGGGTTCGATGGTCTTTTTTTTTTTTTTTTTTTTTTTTTTGAGACGGAGTCTCGCTCTGTCGCCCAGGCTGGAGTGCAATGGCGCAATCTCCGCTCACTGCAAGCTCCGCCTCCCGGGTTGACGCCATTCTCCTGCCTCAGCCTCCCGAGTAGATGGGACTACAGGAGCCCGACACCATGCCCGGCTAGTTTTGGTGTATTTTTAGTAGCGATGGGGTTTCACCATGTTAGCCAGAATGGTCTCGGTCTCCTGACCTCATGATCCGCCCACCTCGGCCTCCCAAAGTGCTGGGATTACAGGCGTGAGCCACCGCGCCCGGCCAATGGTCTGTTTTTATCTCCTCTGTCCCCACCAAGTGTCAGACTCTCAAGCTTCCTCTTCACAAGCCTGCTCCGGCCCTCCGCATTCCCCCAGGATCTGCCATTTCTTGCTGGCTAATTATGTAGAGCATTTTAGATTTGACTAGGATCCTGCCCCCGAATAACAAACTCAGATCCAGCATCAGGCACAGCCTACTAAGGGGCACTGTGAATAGGACCCAGGCTCTGTGAGAAGGCAGCTCTGGGACCATATTTTGTGATATGAACATGTTCCTCGGAGTCTCATTCCTCAACCCAAGAGGCAGACCAAGGTATTATTTTTCCAAATAAATACAGCGCGGTCCTCAAGAGGAATTCCCGGGGCGACTGTTGAGAAAGTAAAAGTGCCTCTTTCTCCTTTGTCTTGTTTTACAGAAAAGCAGACAGAGGACTGGGGAGGGAGGGCAGTGGGCATGGCACTGGCTGAGATAGGACCAGAGCCAGGATCCCTGCTCTGGGTACCTAGTGCTGCCTCCTCTCTAGCGCCTGGGCTCAGGGCAGGCGGTGGCCGGGTTGTGGCCGGATACCGTTTCCTTTCCCCGGGTTTGCACCCCTGGCAGGAGGTCTGTTGGGCAGGAAATGCCCAAGCACCCACACCCAGGCTCATTTGTTTGAGGAGCTGAGCCTGCAGGCACACACTGTACATCTCAGACACTGTGGACGCTTGGGCAGACAGGAGAGCTGGGGGAAGGGCACCCTGCCAGACATTGGGCACCCCAGATGCCATTAATTCAGGCCTCTACACCCTGGAGAGTTCCTGCAGCTAAACATGTTTTACATCAAACTGCGTTCTCCTCCCTCATGATCCCACAGCAAAGTGGGATCCTGGGCCTCACTGGTCCAGGGCTGGAAAGAAATAGGGAGGAGAGGAAATGAAATGAGGCAGCACACATGTTAGCCCTGGGATTAAGATGGGACCTCCTTCTCGGTCTCTTGTCACAGATTGCTAAATATTGTGGGCCTTCGGTATCGGCCTGTGGCTAAATATTTAACAGCCTGATCTCCAGGAGGCAGAGGGCAAAGCCCTGCTTTGTAATGTGTGGAGACTTCTGTGGTGTAAATGCTCCCACCACGGCCAGTTTCCAGCTACCAACCGTCAACTGGTTCTCAAAATTGCTGAAGTTTTAACAACCAGCTCTCTTGCACAGGTGTAACCTGGCTCCAGCAAGTCCTGGGGAGGGGACTTGGCCTTTGAACCCTCCACAAGCTAGCAGGTTCTGGAATTTGTCTGCAAGGCCACAGTCAAATGTACAATAGAGGTTCCAACATATTCTCTTAGACCAAGGTGTATAGTGTGCCCCTGTGCTTCTCCCAAGGCTCTTCGGCTAACTTTGCCTACAGCATGAAGGAGTTGCAAGTAGGGTTGAACTAAACATATGGAATATTCTCTTTCTCTTTCTTTCTTTCTCTCTCTCTCTCTCTCTCTCTCTCTCTCGACAGAGTCTCACTCTGCTGCCCAGGCTGGAGTGCAGTGGTGCGATCTCAGCTCACTGCAGCCTCTGCCTCCCAGGTTCAAGCAAATCCCAAGTAGCTGGGATCACAGGCATGTGCCACCATGCCCAGCTAATTTTTGTGTTTTTTAGTAGAGACAAGGTTTTGCCATGTTTGTCAAGCTGGTCTTGAACTTAGGCGGCTCAAGTGATCCACCTGCCTCGGCCTCCCAAAGTGCTGGGATTACAGGTGTGAGCCACGGTGCCTGGCTGCATGGAATATTCTTGTTCAGAAAAAGTACCAGCAGAATTAGAGAGCATACCAGTCATCATTATATCAAAAGTGCCTCTTTCAGATATTAAATTAAAACTGACTTTTTAAGAACATCCAATACTATTTTAACTCCTTCTAAAACAGAATGTACCACAGTTGGCCAGCGCAGTCCTCCCGTGATTGTCTCCCTGGATTCCCCAGCAGTGCCTTAGAGTGTGACTAGTCGCACTTCACAGGTAATCTAGCGAGATTGTACACTTTATCATCCAAACCAGAACGGTTTTGAGACTGTCAGGCAGTACTTGTTGTGCTAGGGCAACAGGCGGAAGCAGTCTCCTTCCCAGTCCCCACAGGTGAGGAGGCAGGCCCTGGCGAGGTTCGCTGACCTGCTCAAGGCCACGCAGCTGCAAGCAGGACTGAGTGCTCCTCTGGGCTGCACAGGGAAGCAGCGTCCTCGGGCTGACTAAGGGTAGGTGTGCGTGTTCCCCTGGATCTACAGACTCCTTTAGAGTCACAGGGGTTGTGGGTACTTTTCCCTCAGTGGAATCCAGCTCTTTGGAGCCTTTCCTGAGAGCCAGTTCTGAAGGGTGAAGGCCTGAAGTGCCCATGGTGAGGATGCGAACAACAGGGTGCGGTGGCATATGGAGGGGAAGGCAGCCTCCACTTACTCACCATTCTCTCTCTTTGTTGAGAGGCTCCGTCCACAGACTCTGGCACCAGTACAGGGTAGCCTGACTGGAAAGCTTGCTGGGCACTGCAAGGTTGTGGCGGGAGAGGGCAGGGAGAGGCTGCTGGTGCGTTTCCTTTCCTCTCTCTCCAACCCCATAGACCCTACATCACTACACCTGGCCTGGCCATCTGATTTGCAACAGGGGAAGTGGCTCCAGGAAGCGACATCTCCCAAGCCATTATTTGCCTCCCACTTTGTGCTAGGTGGAGAAGGGGAAAAGATCCTTACTGTGGCCAGGAATGGACCACACCTGTCAGGCCACCCTCTATCCTTCCATTAATGGAACTCAGTCCTCATCCTGGAGGATCAGAGCCAGGTGCCTCAGCACCTCCTCCAGGAAGCCATCCCAGAGTCCTTCTTCCAAGGAAGAATACAGCCTTCTTCCCTGCAGTCTCAATGCCTTTGTTGTGCCTAGTTACTGGACTGGGGTGTGTAAATGCCTCTCTGTCCTGCTAGAGGGTGAACCTCTTATAGGCAGTCCCTCTACCTTGTCTAGTTCTCTCTCCTCCCAGAGCCCTGTGCAGAGAAGGCACTCAGCACATAGGCAGGCGGTAGACCGGCAGAGTGAGCAAGCCTAGGACTTGGTGTGGCCCACACCTGGGAGATTCCACTTTTAATAATCATTCATTTATTGAATACTTACAACCTGCTAGATGTAGTCTTAAGACATGACACATATTCCCCGCTTTCATCACTATGCAATATATTCGTGTAACAAAAGTGCTCTTGTATCCCCTAAATCTATTTTTTTTAAAAAAGATACCACACATATTAACTCAATTAACTCTAACAATAACCCTAGGGCAGAAGGTACTGTTATTTTTCCCACTTGTCAGATGGAAAAACTGAGGTTCAGGAGGGTTAGGCACTTGCCTACCTCACGCAGTTTGGGGAGAATACAGTGCAAGGCTGTGGGATGCAGAAGCAGAGTGCTTGTGTCTATAGCCGGGCTCTGCCACCTAGGGCAATTAACTTCTCTGTGCCTCAGTTTCCTTGTGAGTCAAATGGGACTACTAATAACTTATTTCCCATTCCCAGGAGGAAGGCCTCCTTCTCCCAGGGTTTGTGGGAGGATCAAAGAGGATAATGGATGTGGACGCTCTCTGTAAATCGCTGGATGTTGTACAAATGTCAGGCATTACTATGTGTTGACTTGAATACTCTGTCTCACAACCCCTCTGGTCTTCAGAAGACATGGTTCTTCCAAAATCCAATCCCTTGGGATAAAAACTGGCATTTCCTAATCCCTTCCAAGCACAGAAGCAATTTGATGTCCACAAAGGACTTCTTGGGAGAATTCGATGGCCTGATGAAAAGGAAGTTGTGGGGTAGGTGTCTATCTTGCGAAAAACATTAACCAGGGCCCTGTCTTCAGTACGGTTGTCCCAGAGGGGATTTTCCCCCTCTTTTTCTTTGGAAAAAAAAATTTAAGAATTACTAAATAATGAAAATATTAGAAAAAGCAGACTGGCATAAACATGAAAATTAAAATATCCTGTAATATCCCATTAGCAGAGAGAATTGTTCTCAGTTCTGGGTGAAGTTTCTGGATTGTTATGATACTAGATAGAGCCAAGCACCCAGAAATTCCCAGATCACAATTCCCCTTCTCCAACCCTGTGCAGAATTCTGATCGAGGAACTTGTATACAAGAAACAGTGGCCGGATGAGATTCCAATTGCTACTCTATAAGTAGATTTATGAATAAATGTGGAAGCCTGGTAAGGGTTAGGATGGAGAACATGGCCCAGGCCTGAAGCCTTTGAGGGGCTTTCTACCCCTTTCCCACAAAATCAAAGCCGGCAGCCTCTTTGGGGCAGGACCAACCTGCTTTCTGCAGCCTGGGACAGGGTGGAGGAAGTGCTCCGCTAGTGGCTGTTCAGTGCAGTGACCTTGCCCCCTAGTGAAGGTGGCCCCCAAATATGCTGGGCTTGGACAATTCTCAGTTAAACTCCTCCCCGCTTATGAGGTAGAGGAGAGGAGAGGGTGGAAAGAGGGGCCAAAGTGTGGAGACGGGTGGGAGTTCCCTCCACCAATAACTCTGGCTCACATTTTATAGATATCCATCCAAACTTGAATTATCTTTTGACAAAAATATATTTCTATATCATTTGTAATTAATTTTATTTTGAATGGTTAATGCATGCATGTGATAAATAAGTCTAACATTACAAAAGGGAACAGAATGGAAACTAAATTCCCCTCCCCTCCCTGTCTCTCCACCCTTCATTTGCCTCTGAAGAAAACCCTACTATTAGCAGTTTTTTGAGTCTTTCCAAAGACATCACGTCTAAAGACATGATGGTGTGTATGCACCATTCTTCATGGCTCAAGGTATTCCACTGTGTGGAGGCACCCAGAATCGTTTGACCAAAGCTTTATCATTAGGCAATCAGGCACTTCTTAAGAACACTTGATTAACATTTAGATACACATCCTGGAGGCATTTCTTCAGATTAATACTTAGGAGTAGGATCACTGGGTTGAAGATTATTCCTGTGTTAAAGAGTCTCAGGTTTGACTGTCCAATCGTCCCCACTTGGAGAAGGATGTGCCACTTCTCACTCATACCCACAATATACCATCATGATGTGCTTTTCCCTGACACACAAACCAGCACTGGATTGAGCAAATCTTTGCTAATTTGCTAGGTGTCAAATTGCACCTTACTATTATTTGAGTTTGCATGTCATGAATTATTATTAGTGAATAATTAGTGAAGTTGACAATTTTTCTAAATTTCTTAAATTTAGAAAATTTTATTTGCTAAATTTCTTAAATTTAGAAAATTTTATTTGCTAAATTTCTTAAATTTAGAAAATTTTATTTGCTAAATTTCTTAAATTTAGAAAATTTAGAAAATTTTCCTCAATTTAGAAAAGTTAATTTGCTCTTTGGATTTGTGAATTCCTAGTTTATCTTTTCCCAATGGTTTGAAGTGCTCTTTGTATTAAGACTATTAACCCTTTGTCTCTCATATATGGTAAAAATGTTTTTTTCCAGTTTGTTATTTGCCTTTTGGCTTTGTCGCAGCATTCTTGGGAAGAAGGTAATAAGATTTTGGGGTATATAAATAACTGATATAAAATGGTACTTTCCCCTTTTTCTGAGAATCAAACAGAACAAATTAAATTGAAGGGAGACAAGCAAGATTTGACACTGACTTAGGAAGGACTTCAGTTACAGGGCTTTCCAGATTTTAAAGAGCGTGAGTGATCCTGGGCCACTCACAGACTATCTCTGGGCTCCCAGCTTGACCCACCCAGCCCTGCTGCTCCCCACCATGATGCACAGCCACCTGAATAGCTTGTCCTCTGGTCGTGCCTGCAGAGCGTTTAGGCCAGTGTTAGACTCACAGTACACCCTTAATAAATAGGAGCTGTGGCTGATTCTTCCATTCACTTGACGGATATTTCTTGAGTGACAATTATGTCCCAGGCACTGTTCTGGGTCTTGGGATGCTGGAGTGAACAAGACAGACACAAGTCCCTGTCCTCTGGTGGAGCTGACATTGTAGAGAGGGGAGGGAAGTATTGCTGCTGTTTGTTGTTAAGGGGTACTGGGTGGGGAAGGCTCAATTCTAGAAAGGACTTTAGAAATGACTTAGTTCAATCTCATGATGGGCCAGATGGGGAAACTGAGGCCCAGTGACAAAGTGACTTGCCAAGGTTACCAAGCCAGACAGTAGTAAAGATAGAATTAGAACTGAGGTCATTAAAGGCTGAGGGTACCTCTCAGGCACTATTTTTGTACAGGTAGATGGGTTCATTGTTATGAATTAAACCATCTGACACAGACCTACCTTGGTAGGGAGTGATGGTAAGATGTCAGCTGGCCAGAGATGAGGGGAGGTAGTGTTCTGGAGGGGCTGCAAGGCAGGATGGGGAGTGGGATACAGACAGACCCTGGCTCCCCTGCATTTGGAAGATGTTTGCTCACCTACCATCCTACTTGTAGGGACAGAGAGAGAGCGAGAGAGGGAGAGAGAGAGAGAGAGGGAGAGAGAGAGAGGGAGAGAGAGAGAGAGAGAGAGAGAGAGGGAGAGAGAGAGAGAGGAGAGAGAGGGAGAGAGAGAGAGAGAGAGGAGAGAGAGAGAGAGAGGGAGAGAAGAAGTAGAGGAGACTGGCTTCTTATCTCTCGTCCTCTTTCTCCCTGTTCTGGGACTCAATTGTGTGGGGCAGAATGAGCCACCGTGAGCCAGCTTCACCTGAGATGGTTGCACCATGAACCATGGGGACCTGGGGAGCAGCCCAGCTCAGCTGACCCTGCTGCAGAACTGTGGGCATGTCGTCTCCTACTGCCAAGCTGGCTGTGGGCTGTGACCCTTTGCTGCCCTCTTCACACTCAGGTAGGCTTCATGCCTTTAGCACCACAGGAGGCCACTCTTGTCAGGTCCTTGGTTCCCCATGCTTTAGGATGTGACCTGCTTGACTTGTGCCCCCGAGGCACTGATTCGGAGCCTCCTCCCCAGGTGAACAGGGACCTGAGAGGCACCCAGCTAAGTTCCCTGACTATGCATCCTCAGGGCACTTGGTGAAGGGAGGTAGTTGTACCAGCAAGTACTCAATAAATAATACTGTTTGCCTAATGAATGAAAATGATGATAACCATGTCCAGTCAGGCATCCCAGCCCACGGAGATGTGAACATGAAGCATCTAGTTTTCCCCCCAGGAACTGTGGATACCCTGTTAACACCCCCGCCCGGGAGGATCGAGCTCCATTAACCATAGCTTCCTGACTTGTTTATTAAGTAGTCTTACTCCCGTTCTCTAAAAGCCAGTTCTGTTTATTTAAATCCTGCAGGCTCCCATTTAATTCAAGGCTCTCGCTGTCCTACTCCCCGTCTTTGGCATCCAGGAGGGAAAACGCTCCGTTCCTTTCTAGATTCCAGTCTCCTCTGATATTAGTGGGTGATAAGGTTGGACAGGATGGGGCAGGCACTGGAGGGTTGGCTGCCTGGGCTTGTCTGGGCGGCCGTGTGGGGAGCTGGGCCCCACACTGGTGGTCCTCTGGACATCCACATGAGCCCTTGCTTTTCTCTCTTCTCAGCTGCAGCCTTGAACATCATCCTCTGGACAGCAGGATGCCCCTGTCCACTATCTCCATCCTGGCATCATCATCATAAGAATCATCATTTACTGAGTGTGCACTATGTGCCAAGTGCTGTTCACACCTCAGTGCTCATGCTGGTGACAACCCTGTGAGATAGTCCTAGTTTTTCCCCATTTCACAGGTGAGAAAATACACACTTAGGAGGTGTAGCAACTTGCTCAAGGCCTCTCAAAAGCAGCATTTATACCCAAGCCTGCCCACTTCTAAGGCCCAAGCTCCACAAAGCCTCTGTGGCTGAGCGTGGGGCTGGTTCTCTATGTGGTGGGAGAGCTGGCTTTTATCAGGGGTCCCCCAGGAATGTGCTCTGTCCCCCAAGCCCCTCTTTCCCCAGGAGGGTCAGAAAAGAGGAATGTTGAGATGAGACTCCCTATATGCTGAAACCCCTAGGGCAAGGAGCAGGGTCTCTAGGTTCTGGGCTAGGAATACCACCAGCACATTTAGGCCAGAACAAGAAAGAATCTCCTGATCAATGGTTCTTGTTGGATTTGAGGAAGGGAGTCCAGGGGGCTTTCTGGGCCACGTTCATGATGCCCTGGGATCCTCGCTGTTGCTCCTCCTGGCCCAGGAACTCCCAGTGGGGCTGGGGCTGGGAGGTGTCCATGAATCAGGGGGCAGAGGAAAGGGAAAGCGTGTGGAGGAGCCAGGAAGGAGTGCTGAGACCCGCCTCACGGTAGGGCATACTGCTTCCTCACAGGCCTTGCCCCATTAGCTCAGGGTTAATTACACCAGCGGGGCAGGGATGCGGTGGCAGGCAGAAAAGCCTTTCTGGGCATGTCCTGGCCTCACAGTTGACGTGTGCAAGCCGCACTCGTGTCTCCTGACCAGGATACCTTTGTTATGGTGAGGCAGGGGGAACGAGACCTTTTTTCAAAGCAGACATGGGTCCCTCCTTCAGGGACTTCACCAACACCCCCTACGCCTACCGCAGGGCCTAGCTCAGACCCTCTGCTCAAACCCTGGCTACCCTCTCTCATCCCTGAATCACTCATGAGACCTCTTTGCACAGAGGCATCATGGTCACAGGGATGGGTGGACCCAGGAATGGATGGGTTCACCCTTTAGGCACAGGTTTTGCCTGTACTGAAAACCTCCAGTTTGAGTTCTGCCTGCACCCTTTGAAGCAGGTAATGCTATCAGACACCTCAGGTCACTCGGCCACACCTCTCCCTCCTGGGCTGACTAGCTCTACACAGGCTTGGTAGCCTCCTGATACAGTTTGAAGGCTTGGCCTTTCCAAATCTCATGTTGAAATGTGATCTCCAAATGTTGGAGGTGGGTTTAGTGGGAGGTGTTTGGGTCATGAGGGCGGATTCCACATGAATGGCTTGGTGCCCTCCCCTCGGTAATGAAGGAGTTCTCGCTCTATTAGTTAACCTAAGAGCTGGTTGTTAAAAAAAACAATGTGGCACCTCCTTCCTCTCTCTTGCTCCCTTTCTAGTCATGTGATGCTGTCTCCTCTTCACTTTCTGCCGTGAGTAAAAGCTCCCTGAGGCCTCACCAGATGCAGATGCTGGTGCCATGCTTCTTGTACAGCCTGAAGGACCATAAACCAAATAAACCCCTTTTTAAAATAAATTACCCAGCCTCAGGTATTCCTTTATAGCAACACAAAACAGACTGATAGACCTCCCTCAGGTGTAACCCAACAGTGACTCACCTCATTCCAGGTTTGAATGAGGCCCCCTTGTCATGGCGTGAGACATCTGCAGGAATCTGTGTGGCACTTCTGCATGTGCAAATCAGAAATGTGTCAATATGTGTGCAGACACTGTGTGTGTGTGCACATGTCTCTCCTGTTTCCCTCTGTCTCTGTGTGTGTGTGTGCACATGTCTCTTTTGTGTGTGTGTGTGTGTGTGTGTGTAAAGGGCAGTTAATGCCCACAGGCAACCCTTGACCAATGGGAGATGAAAATCAATGAATAAACACTTCCTGTGTGTATTGCCCTCGGGGACTGTCTTAGCTCAGGCTGCTATAACAAAATACCTTAGGCCAGGTAATTTACAAGAGAAAGTTACTGTTCACAGTTCTGGAGGCTGGGAAGTCCAAGATCAAGTGTGCCAACAGAATCAGTGTCTGGCAAGACTTGATCTCTGCTTCAAAGATGACACTTGTTGCTGTGTCCTCATATGGTGGATGGGGTAAATGAGCTCCCTCAAGCTTTCATTGGGGCACTAATTTCATTTATGGTGGTGACCCCCATGACCTAATCACCTCTCAAAAGTCTCCCTTCTTAATACCACTTAATCCTTGGAGGGTAGGTTTCAACATATGAATTTTGTGGGGTGGAGGGGTGTGGACAAAAACATTTAAACTGTAGTATTCCTCCCCTGGTCCCCCAAAATTCATATCCCTCTCACAGGTAAAATATATTAACTGTATCCCAGCAGCCCCACAAGCAATAACTCATTTCAGCATCAGCTCAGAAGTCTAAAGTCCAGAGTCTTATCTAAATATCATCTAAATTAGATATGGCTGAGACTTAAGGTACCTCCATCCTGAGGCAAATTGCTTTCCAGCTGTGAACCTGTGAAATTAAACAAATTATGTGCTTTCAAAACACAACGGTGGGACAGGCATAGGATAGACATTTCCATTACAAAAAAGAAATGAGAAGGAAGAAAGGAGTAATCGGTCCTAAGTAAGTCCAAAACCCAACAGGGAAAACAACATTAAATCTTAAAGCCTGCAAATAATGTCATAGACTTGTTGTCCTACTTCTGGACCAACTGAGGTAGGGGTTGGCCCCTGTGACTTTGGGTGGCTGCACTCTCATGGCTGTGCTAAGCACAGCCCACACTGTGGCTCTTATGGGTTGGAATCATATGTGTGTGGTTCTCTCAGGGTAGAATTACCTGCTGGTGGCTCTACTGGCCTGTAGTCTAAGGGGCAGCTCTGCCCCCATGGGTTCACTGGGCATCACCCTAGTGGAGGCTCTCTGTGGTGGCCCCGCCCCTGTGGCAGTTCTTGGCCTGGGATCTGAGGTTCTCCAGGACATCCTTTGAAATGTAGGTGGAGGTAGCCCTGTCCCTACAGCTTGTTCACTCTGCACACTCCTGGAGATGGCACAGTGTTGATGCCACCATGGTTCCTCATCTGTGCCTACCAGAGGGTTGGCCCAAGCCACACCTGAGCTCTCTTGAGCCACAGTTGGGTGGCCGAGGAGCACTGTACAAGAATCCGGGGAGAAGAGCCTTGAAACCATTCTGCCTTCAATGCCTGGACATTCTGGTAATGGGAGTGGCAGTCCTGCAGACTGCCAAAACATTTTGGGGATTGTTCATCCATTGTCTTGATGAATAGCATCTGGCCAACCTTCACTTGGCCACACACTGTTGGTGTTATCTCTCAAACATACTTTTACATTCTTTACAACCTGGCCAGGTGAGGAATTTTCCAAATCTTTAAGTTTTGCTTCCCTTTTGACTATAAATTGCATCTTTAATTAATTTATATCTTTTTTTTTTTTTTTTTGAGACAGAGTCTCGCTCTGCCGCCCGGGCTGGAGTGCAGTGGCCGGATCTCAGCTCACTTCAGCTCACTGCAAGTTCCACCTCCCGGGTTCACGCCATTCTCCTGCCTCAGCCTCCCGAGTAGCTGGGACTACAGGCGCCCGCCACCACGCCCGGCTAGGTTTTTGTATTTTTTTTTTAGTAGAGACGGGGTTTCACCGTGTTAGCCAGGATAGTCTCGATCTCCTGACCTCGTGATCCGCCCGTCTCAGCCTCCCAAAGTGCTGGGATTACAGGCTTGAGCCACCGCGCCCGGCCAATTTATATCTTCTTGTGTTTTTACTACAGTCAAGAGAAACCATGCCACATCCTCAATAACTTTGTTTAGAGATTTCTTCCACTGAATGTCTTGTTTCATTGCTTAGAAGTTCTACCTTCCACAAAGCACTAGGACAGGAACACAATACTACTAAATTCTTTGCCTTTTTGTAGCAAGGATCACTTTTCCTCCAGTTTCCAATAACATATTCTTCATTTCTATCTGAGACTTCATCAGAATGGCCATTACCATCCATATTTCTATGAACATTCTGTTGATGATCACTTAGCTCCTTTCTAAGAAGACTGAAGCTTTCTCTTCAGCCCTTTTCCTCTTCTGAGCCTTCACCAGAATCACCCTTTCCAGTTCATTCATGGCAGTACAGGCCTTTTCCAGCATGCACTTCAAAACTCTTCCAGCTTCTATGCACTACTCAGTTCCAAAGCCACTTCCATTTGTTACAGTAGCACCTCACTTCTGGTACCAATTTATGTCTTAGTCTGTTCCAGCTGCTGTAACAAAATTCCTTAGACTGAGTAATTTATAAACAACAGGAATCTATTTCTCACAGTTCTGGAGGCTAGGAAGTCTGAAATCAAAGTGCCTGCAGATTTGGTGTCCTGTGAGGAGGGCCTGTTCCTCATACATGGTACCTATAGGTATCTTCACATAGTTCCGCATAGATGGTACCTCTATGCATCTTCACATAGTGGTAAACAAGCTCCATCAAGCCATTTTTTATAAGGGCACTAATCCCATTCATGACCTAATCCCTCCTCAAAGCCCCACCTCTTAATATTATCACTGTGGGTGTTAGGTTTCAACATTTCAATTTGGGGTGGGGGACATAAGCATTCAGCCCATGTCAGGGACAGTTCTGAAACACATTTATAAGTCTTCTCAGAGTGCCAATTACCTATTGTAGTTGCCAGTCTGGTAACACACCGTTGTATTTGCTCCCTCCTTCTCTATGTCGCTCACTATGCCTCTCACACCTGCTCCATGGGATGATCTTACCCAAAACTACCCTTAAGCTAAAATTTTCCCCAGGTTCTGCTTCCAGGGGCACCCAGTGCCAGCCTGCCCTCAGAAAGCAGACCCCCCAGGAAGAAATCTGTAGCCAGGTCACTATTAGTCAGACAACAACAAGGAACTAATTGCTGCTGGTTAGTGGGGTGGTGAATACTCCTGGTTTGCAGGAATATCACACACACTAAGATGTACAAGTAAATTACATGACGAGGCAGTCCAAACTTCCATTGCACCAGTGCATCTCTTCCAACTCAGGCTCATGGTTTCGTATGGAGTTCTCTAAGACCAACTGAAAGAGCGAGACAAAATTCCGGCTTGGTTCCCAAGTAATTAATGCAGCGTGTCAGTGCTAGTCCTGCACTAGAGTCCCACTCAAGTGGCTTGCAGGGCAGCATTGAGAGGAAATCCTCCCTTTGGCAGATTTGCATGCAGTGCATTTGGTCATCCACTCTGTGCAGGGAGACAGGCTTGTGGTACACATATACACAGTCTCTGGGTAAGTGACAAATAGCTTAGCTGATGGGTCAAGATCATAGAAGGGAGCAAGACTGGATGACTGGATACAAGGAAGGCTGGAGAAAGCCTGTGGATGGTCAATGGGAGTGAGCCCAAAGTGTGTGGATCTTTGAGTGTCACATTAGTGCCCCTTATAGAGGGGCCCTCAACAGCCCAGTGAACAGGATGACTGATTCTATGGAGGAGTCCCTCTCCATGGCCACTCCAGGGAGATTACTAATTTTAGGCAAGGGCCGAGGACTAGCAGCCTACATCTGGAAGAGTCTGGGGACCAAGGGGACTAGAATAGATGCATTTCCTTGGGAGTAGGACGTAGGAGGGTAAACTGAATTCACCCCCCGAGACATCTCTCCCCATGTCACCAATTCCACCCTAGTTGTAAACACAGCCCTAGGGGACTGGTTTGGCCCCTGCTTTAGGGAGCTCTTTCCTACCCAACATAAAACTTACTCTTGCCTGCCCAGACTCCCAAAGTCCTGCCATAGTCCAGAAAGTCCTCAGTGATCCTCTCCTTCTTGTCCATGTGCTATTAATTCACTCATTCATTCATTCATTCATTCACACAACAGATACTTATCAAGCTTCCATGCTCCACACCCTGCATAAAGGCTCTGAATATGCAGGAGTGAATGAAAATGGCTGTGACCCTACCCTTGTGGAGATTATTATAGTTTTTGGGGAGAGGTAGACATTAATCAAATGATCACACAAATAAATATAAAACTACCCTTGGGATTAGTGCTAGGAAGAAGTCCATGATTCTCTGAGGGCAGATACTCTGTGGGGCTCCCCTAGCCTGGAACCTCAGGGAAGGTTTCCTTGAGGAGGTGCTGACTCAGCCACCTGCTGAAGGATGGGTAGGGGTGTATTAGTCAGGGTTCTCTAGAGGGACAGCACTGATAGGATAGATGTATAGGTGAAGGGGAGTTTACTAAGGAGAATTGACTCACATGATCGCTAGGTGAGGTCCTACAATAGGCCGTCTGCAAGCTGAGGAGCAAGGAAGCCAGTCCAAGTCCCAAAATCTCAAAAGTAGGGAAGCCAACAGTGTAGCCTTCGTCTGTGGTCGAAGGTCCAAGAGTCCCAAAGCTGAACTTGGAGTCTGATGTTTGCGGGCAGGAAGCATTCAGCACGGGAGAAAGATGGAGGCTGGAAGACTAAACCAGTCTAGAGTTTCCAGGTTCTTCTGCCTGCTTTTATCCTGGCCACGCTGGTAGCTGATCAGATTGTGCCCACGCAGACTGGGGGTGGGTCTGCCTTTCCCAATCCATTGAATCAAATGTTAATCTCCTTTGGCAACACCCTCACAGACACACCCAGGATCAATACTTTGCATCCTTCAATCCAGTCAAGTTGACACTCAATAGTAACCATCACAGGGGGTACCCAGGTAAAGTAGGGGAGGCAAAGAAAGAGATCTTGGTCCCAGATCTCTGCACCTGGATGCACTCCCTCCTGAAACTGCTTCTCACTGCTTCCAGGCCTGTGTCCTGTGCCCCCATGCTTCTTCAGGAAACTGGGCTCAGAGAGGTTAGCATGTGGGGGTCACAATGTGGTAGTCACTGATGGAAACTAAAATTTCTCTAATGGCACAGATCATGGAAACAGAGACCCAGGGGCAGAAAGCCGAGGGTAATACAGCCTCTTCCCAGAAAGAGGGCCCCCACGGGACCCTGAGTTACCCACACAAGGGTAGTTTCCACATGGGGTGGCTTCTCCGGCATGAGTGGCTCCTTTTGCTATTCTTACAACAATGGTCCCATCTCTCTCTCTCACTCTGGTAACTCCAGATGGTTCCAAAGCCTTTCCCCATGGGCCTGACTACTTCACTGGTGCTAGTGATCTCCCACACTTTCCTGAGGGCTGTTTTCCAGGAGTGCCCTTCAGGGGGCTCGGCCTGTGTCCTGTTGGGGAAGCAGGAGCCCAGCTGGCTGCAGAGCCCATGGTTCTCCCTTCCAGGTCCCTGCCGCATGATGTGTGGACAGGCAGCATCTGGGGCCTGGCCATCCCCTGGTCCTGCCTCTGCCACTGTCTTGCTTTGTGACCTGGAGCCAGACCTGCCCCTTTTGCGGCCCCATGAGGGGAAAGTCAGTCCTGTTTCTCACTGTTGCCAGGTCTGCATGTATTTGGGTCTGAAAGACAGACAAGACAAGGGGAACCGTGTGTCAGGAGTAGGGCAGTTCTCAGCAGGGCAGGCTCCAGCTCTGCAGGCAGCGAGGTGGCCGTCCTGTGTCCCCAGCCAGGGGATCCGCCTTGGGGAGGGCAGCTTTGCCCCTTCCCCAGCAGCCCTGTTCATCCACCTCTCAAAACTCCATGCTGTCCCCACCTGACCTGGAAAGGGTCAAGAGGAGAGACCTGAGAATAAAGGAGAGGTTTTCCTTTGTGCTCACTCCCGCTAAGGAGAAAAGCTTAAAGCTGGGAGGCAGATGGCGCCTCCTCTCTCCTCTGTGAGCCGGGAGCCCAGATCCTCTGCCCACTGGCTCTGCCTCTACTCACCCATTGGTCTTAGCTGCCCTCTCCCAAGCCCATCCCTGTGTGGCCCCATGGGTGGCACCCAGGAGATACTGGGGTCCCAGGTGGAGGCTGACTGGCACCCCCACAGCCCTGCCTTTGTGTGCACCCTCATGCCCATCCTGGGCCCGTGGCTGTGACTGGGGCCTTACCATCTCAATAGCCCTGTGCTCTCCTAGGCTGTGTCAGCAAGGAGCTGGTGACAGGAAGGATGAAGGAAGCTGGTGCTCCTTTAGGGAACTCTCTTGTATAAATGAGTAAACTGAGGCCCCAAGAGGGGCAGGCGTTATGACAGCAGAGATCAGATGAGGAAATAGCACTGGCCTGGAAGTCCACAGACCTGGATGTGTACCCGGCCCCATCTCACACTGACTTCTGCCTTCTGGGCCTCAGCTTTCCCTGTCTCTAGAATGGAGGTCACAGTCCCAGACCTGCCTAAAATGCTGTGTGGGTCTGGGTCTGATGAGATCCTGTTTGCATGATCTCTGCCAGCCGTCAAGTGCTGTGCTGACTGAAGCCAGATACAGGGCCTGAAATCTGGGACTCTGGGCTCCCAGAACAGTGCCCCTTCCTCAGCTCTTCAGACCCTGGCTGAGTTTCAGAGCCTCAGAGATGAGGAATGGGGTGAGGAAGAAGGAAAAAGTTCATGGGGATGAACCCTGGATGCTTGGCCTCTGTGGGGAAGTTCCCCATATGGTTTCCAGAGTGACAGAGGCCCCAGCAGGCCTAGCCCAGGGCAGAGCTGGGGTGGGTGAGGCTGGAGCAGGCCTCTCCTATGTCCTTGGTGGGACTAGAGCCTATCATGGGCCAGAACTCGAGCCAAGCGCTAGAGTGGGACAGATGCGCAGGTCTGTCCTCAGCCTTCCAAGCTCCTGCTCGTAAGTAAACACCTGTGCGTGGGCTCATCGCTCACCTCCCTAATGAGCTCATCGCTCACCCAGCTCTCCATCGCTCTCCATCCGTCTTCACCTTGCTGCCACGGCTCCACCGTGCAACTATTTTTGCACTCCCAGTAAGCACTCGCCTGGGTGGGGGAGCCAGTGCAGCCAGGCCAGAGCTGAGTTAGGGCTGGGCTTGATTGCTGCCACCTGGAAGTCCACGGCCTGCCTATAGGCACTTCTGGCCACTGCTCCCCACCCCCAGTAGCAGTACTATGTTGCAAAGGACATTCAATTTAGTTCAGTGAGCTCCAGTACCCTCCCTCCGCCACTCAGTAGCTGTGGGACCTTGGGCGAGCCATTTCTCTCCTCTGGTTCTCAGTTCGTGAATCAAAGGCACAAGTATGACGCAGGCTCAAGCCCTGACTCCCTGGCCTGAGTTCCTGGGCCTCAGTCATCTGTGCTGGACCCGAGGGCTGGACTTAGGCTCTGAGTAAGCCGATGGGGCTGGGGCTAATGGGTGGAGAGAAGAGGAGATTTGGGGTATGCATGTGCATGTGACAGGCAGCCCCCTCCCCGACCCTGACCCCTGCTCTCTAAAGAAAGACCCCCAGGCACCGGGTGATCCTGAGCATGCAGATCCCAGCGCTTTGCATTGTCTCCATCACTACCTCCAGACACAGCAGAGCACCTCACCTGAGTTCAGGTGGGAAATGCCTGTGAGGGTTGCTTCATTGTCACCCCATCTCCCACGGGCAGAAACAGAGGCTCAGAGAGACTCACATATGTACCTGAGGCCACACAGCTTGGCCAGGGCCAGAGCTGGGACACGACCCTAATGCACCCTACTTCAGAATCTCCCCATCCTGCCCTCCCAGCCTGGCATGGGGCAGAAGGCTGGGCAGGCTAGAGAACTGCAGCCCCTCCTGAAGGAGATACTCAGTGATCCTCCCTCTCCCATGGCCATTGTTCTCTTGAAAATTAAGTCATCCACTGGGCCCCTTAAGCCTTTTTGGAGCTGTCTGTTCCCAAGGTCTCAGCCAGACGGCAGCTGGAAGTCTGTTAATATTCATTGAATCTCTCCAGGGTGGCTGGGAGCCCGCCTTTTAATTGTCTCATCTCTGTCTATCCCTTTATCGAGAGAGAGACTAAGAGGCAAGAACAATCAGTTATCTCATTATAGATCAAGGCCTAGAAAGGGGAACTCCTCAACTAGGGTCCTCCTCCCCATGGAGGGAGGGGCTCGGTAGGGGGAGGAAGGGACTCAGTCCTTCAGCCTCATGCCAAACTCATTCCCACCAGCATGAAGAAGAGGTTTGTCCACGGCATTTGTGGTCCAAACGGTATAGAGCTGGGGAGTGACATAGTTGGGGATAACTCGGGGGACAAAAAGGAGGTCAGAAGACACTAGTGTGTAGGCCCCAAATCTCACTCCCCACTTTTCACTGCTCCAGAGAATGTAGAACTGGAATTTAGAGATTATCTTGTTATCTAACAATCCATTCATCCATTTGTCCAACCACCCATTCATCCATCATTCATCTACCCATCCAATCATCCCTCCATCCACACATCCATCCATCTACACATCCATCCATCTGACCAACAATTCGTCCACCCATTCCTCCACTGGGCCAGGAAGAAACTGGCATTTGTCAAGCATATCTTACTTTTCAAAGCAACTTTCTTTCTCTTACCTCATTGGATCGTCCCAGCTGTCTGGTCCCATTTGACAAATGGAGAAGCAGGGACTTGCTCAAGGACAGACAGAGCAGAGCAGTTTCCAGGATGGAGGCTCAGTATGAAACCTGCAGGGTGGATTGTGCACAAGGGCTGGACTGAAGGGCAAGTGGGGGCTGAAATCCAGTCCCTGTTGTGTCCATCAAGTGGTGGGGAGCTGTGCCTGCTCAGAGAAGAGGAGCCTTTTTCTTTGGCATGCCATCTGGGCAAGCTATGACCCCAGCCGAGGGCCTGCGTTTTGGGATTCTCAGGGAGAAGCTGTGCAGGCTATTGGCAGCCCTGAGCTGATCTTCAGCTCAAAGAGAGCCCGTGGAGAGGAGTAGGCAGGAGACCGGCCCAGGAGGGAGGGACCCCAGGCCCTGTGGCACCACGGCTCAGCCAGCCCAAGGATGACAAAGCATCTCCCTCCCTCCAGGCCAGCCAAGTGGATTGTCTGCACTGGGGCTTCCAGGTGGTGACTCTTTAGAGTCATATGCTCTCAGGAGAGTACCAGCTGTTCGGATTACTCTCTGGTTGGCAATTTTCTTTTTGGTGCTTGTGTTTTGTTTTGACCTGCTGTTAAATCAACTGTATTGAAGTAAAATTTAAATACAACAGAATGCACCCATAAAAATGTACAGTTCTGTGGGGTTTGACAAATGTGTATACTCATGTAACCAGTACCACAGTCAGGAGATAGAACATTTCTATTACAGTCCTTTGCAGTCATGCCTCAACCTGATGGGAACCCAGAGAGTAAGCTCTGGTCTTCGTCCTATTACTAGGGACTGTCTAGATTTCTAGGATTTCATACAAATGAAATCACTCGGTATGTACTCTTTTGTATCTGGATTCTTTTGCTTCACATCACATTTTTGAGATGGATCCATGTCGTGTCCTGTGTCAGCAGTTTCATAGCATTCCACTGCATACAGCAATCTATTTCTCCCTTCACCTGCCGGCGGACATTTGGGTTGTTTCTAGGCTTTGGCGATTTGTGTACAAGTCTTTGTAGAGACACATGTTTTCATTTCTCTTGGCTAATATCTAGGATAGGAATTGCTGGGTAAAGGACAGTAATATGTTTAGACTTATAAGAAGCTGTTACTCCTTTTCCCAAGTGGTTGGATCATCTTATGCCATCACCAGCAATGTGCAAGAGCTCCAGCTGACCCACATCCTCATCAACCTAGCGTATGGGCCATTCTAATGTATGTACATTGAGATTTCATTGTCGTTTTCATTTAGGAGCCTATTTTGGGGACTCACCCCTTGCCTTGACTGCCCTGCCCTCTTGACTGTGGGATCTTCTGGGACACGGATTGACTCACTGGTGTCACCTGAGGGCCCACCAGTGTTGGGTAAAAGTGGCGAAGGGTGGAGCTAGGATGTTTTTGGAAAGAGGGAGGGATCTTTCTGAGCCTCAGTTTCCTCATTTGGCAAACGGGCACCTTCCTTGACCTGCCTGGTCCATAGGGCAGGTTTGCATTAAAAATTGAGTGAGCTGACAAGGAATGGAATTGCTTTCAGGACATTCAGCACCAGGACTAGTGGGGGCCCATGACAACACACACCGGCTCCTATTTGCTCTATCTTCAGTTCCAAGAAATGCTTATTGTCATGTCCAGTGTGCAAATATGGGGACTGGGTCTCATCCAGGCCAAGTGGCACCAGGTCCGTGTGGCTCCAAAGCCTGCGCTCACCACTTCAGTACGAACCACACTGCTGCAAAGTCACCCAGGCTGGGACAGGGCCTGATAGTTGTCACGGTCACAGATGAACATTAACCAGGATGTGCACAGGCCCAGGTTCCTGCCGCCATTCCGGCAGCTCTTCCGGACGCTCTGGTCCCTGGGGCTCGAACACCGCGTCTGTGGCTCCATTATCCTAAGCGGCCTCCCTGGATCCCATTACTTCACTGCTGTTATTATTTATTCATCGATGGAGCCCTCAGCTTGTGGATGGGCACTTACCTTGATGGCCTTGACAAGGGGTCAGGGGCCCCACTCAGAGTCTATTAATCACCAGCCGCGCCGGCGGGGAGTCTGTGTCCCCTGAGAGAGAGGAGATCATGTTGCAGCCACAGAAGGCCTGTTGGCTTGTCCATTTTCTCATGGAGGAATCCACCGCCTAGCGTTTTAGAGCTAGATGAGCTGCACAGACAGGGAAACTGAGGCTAAGAAAGGGTAGGGCCTTCCCCAAGGTCCCACATCTTATCCATGTGCTATCTGAATTCTCTCCATACATAAATGCACAATGATAACTCCATTTATAGGGGCATCACTTTACAATTTGTGTCTATTTTCCTATTTGATGGTGATAATAACTCCTCAAGACCAATAAGGGCTTTTAATCAGCTAGCTAGCTAGAGCTAGATGATATAGATATAGAAACTGAAACTCAGAAATTAAGGAATGCCAGGGTGTTGATAAATCACAAAGCTGGGAGTAGGACCCAGGGGTCCCTGCCCCAGTCCAGTGCTCTGGCTTCGGCCAGGAAATGTGGAGTGCGTACCCGGGTCCTTCTTGTTCCTGCTGATTCCCTATGAACAAAAGGAGTCTCTGGTTAGCTGGAATAGAAACTGAGGATGCAACCTAGCCAGAAGGGGGCAGAAAAGAGGAAGTGACTGGGGGGTCCCAGGGTACCAGTTACCTTGCTTTAAAGGCAGCTCACGGTCATGAGAAGAAAACTACCTACAGCAGCCAGCACCCACTGCACCCTTCCCATATGCCACAGGCCACTTTACAAGCACCTGAAAACAACCCCAGGAAGCAATTGCCATTATTATCGTCCCATTTTACAAATGAGATAACTGAGGTTATGACTGGCCCAAATCAGTTCCTAAGGAGTGGAGTTAGGCTCCAACACCAGGTAGTCAGAGTCCAGAGCCTGAACCCTTAGCCACCACCCTAGCCTGTCGGAGTGAGTTTAGGGGGTCAGCAGGAGAAAGAAGCAGAAGTGCAGGTGCTTGAGCAGACCAAGTCACCATGGGGTCAAGGATTAGCATCTCCTGGAAGAAGTGGGCCTGAGCAGGACTTCTAGGACCTTCAGAGACGCAGTGCAGGCAATGAAACCAGCACCCACTCTGGAGCCAGGACCAGCCTTGTTCTTGCTGTTTATTTGCTGTGTGAGCTTGCATGAATCACCTTACCTCCTGGAGCCTCAGGTTCCTTTCCATACAACTGGGGCCAATAATGGCCACCTACTGATACTATGAAGATGAAATGTGACTAAATGGCAGCTTGACAGCCATGGGAGAGACAGAGAAAGAGTGGCTTCCATCTCAGGCCATAGTCCTCACCGAGAGGGCCTTGTCCTTTTGCCCTCCCAGCTCCTTCAGGGTTGACGGCCTGGGCCCAGGCTGGGGTCAGTGGCTTCCCGAGGGATAGAACAGGGAGCTGGTGGTGCGTTTGGATTATTTTTCCTGGAGGGAGTTATTTTCTGCTGATCTAGGTCAGCTCAGCCAGAGGGCAGTGTGAGTTGCTGTATTAGTCCATTTTCACACTGCTATAAAGAATACCTGAGACTGGGTAATTTATAAAGGAGAAAGGTTTAATTGACTCATAGTCTGCATGACTGGGGAGGCTTCAGGAAACTTACAATCATGGCAGAAGGCAAAGGGGAAGCAAGGCACGTCTTCTCATGGCCCCAGGAGAGAGAACAGTGGAGGAACTGCCAAACACTTTTAAAACATCAGATCTCATGAGCACTCACTCACTATCACAAGAACAGCATGGGGGAACCTGCCCCCATGATCTGATCACCTCCCACAAGGTCCCTCCCTCCACACTTGGGGATTACAGTTCCAGATGAAATTTGGCTGGGGACAAACCATATAAATTGCCTTTCAGTCTAGCTGCAAAAGAGCAGATGGCCCAACCTGTTGCAGGGTGAAGAACCCAAGAAACCAACCTGGGTTTGGAGCTGGAGAGGGGCTGGCTTAAAACTTTGTACCCTGGCTCCTGGTTGCCCAGAGTGGGGAGGTCTTGATAAGGACCTTGAGATAATGGTCTGGAAGTTGAGAACAGAGTCACTGGGGCTCCTGGCTCCTTGCAGATCCAATCTAAGGGTGGTGGCACCAGGCTGCATGCTCTGGATGAGTCCCTTCCCCTCTCTAGGCCTTAGACATGATTGTTGTCATGGTGAGAGCTGAGGAGGGTGTGGGAGGATGGAGATGTGCACATAGTAGGTCCTCAGGAACTCGGCTGATGATGAAGCTGCCCCAGCTCAGGGTGAAGGCTGTGGGTGCCCTGTTTCCTTGGCCTTAGCCATGGGCAGGTGGGCCAGTACCTCAGGTAACTGTCAGGGACTCTGGGAGATCCTGGCCCTGCCTCATCCTGGCACTGAGGCCTGCAGTGATTTCCTCACTCATTCTTACAAAAGATCCCTGGAGGTCTCAGGACCGCACTAGCTCATGGTGATTTTATTTTTATCTGTCATTGTCTTCCGAGTGATTCCTTTGTCACATCCTATGTTCCTCCAATTAGAGTGTGAGCTCCCTGGGTCAAGAAGGGAAACAGAGGCTGGGTGTCCTGTCCCTCAAGTCCCAGTCCCAACCTCTCCCCTCGGCAACTGTGTGATAATGAGTTAGTTGATTAACCTCTCTGAGTCTCAGTTCTATCCACATGATGGGGATAAGGCCTGCTTTGCTTTCTTCTCTGGGCTCAAGTACACTAAAGAGGACTGAAACCAACTTTACCTGGAGCCCCTCAGCTGGGCCCAGTTCGGGAAACATGTGAGCTGGGTGCAGCTACCGGCCTCAAGGGACTTGCACTTGCTGGGGAAGATGGAGCCACACTCCCGATGGGGGCTGTGGGGAGCCCTGAGGTTGGGGGAGAGTTTTCTAAGTGGGGTATCAGGGAAGGCTTCCTGGAAGAACCATGAGCAGGATGGGTGGGCAAGGCCACGGTCAGGTGCGTGCAGGGCTATCAGGGCTGCAAACTGGAACTGCAGCTTACAGAGCGTGCCAGCACCAGGGCTACACAATGTCACCCCAGACCAGCAAGCAGCCCGCAGTGCAGCCTCGGCTCCACCCTCCTGGAGTGCACAGTGTGGTGGGGGAGACTGACACTAATCACAAACTCACCAAGCAGTGATAACGCTTTACTGGGGATGGGGGTGGTGTGGGGAGAAGGAAAGTGCTGTTTTTAAGGGAACGGCAATTATCTCCTGAATGTTTCCTATGTGCCAGTCACTTTGTGCAGATTACCTTGGTTCATCCTGACTCAGGTGGACATTGTCAGTGTCCCACAGGAAACCAAGGACCAGAGAGGTAAAGTAATTTGCCCAACTTTGCACAGCAGGCAGGCAGCAGAGCTCCACTTGAACCCAGGCCATCTGGCTCCAGGATATCGCCTTACTATAACCATGGAACAATCCTGCCTCTCATGTGCCCACCACAGGCTGCTCTCTCTGGTATATCTGGCTCTCTCCCTGCCCCCTCTTCTTACCACCAGGATGCTGCAGCAGAACAGAGCTTGTTCCTGAGCAGCACAGGGCAGAGGCAGCGTGTTTGCAGGTGTTGCCGCAGACCTTTGCTAGATACCGCCTGTCCCTCTCCCCAGACTCCAGGAAGAGCCTCAGTGCCTGGCAGGGAGGGGGAGAGGAGAGCAAAAGGACCAGAAAAAGCATTGAGGATTGGTAGGTCCCCAAGGAGGTACGCTGTCACTGCTTCCCTGCCTCCCCCACTCCCACCCACTTGGGGACTTTCAGGACAGATTCAGAGAATCTGCATCTGCCCCTCCCCTGTTCACCCTACCTAGTGGGGTCCCCCAAGTTTCCCTGTGCCTAGCATCGCATGGGAGCAGAAGAAATGAGAGCAGCGTGGGTCGTGGCAGGGGACTCAGGTCAGGCTGGTAATGATGCAACAGGGTCTGTGGGTGCAGATATGGGACAGGAACAAGGATGTGCACCTGTACTAGAGCTGGTTCAAGGATGCCAGGGAGCAGCCGACACTGAGGCACGGGAGTCTCAGCACATGAAATGCCAGGGAAAGCAGGAGGACCCTGAATGGCCTTCGATTACATTCCTGCCTCCCAGCAGAATGGGCACTTATAGTAGAACTTTAGTTCAGTGACACAAAAATACAGTCACTTTTTTCATGCCCTGATTTCAGCAACTCAGAATCACCGTGAAGGAGACTTATGGGGCACCACGAATCTGTCCTCAGTGGGGAAGTCAGGGAAAGCTTCCTGTAAGAAATGATGAGTGGCCTGAGTTCTGAAGGAAGAGTAGGAAATAAGAGGAATGGAAAGAATATTACAGACAGGAGGAGCAGCATGTGCAAAGGCCCTATGGCAGGCAGAGCTTGATGGGAGAAACAATGAGGTACTTCCTCCTGTTGTGTGCAAACTGCCTGCTTAATCCAGCTGGGAGCCAGGACTGCAGCCAGTACAGCTGCCGGTAATTAACATGGGGACCCAGGAGAGTGGGGCTCTCAGAACACCCCATCCTTGGTTTTCATCTGCTCAGACTGTGTTTTTGCCAACTCTGGGACTCCTGACACCTGCACAGACTCTGAATATGAGGAGCAGAGGAGGAGCCCTAGGCGACACCCTTATTGTCCTGCTGGAGAGACCAAGGACAGAGAAGACAAGCATTTGCCAAAGCCTACCAAGTCCACATGGGAACAACCACTGCAGAGCTGAGGCCCTGTCCTGCAGCGACAAGCCTCCTGCCTTCAGAGAAGAGAACAAGTTCTAGCTGTTCCCCAGCCCTACTCAGGCCTGAGAGGTTTCTAGTAGTCAGAGTCAGGAGGATACGATGATGGCCGCCCTGGATGGAGATGGGCCAGCCAGAACTCACAGCCACCCACTTGTGCTGGTCATAACCCCACCACTACCGTGGTGACCCCTTCAACAGCCAGGAGGACTGAAAGGAACAGGCAGCCAAGCTGTGTCTGATGCTGGCTGCTCCGTCTGAACCCCCACCTATACCTGGAGCCCACGGTCCCTCTGAGGTTATGGGGGGACAGTGAAATGCTCAAGGTCAGCAGCAGGCAAGTAGCTCAGGAGCCCAGACCACCAGACTGGCTCCACCTGTGCTAGAAGAGCAAGCCCTTCCTTCTCCACCAGGGCCTCTGCCCTCCTGGCCCCAAGGAGCAGGTGGCCTATCCAAGGAGAGAGGCATAGATGGGGCGACACAAGCATCAGCCCCCTGGGCTTGCCGGGTAATTATGCATTAGGAGCTAATGTTAATAAAGGCTCCAGGAAAGGGGTTTTAATTCCAGATCTCACCAACAGATTATTGCACATGAGGGAAATATCAGAGCCCCAGACTGTCTCCATCCCTCGCCCTCCATCTCCAAGCAATCTGCTGCGTTTATTAATTCTGACAGAATTTTCCCAGGCTGGGGAGGAAAGGAGAGCGGGAGGGAAGTATGTTGGGGGTGGGGAGCTAAAGGGAGACGTGGGGCATGGCAATTTGGAGCAGACCTTGGGCCTTCCACTACCCCCTCAATCCTACCCACCTGCACAACCCCAAGGCATCCCTGGAGCACGCAGCACACAGCTCTGCCCAGCCCCAGCTCCACACTGCTGCCTCCAGAAATGGGACCCCTCCAGCAGCTTTTACTCTCTCTCCTTCTTGCTCTTCTCACTTCCCCCTCTTTCTCATCCCTTCCTCCTCTATGAATCAGAGTCTGACTTTCCTTCCCACCTGAACCCCACCCTAGTGGCTCCAATTCCTTGAGTTACTTAGAGTGATGCTGAGATTCACCTTCTAAGAATTTCTTCCCGAAATGAACCAAGTAAAAGGAATATTGGAAAAAATCTAAATATCCGTCAAAGGACATTTATTTTCTAAATTATAGTACAACCATGCACTGGAACACTCTACATGTAATGAAATGGAATAATCTATAAGGTATATTGTTGAGAGGAAAAAATCAAGGTGCAGAACAACATGTAAAGTGTGCTACATTTTGGGTAGAAATACACACACACGCACGCATACACCCCCACACATACACATTCATGTGCATGCATAGAATATGACCTAATTCCTTGTAAAGATGCTGTGCAGACAAAAGGAGATAATGTTTATAAAATACTTGGTACGGTGTCTGTCACGTAGTAAACGCTCACTTAAAGCTTGCTGTTGTTATCACTTGATATCTGACTTTTAAGTTGCTTCCCACTCTACCTTGAAGGCTCTCTGGAAAGGACATTTGGATGAATAACACTTGAGAAGAGGATGGGTTACAAATGAGAGGAAGCCAGCATAGGTTCTGGGGGGCAATAGGAGGCCATATGCTGGTAAAGCCACACAGGGGCTCTGACTGCACCCCTAGATGGTGCCCACCACTTCAGGGGCCTCAGGAGGCGACAAGGAAACCCAGACCCACAGCGGGAAGTTTTAGGAAGATGGAACTCAGTGTAGAAGAAGCAAGCACCATTACAGCTAATTTCCTGGGGAAGTGGTGATCTCACCATTACATCAGACATCCCAGCAGAGGTGGGCCACCACTTGCTTAGGCAGCTGAAGAGGAAATAGTTATGTAGCATGAAGATGCAGCCAATCTCTGTAACTTGGTTCTAAAGGTCTGTGATCACGAGTGCAAGCTCTTAAGGTCTTCAGGAAAACCCCAGGGAATTTGCGGAAATGCAGATCCCCACGCCCCCACTTACAGATGTTCTATTCGGCTGGGTTGGGGGCCCAGAAATCAGAAGTTGTGGAAAAAACAAAAACAACAACAACAGAAAACTGCAGTAAGGCAATATGGTATTGGCAGAAAGATAAGACACATAGAGTAATGGAACAGAATAGAGAGTTGAAAAATAGACCCACATAAATATAGCCAACTGATTTCTGACAAAGGTGTAAATGTGATTCCATTGAGAAGGGATAGTCTTTTCAACAAATGGTGCTGGAACAACTGAATATCCACACGGAAAAAATGAACCTCAACCTAAACCTCATAGCTTATACAAAAATTAACTCAAAGAGATCATGGATCTAAATGTAAAACATAGAACTCTAAAATGTTTATAAAAATAAAACATGGGAGAAAACATAGGTGATCTAGGGATAGCCAAAGAGCTCTTAGACACAATGCCCAAAGAAACGTCTAGAACAGCAAAAGTAGATAACTTGGATGGTATCAGAATTAAAGAGGCACTGTTAAAAGAATTGAAAGGCATACTACAGACTTAGAGAAATCACATATAGTACTTGCCAAAGGACCTATATCCAGAATATATTTAAAAAGCTCTAAAAACTCCACAGTAAGAAAATAAACAGACCAACTAAGACATGGATGAAAGAATTGAACAGACACATCACTAAAAATGTTATGAGCCAGGACTAATACAGCCTGGCTGTATTAGTCAGGGTTCTCTAGAGGGGCAGAACTAATGAAAATACACACACACACACACACACACACACAGATATGAATATTATATATAATTATATATAATGAATATATATTCATTTATATTATATATATTAAGTGAAATATATATACATATTCATGGGAGTTTATTGTGTGTGAGTATTAACTCGCACAATCACAAAGTCCCACAATAGGCCATCTGCAGGCTGAGGAGCAAGGAGAGCCAGTCCAAGTTCCAAAACTGAAGAACCTGGAGTTCGATGTTCGAGGGCAGGAAGCATCCAGCACGGGAGAAAGATGTAGGCTAGGAGGCTAAGCCAGTCTCTCTTTTCACATTTTTCTGCCTGCTTATATTGTAGCCATTCTGACAGCTAGATTAGATCATGCCCACCCAGATTAAGGGTGGGTCTGCCTTCCCCAGCCCACTGACTCAAATGTTAATCTCCTTTAGCAACACCCTCACAGCCACACCCAGGATTAATACTTTGTATCCTTCAATCCAATCAAGTTGACACTCAGTATTAACCATCACAAGTCCACCCTGTGTCAATTCGAACTCATACACATCTCCTGAGATCATACATAATCTTCAAAGAAAGACAATAATAAGATCATAATTACACCTAACATAATACAACTATCCTTTGTACAAACAGAAATGCACCAATCCCCAACCCAAATACCATTACATAAAGTTGACGATACTTAAATGCCGATGTGAAGTCAATAAATCTTATGTCACATAATAAAGGAGAAAGGAAATAAAATGAAGATATTTTCTTAGTACAAGTGTGTACACACACAAACATGTTTTTAACAAAAGAAGGACAATTACAGTACCCGTTTCTGCAGCTGGTCACTTGGTTGTGGCTGGTATTGATGACTACCTTCTTCTACTACCCATTCTGTATTCCCTTTGCCTTTAGCAAGCACCTCAGCAGGTCTTGGTTTTTTTGCCTGGTGGAGTGACGCAAACCTTCACTTCTGAAGAGTCTGGGTCATTTGTAGTCCTGCCTGGATTGGGATGTTGTAGTTTCCTTTCGACCTTAATCACAGGGCATAGTAATACTAAGAGATGCCCTAATGGATCTCCTATATTCCACGCACACTCTTCCTTACCTCCGTTGTGGAGTAATAGACTGATTTCTACTTGATAGTCTGGATCAGTCACCCCAGCCAACACTCTAACTCCCTTCTCAGCCTGTTGACTTAAAGGTGGGAGGATCCCAAACTGTCCAGGTGGCAACCTTAACTTCCAGTTTAATGGAATCATTGTTGTGTCTCTTGGTGGGAATGTTCCTCCCTCTGGAAATAAGACCTCCAGGCCAGCAAAACATAATGTCGTGGGAAGAGGAAGCAAACATTTTGCTAGTGGATCACTAGGGGTGATGCTGAGTGGTGCCACTTCCACTTCCACTCCTTGATTCCTGGACCCATGAATCCTGGCAATGGGAGAAACAGTATCGTATATTGGACGCTGATTCAGAGCATCCATGGCCTTCCAGAGAACTTTGCTCCAGCCCTGTAAAGTATTGTCACCTAGTTGGCATTGTAATTGTGACTTCAAAAGGCCATTCCACCATTCCATCCATCCAGGTGCTTCGGGATCATGGGGAACATGGTAAGACCAGTGAATTCCATGAGCATGAGCCGGCTGCTGCACTTCTTTAGCCGTAAAGCCAATGCCTTGGTCAGAGGCAATGCTGTGTGGAATATCATGATGGTGGATAAGGCATTCCATGAGTCCACGGATGGTAGTCTTGGCAGAAGCACTGTGTGCAGGATAGACAAACCCATATCCGGAGTAAGTGTCTATTCCAGTGAGGACAAACCTCTGCCCCTTCCATAATGGAAGAGGTCAATATAATCAACCTGCCACAAGGTAGCTGGCTGATCATCCTCAGGAATGGTGCCATATTGAAGGCTCAGTGTTGGTCTCTGCTGCTGGCAAATTGGGCGCTCAGCAGTGGCTGTAGCCAGGTCAGCTTTGGCGAGTGGAAGTCCATGTTGCTGAGCCCATACATAACCTCCATCCCTGTCACCATGGCCACTTTGTTCATGGGCCCATTGGGCGATGACAGGGGTGACTGGGGAAAAAGGCCAAGTGGTGTCCACAGAACGGGTCATCCTATCCACCTGATTATTAAACATTTCTCTACTGAGGTCACCTGCTGGTGAGCACTCACATGGGATACAAATATCTTCACAGTTTTTGACCACTCAGAGAGGTCCATCCACTTACTTCTTCCCAAAATTCCTTTGTCTCCAATTTTCCAATCATGCTTCTTCCAAGTCCCTAACCATCCAGCCAAATCATTGACTATAGCCCATGAATCAGTACATAATCACACATCTGACCATTTCTCCTTCCATGCAAAGTGCACAGCCAGGTGCACTGCTCTAAGTTCTGCCCACTAGGAAGATTTTTCTTCATGACTGTCCTTCAGGGATGTCCTGGAAAGGGGCTGTAGTGCTGCAGCTGTCCACTTTCGGGTGGTGCCTGCATATCATGAAGATCCACCTGTGAACCAGGCCCTAGTCTTCTCTTCCTCTGTCAACTGATCATAGGAAACTCCCCATGAGGCTATCAGTGCAGGCTGGGGGAGAGAAGGCAGGGTGGCAGGAGTGGAGACCATGGCTATTTGAGCCACTTCTTCATGTAACTTACTTGTGCCTCATGACCTGCTCCAGCCCAGTCATGTATATACCACTTCCATTTGATGATGGAATGCTGCTGTGCATGACCCACTTTATGGCTAGATGGGTCAGAAAGCACCCAGTTCATGATAGGCAGTTCAGGTTGCATGGTGACTTGATGACCCATCGCCAAACGTTCAGTTTCCACCAAAGCCCAGTAACAGGCCAAGAGCTGTCTCTCAAAAGGAGAATAGTTATCGGCAGAAGAAGGCAAGGCCTTGCTCCAAAATCCTAGAGGCCGCCACTGTGATTCACCTATGGGGGCCTGCCAAAGGCTCCAAACAGCATCCCTATCTGCCACACCTCAAGCACCATTAAATTTGCTGGGTCTTATGGCCCAAGTGGCAGAGCAACTGGACCTATTGCAGAGCCTTCTCCTGTTCTGGACCTCAGTCAAAACTGGCAGCCTTTTGGGTCACTTGATAAGTGGGCTAGGGGAACACACCCAATGAGGAATGTGTTGCCTCCAAAATCCAAATGGGCCCACTAGGCATTGTGCCTCTTTCTTGGTTGCAGGAGGGGCCAAAGGTAGCAACTTATTCTTCACCTTAGAAGGAATATCTCGACAGGCCCCACACCACTGGAACCCTAGAAATTTTACTTAGGTAGAAGTTCCCTGAATTTCAGTCAGATTTATTTCCCATCCTCTGGCACACAAATGTCTCACCAATAAGTCCAATGTGTTTGCTACTTCTTGCTGACTGGATCCAATCAGCATAATGTCATCAATGTAATGGACCAGTGTGAATCTTTCAGAAGTGAAAAGCAATCAAGGTCTCTCCAAAGAAGATTATGACACAAAATTGGAGAGTTGATATACCCCGAGGTAGGACAGTGAAGGTATATTGCTGGCCTTGCCAGCTGAAGACAAATTGCTTCTGGTGGGCCTTATGGGCAGAAATGGAGAAAAAGGCATTTGCCAAGTCAATGGCTGCATATCAGGAGATGTGTTAAATTTGCTGAGGCAATGAAACCACATCTGGTAAAGCAGCTGCAATTGGAGTCACCACTTGGTTAAGCTTATGATAATCCACTGTCATTCTCCAAGATCCGTCTGTCTTTTTCACAGGCCAAATGGGAGAGTTGAAAGGGATGTGGTAGGAATCACCACCCCTGTGTCTCTCAAATCCTTCATGGTGGCACTAATCTCCACAATCCCTCCAGGGATTCGATATATATATTTTTTTGATTTACTATTTTTCTAGGTAGAGGCAGCTCTAATGGCTTCCATTTGGCCTTTTCCACTGTAATAGCCCTCACCCTACCAATCAGGGGGCCAATGTGGGGGTTCTGCCAGCTGCTAAGTATGTCTATGCCAATTATGCATTCTGGCACTAAGGAAGTGACCATAGGATGAGCCCCAGAACCCACTGCCCCACTGTAAGTCAGACCTGAGCTAAAACTCCATTAATTACCTGACCTCTGTAAGCCCCTACTTTAACTGGAGGACCACAATGACGTTTTGGGTCCTTTGGAATCAACGTCAGCTCAGAGCTGGTGTCCAGTAGTCTGCGAAATGTCTGATCATTTCCCTTTCCCCAATGCACAGTTACCCTGGTAAAAAGTCAGAATTCTTCTTGGGGAAGGATGGGAGAAAGATTCACTCCATAAATTGTTGGTAATGTAGTGGGGTCCTTCCTCAAGGAAACCTGGCCTCCCCTTCATTCAAGGGGTTCTGGGTCTGTAAACTGGCTCAAGTCTGGAAATTGACTGAGGGGCCATTATTCTCTGTTTTTGTAATTCAAATTAGTCTTTTGTCCACTTGACCTAGAAGTTTTCTGTTTGTATAATTTAAGTGGGAATGCAGTAGACTTCCTATCAATTTCACTTCTAGGAGTGTGGTGATTAATTAGCCAATGCCAGAGCCCTACACGAGTCAGACTATTCTGATTGCTGCTTTGCCTCTGCTGTGCATTACGGTAGGTATGACCACCTTGCCTTTGACAGTTGAGTGCTGCCACTTGGCCCCTTCCATCTCAGGATCCAATTATTCCCATTGTATTTAAGGGCTATTTAAGTGTAGCACACCTCCTCATGGGTCACACTCTCAACCTCACCTCTAGGGGCCTGCAGGGACTTTAGTCTAGTTATAAGTCCAGAAGCAAACAGGGGTGTTGGGAGTGGCCCTGAGGAAAATCAACATTATTGTGCCTGGCAACTGCCACTTTGTAGTTGAGTGACTGCTGTTCCCACTGTTAGATCTGACATACAAGAGAAGAGCAATTATAGGGCTCTTCAAAGATGCAGGTGCTACCCTCACAAAACTATTTCACAAGGCATTGGTCAAGAGTATATCTTCTGGACCCTCCCAGCTGGGATGAGTAGGTCTAAACTGACTAATCCACTCCACCATCCCAATGTCCCTAAGCCCTTGGATCCCTTTCTCTACATTAAACCAAGGGAGATTAGGCATTTCCAGCTCACTCACAGTGGATCATCTTTTAATCCATATTTCAGCTAACCAAGCAAATAAACTATTAGAAGCTTTTTTTTTAACCCCTTGAGCTACAACATTAAATGCAGAGTCCCTACTTAGTGGGCTCAAATCAATTAAATTCAGCCTGATCCAACTCTATGTTCCTTCTGCCATTATCCCACACCCTTAGTATTCATTCTCATGCCTGTTATCCAGATTTCTGTTTATATAAATTAGAAAACTCAAGCAGTTCTTTTTAAGTGTAGCACAATTCCTCATGGGTCAAACTCTCAACCTCACCTCTAGGGGCCCGCGGGGACTTTAGTTATAAGTCCAGAAGCAAACAAGGGTGTTCGGGATGGCCCTGAGGAGAATCAACATTATTTTGCCTGGCAACTGCCTCAGGGGAGGCCATCACTGTTGCCTTAGGCAGTGCAAGGTTTATCTCCTCAGACAAAGGTGGAAAGGCTGACAGCAGCATGGATTGGGGTGGGGATGTTGCCACTACTGGGGGTGGGGAAACTGTTTCTTCTGGCAAAGAAGCTTCATCAGAGTTTACAAACTCAGTGTCCCCAGCTTCATCAGGGTCCTCCCACACATCCCCATTCCAAGTTGCAGGGTCCTATTCTTTTCCAATCAATGCCCTTGCTTTAACAGTAGGCACCTGGCGAGACTGTGCATGCACCTTTTGTTGCAGGTCAGCCACTCTCATGGTAAGAGCTTATGTCTGTTTTTCCATAATGTCAGCTCTTTCCCTACAGGAGATAAGACTCGGAGTCGACAATCTTAGCAGATTTGTGGCTCAGTATCTGCTTCTGAAGCTGGGAGATAGAATCCCTGAGTTTAACATTTTTTTTCATCACTTTGTCCACTGAACTTAGCTTCATTATGTTCCTTGGTTCCCCACATATGTCAAATATATTATGTATGAGTCACTAAACTCCTTGCCTCTCACAAGCGAGGAATTAGGAGTGTCAAATACTGTTTAGAGAGTTACTTTGCATAACTCTCTAAACAGTTCACACCAAGGACTACCAGTGTTCTCTATATTATTGGAAGTAGAGTCCTTAGCATTTTGGGGTCTAATCATATGAAGCAGCCAACTCCAGGAGCCCCCAAACCAATGAAATAACTCCATCCTTAATGTTCTGTTTCTCTAGAACCCTCCCAGCACCAGAATCTGTATTGGACAGGGTTCTCTAGAGGAATAGAACTAACGGAATATATATATACACACGTATATATGATGTATATATATTTCACAAGGCATTGTGAATATGTAAATATATATTTATAAAAATACATATTTATATATAAATATATAAAAATATATCATATAAATATATATTTATAGATATATAATATATATTTATATAATATATACTTATATATAAATAATATATTTATATTATATAAATATAAAGGGGAGTTTACTAAGTATTAACTCACAGGATCACAAGGTCCCACAATAGAACATCTGCAGGCTGAGGTGCAAGGAGAGCCAGTCCACATTCCAAAACTGAAGAACTTGGAGTCTGATGTTCGAGGGCAGGAAGCATCCAGCACGGGAGAAAGATGTAGGCTAGAAGGCTAGGCCAGTCTGTCTTTTCACATGTTTCTGCCTTCTTATATTCTAGTTGTGCTGGCAGCTGATTACATTGGGTCCACCTAGATTAAGGGTGAATCTGCCTTTCCCAGCCCACTGCTTCAAATGTTAATCTCCTTTGGGTAACACCCTCACAGACACACCCAAGATTAATACCTTCTATCCTTCCATCCAATCAAGCTGACGCTCAGTATTAACCCACACAGTGGCAATTAAGCAAATGAGAAAATGTTCAACATCTCTAGTCAATAAAGAAATACAAACAGCCATGCACAGTGGCTCACGCCTGTAATCCCAACACTTTGGGAGGCTGAGGGAGGCAGATTGTTTGAGTGTAGGAGTTCACGACCAATCTGGGATACATAATGAGACCTCATCTCTACAAAAATAAAAAAAATTAGCCGGGCATGGTGGCGCATGCCTGTGGTCTCAGTTACTCAGGAGGCTGAGGTGGAAGGATTGCTCGAACCCAGAAGGTTGAGGCTGCAGTGAGCTGTTATCATGCCACTGCATGCCAGCTTGGGTAACAGAGTGAGACCCTGTCTCAAACAAACAAACAAAAGAAGAAGAAGAAGAAATGCAAATTAATCTGCTGTGGTTTGAATGTGTCCCCCTCCCCTCCAATTCATGTGCTGGAAACAATACCCAGTGCAACCATGTTGAGAGGTGATTAAGTCGTGGGGGCTCTGCCCTTATGAATGGACTAATGCTGTTATCCCAGGAGTGGGTTAGTTATTGTGAGACTGGGTTTATTATAAAAAGTGAGTGATCACCTCTTGCTTTCTCTTGCATGTGTGCTCCTTTGCCCTTCCACCTTCCACATAGGATGACACAGCAAAAAGGCCCTCCTCAGATGCTGTCACCTTGATATTGGACTTCTCAGGCTCCAGAACTAAAAAAGTTTGTGAGAAATAATTTTTTTTTATAAACCACCCAGTCTATGTTCTATGATAACAACATGAAATGGACAACATCTATAATAATGAGTAAAATAATTTTAAAAAACCACCATACCAAGTCCTGACAAGGATGTGGAGCAATTGGAATTCTTATACAATTCTAGTGAGAATACAAAATAGTGCAGCCACTCCAGAAAACAGTTCAGCATGGTCTTATAAAGTGAAACATACAACTGCCACTTCACCAAGCAAGCCAACACTTGCGCCTTTACCCTAGAGAAATGGAAACTTATGTTCACAGAAAAACCTGTATGTGAATATTGGTAGAAACTCTACTTCACAATTGCCCAAACTGGACTCAGTTCAAATATTCTGCAGTGGTTGAATGGATAAACAAACTGTGGTACAGTCATGCAATAGAATACTAGTCAGCGATAAAAAGGACCAGGCTGCTAGAACTGCATGCAGCAGCTTCTATGAATCTCAAAGGCTTATGCTGAGTGGAAGAAGCCACTATCACAAGGCTACCTTCTGCATGATTTTATCTACACTACCTTCTTGAAAAGCCAAGAGTATAGTGTTGGAGGGCAGATCAGTGGTTGCCATAGGGATGTGACTATAAAGGGATAGCATGAAGGGGTTTTGGGGAGTGATAGGACTGTTCTATACCCTGATTGTGGATTGTGATGGTAGTTACATGAACCTATATATGTGAAAATTCACAAAACTGTTGATTATTTCTCAACGTATAGGTATATCAAATTGTCAAGTTATAAAGCTTAAACATATAATGGTTTTAATTGCCAATTATACCTCAATAAAGCTGGAAAAAATTTACAGAACTGCACACCAATTCTATGTATGATAATTTTAAAGTAGAATGAATTAAAAAAGAAAAAACCTCTCAGGTGGTCCAAGCATCACAGTTTAATGGCTGCATTCCTGAGTCCAGTACTCACTTGTTGCTTAGCAACAAAGCTTGGGCCTTTCCACCAATCACACCTTGAGCTCCCAAATCAAAACAAAAGTTTCTTGAAGGTAGGGGCCAGGATTCTTGGGCCTCTGTGGCTCCATGGCTACTCTCAGATCCTCCCTCCTTTTCTTTTTGTTTTTCCTTCCTCCCTCCCCTGGTTCCTTCCATTCTTTCCTTCTTTCTTTCATTTATGGGAGCACTCCCCAGGAAGATGCTCAACCAGGAGCTCATCTTGCCTTCCAGGCCTGGGTCCCCTCCGTATGACCTGGCAAGAGAGCAGTGGCTGGCTTGGACACAGCCACTGTGGGAGATAATAAATGTCTCTGAATCTTCTTGCTCAGTCGCCCCAGTGGAAAGATTGGAAGATCAAGGCTCAGAAGGATGCCCTGTTATTCTGGAAGTTAGTGGAAGGGTCAGGACTGGAAGCCAGCACCCTGACCTGAAACGTGGGACCATTCCCATCAGCACTCACAAACAGGTTTGTTCCACTCCCCTGTCACCCACCTCCAGGCTCCAGGATGCTATTTAATGTTTTCCCCCTTGTTTAATAAGAGTCACTTTCTTGCGGATGGCTCCCCTAACTTCTCTTTGCCACCAATCACTTGTATGCTTCAGACCTACAGGGCTAGACAGTTGCACTGGGAGATCCCCCAAGATCTTCAAAACCAATCCACTCCAAACTGATCTCTTCTTTCCTTGAAATCACCTCCCCCTTCCCTGGTTCCCTGTTATTTCTGTTTCCTAAGTCAGAAACCTGAGGTCCACCTGGATTCCCCCCATCTCTCCCTCCACAGCCAGATCTGCTTCTGGAAACGCTCTTGAATGCGTCTTCTTTTTTGTGTCCTTTCAGCCACTGCTGAGGTCCAGTCCTCACTACCTCTGGGTGGTGCCCTGGACTCTGGCCTGTCCTCCACAGGACCACCAAAACATGATCTGGTGGCGCCTCGCCCTGCAGGTGAACCCATCTGGACTCGCCCTTGCTTGGCGAGAAAACGGCCAATGTCTTTACTTCCGTCAGCCAGGCCTTTGCTGCCTGGCCCCAGCCTATAGCTCCAGCCTCGCCATCTACCCCACACTGCCTGGCTACTCCTGATGTTGACCTGTGCATGCAACTCCTTTCCATCGGGATGCTCTCCTCATCCCTCACCCGCCTGCTCTTGCCTGGCTAATCCCCAGGTAGTGGGCAGAATGCTGGGCTCCATACCTAATCCCTAGAACCTATGAATGGGGGAGAAAAAGCCTTTGGAGGTGTAATTAAAATAAGATCTTCAGATAAAGACATCACTCTGGATTATCCAGGTGGGCCCTAAATTCAATAACAAGTACCCTCATAAGATGAGGCAGAGGGAGATTTGATAGAGATGGGGAGGAGGCAATACGACTTCAGAGGCAAGGGCTGGAGTGATGTGGCCACAAGCCAAGGACTGCCTGCCACCACTGGAAAAGTGGAGGAAGCTGGAAGAGTCAAGGAAGAATTCTGCCCCTGAGCCTCCAAGGGAGCACTGCCTTGCTGACACCTCAATTTCAGACCTCTGGCCTCCAAAACCATGAGATAATAAATAGCCATTGTTTGAAGCCACTGAGTTTGTGAACTAGTTACAGCAGCTACAGAAAACTACCATACTCAGTGCTGACCTTCTCTGTGACATACTTCCAGGCCTCTTGGGGAGAGTTGCTCCTTCCTCCGTGGTTTCACTTGTCCCACTGGAAGGGGTGTCAGGAAGGGCTGAAGGCTATGGCTTCTTACCCAGGCTGTCACCAACAGGGAGAGGAGGAGCAAGTGTTCTCTGTGTGTGTGTTGTGGGGGAAGTAGTTTGCCCTTCCTGAACAAGCCAGGTGTTTGCATATCCTACTGGATATGTCTTCCCACTGGCCACTTGGGCACCAAGAGAGATGCATAGGAATGTGTGTAGCAGCAAGCAACAAACCATCCAACAGCTCCTAATAACAAACATTAGAAACAGCCCTTGTGTATTTTGAGGATGGGTAAATGATGGTGGTACAGCCACACACTGGAATACCACACGGCAGTGAAAAATGGAGTCATAACTGCATACAAGATGGAAAAAATCTACAAAATACAATGTGGGCAGAAAAGGTACTGTAGAAGAATACATGCAGTGATCTTGTTGATATAAAGAATCAAAGTGGGTGAGTGCAACATGATGGTTTAGGGGTATGGAAAGAAAGGCAAGGGAATGACAGGCCAAGTTGGAGACCGTGGCCACCTCTGCAGGGCAGCTGGGCAGACCAGAAAGGGACCGTCTAAGCAGTGCTTGTCAAACGTTAATGGGCACGCATCACACAGAGGTCTGCTTAACATGCGATTCTCATTCGGTGAGCCTCAGGTAGGGCCTGAGAGTCCGTGTCTGCTACAGGCTTCCAGGTGAGGTTGAGCCTGTGGATCCAGACCACATTTTGGGTAGTGAGGATGAGCCAAGAGGCGGTGATGGCCCAGCCTGGGGATGCTTGACCCTTGCCACACGTTGGAATCACTCCAGGAGCTTCTCAAAAGCACTGATGCCAGGTCCGCTGGAGACCAGTTATATGAGCAGCCCTGGGCACGGAGCCCAGGTGTGGCTGTGTGGATAGCTCCCAGGGACTGCACAGTGCAGCAGGTAGAGGCCCCTACTCCAGTCTGGACCGGTGTTCATTTTCTCTTCGTCTTCTAGGCTTTTCGTGTATACTATCTGTATTCCTTTGTACGTATAAGGCTCACACAAAATATAAAATGTGTTAAAAAAGAGTGCAAATTAAAAAAAAAAAAAAAAAAAGCCAGATCTATGGGGTCAGGGAGGAGAAAGAACAAAGAACTAAAAAAGATTCTTAGGCCAGGCACAGTGGCTCATTCCTATAATTCCAACACTTTGGGAGGCTGAGGCAGGTGGATCACTTGAGCCCAGGAGTTCAAGACCAGCCTGGGCAACATGCTGAAACCTCATCTCTACAAAAAAATAAAAAATTAGCCAGTGTGGTGGCATGCACCTGCAGTCCCAGCTACTTGGGAGGCTGAGGCAGGAAGATCACAGGATTCTGGGGAGGTTGAGGCTGCTGTGAGCTATGATGGCGCCACTATACTCCAGCCTAGGCAACAGACGAGACCCCATCTCAAATAATAAAAAATTAACAAGATTCTTAAAAACCGCTTTAGTCCACAGCAACGAATCCTGTCGGCTGTTAGGCCTATTGGTCGGCACAGCTGGCAGCCGTTGCGTTGTTGGCCAGTCAGCCCCCTATCTGTGATACTCAGGGTCAGCCAGGCAACAGCATGGTAAGTTAAGCTGTGGGTCAGTCCAGCAACCAGCAAGTCAGTCTGAATCCCTGAGCAGTTCGTTCTTCCTGTTCCCAGTCAGCCAGGGCATCCACTTGTTAGGACAGTGGTTTTTGCTCTATCAACGTGTAGTCATTGTTGTCAGGTGTCGGTGAGTTACCACCACCCAATCCCACTGTCAACTGTGGTTGCAAGGGTTGGTGGGAAAGGCCCACGGGTGCATGGAGGGCTCAGTGGTCGGCATGTCAGCCGGTCAGCCAATCAGGTCAGTCAGAATGGCAGTTGGTGAGAGTCAGTCAGCAATGAGTCAGCCAGCCAGCAGCCTGCCAGACAGACTTTCTCTACTTCAGCCAGCCTGTTGGTGAGACGGTCTTTAGTCAGGAAACCCCTGGGTCTGTCAGTTAGACCCTAGTCAGACAGATAACCTGTCAGGCCTGAGTCGTGTGAGACAGCCAGTTGGTCGGGCAGCCTCAGGCTGGCAGTTAGCTGCACCATCCATCAGTCAGTCACTGAACGGGCCAGTCACCACGCCAGTGCCTCAGCCAGTCCGGGAGACAGCCTTAGTCGGCACCCAGGGCTCTGCTCAGACATGCTTTGCCGCAGTCCCTGCGTGGTTGGTCTGGCCGTCTATCTGTCTGTTTGTCATGCAGGTAGCTGTGAGTCAGGCAGCACCCCAGCCAGCCAGGCAGCTGCAGGACCAGCTCACCCTCCCCACGCTGAGCCGGTTCATTAAGAACCCTGCAGACTGGGGAGAACTCCAAGGCCCTGTTCAACAGCAGTGAGGCTCTGTTACTATTATTAGCGAAGAGCGCTCCAGAGGTTCCGGAAAGTGGAAAAGGCCATCAATAGCCCTGCCCTGCTTCCCCCTCCACACCTCTCTCTCCATTAATGAGGTTCCTGCCACAGAGAAGGGGCGCTTCCCCGGAGGCCGGAATTGGAGGAGGGGGCAGAAGGTGGGGGAGTGGTTCCAGTCAGCCCTGCTGCCATCCCCATGGGGGGTTGGTGGGAGTGGAGCCCGAAAAGGAGCCCCTTCTCTCTGGCCTGGCCCTGCCTGCCTTCAGGGTCTGTGTCCCCCTCTGAGCTGCCATCTCTGAACAAGCCAGGTGACGGGCGTGCAGCTAAGGTCTACACAGGGTACAGGGATTTTATGTCAGCTGTTGTGTTTATCTGCTGTGACTCAAAAACAAAGGAGAAAACACAGTTGCAGAGTCTACTTTTCGGTTCATAGAAGTTCCCGTCTGCGATTTTATTTCAGATCACAGCCGTCCTGAAAGGTAGCAGCATCCTGCTACAGGCACTGAGGTTCGGAAAGAGAAGCATTTGCCCGAGGTGGATTCCATCCAGGTGCGCGTGACTCCAGCGTGCACAGCTTCTCCTTACTGGGCTGCCTCTCCGGTGCTGGCAGAGGGCTCTCAATTGCCACCTGCACTCTCCCCTTCTTTTCCATGGGGCTGGAGAGGACATTTCTGAGGTCTCTCATGCTCTAATGTTCTCTGCAGGACACGTGTTCTGTTATGAACTTGCTGTTGGGACCCGCTATGCCTGGGGCCAGACCAGAAGCGGAGGTAGGGGCTGGAGAGCAGCGTTCCTTGGCCTTGGGTCTCGGGTAACGGGCCCACTCTTTTATAAGCTTCTGGACTTATGGAGCTGAAGGGAGCCTGATGCTTACTTGGTCTGCATCCAGTCTCATCAGAAGCAGAATCTTTCCAACAACCATGCAGTCAGCACCTATCTGTGCTTATACATTCCCAGTGACAGGGAGCTCACTACCTCTCCAAGGAGCCTTTTCTATTGTGGGGCAGCTTCAGCCCTTGTAAAGTCACTCCACATCATAGGCCCTCACCTTTAGGTCTCAGTCCTGCATTTTGGTGCCACCCGGATTAAGCCTCATGCTTCTTAAGAGAGCTGTCCTCCTATTCAGACTTAGGGAAAGACAACGGGATTTCCTGTTTGTCAGTTGTTTCAGTTGCGTGCAAGGGAAAAGACAGAACGCTGGAGAAGAGTGGAAAGAGAGCAAGGCTCTTGGGTCAGTGTGGTAGACTGCTGGCACTAGTGGCTTCAGTTTAGCACGCCTTGCTGTATCTATGGCTCTAAGTAGCACCCTCCAACATTGCCTTACTCTCGGCAGTGGGATAATAGCAAACTTGATGTAAGCAGAGACTTGTAATGATGCCTGGTTTTTCCCACGTTCTCTCCTGGACCCCAGCCACCTCCGTGAGAACAAGCCCAGGACAGCCTGCTCATGGGATGCGAGAGACACATGGAGAAGAGCTCATCAGGTTCCAGCCAAAGTCATCCTACAGCAGCCAGCACCAGCTCATCCTTCAGCTAACCACAGACACCTGAGAGATTCTAACCCATATCAACTGAGGCTGGTTTAGATTAGCCAAACTGCCCAGCTGACCCAGAGACTCATGAGAAACAACAGTTGTTATTTTCAGTGACTAAATTTGGGGGCAGTTCATTACACAGCAATAGCTCACTAAGAAAGACACTCAAAACTCTCCAAGGTTCAGCCTTGCTTCCCCCTTTCCTAGCAGTGTGACTTCAAATAAACCATAGAAGCTCTGGAAGTCTCAGTGTTCTCATCTGTTGAGTGGGGCTACTAAATCCTGCTCTTCCTGCTTCAAAGGAGGCAGTCAAAAGAGTAATACATAGGGAAGTACATTGCTCACTAGGTGGAGCAAAAAAAGGGGCCGGGCTCAGGAGGGTCCAGGGATTGGCCCGAGGGCGGGTGTCCCTGCAGCTGCATGTCAGGGCTCTGCTAAGCAGAGGGCAGTGCAGTATATTAACCCAGCTCACCTCCCTGTCCAGAAGCAAGCCTGGCAGGCTGAGTGATGGGGTCAACTGCAGACTTATTTACAAACACTGCCCTTTTGCCTTCTCTTCCTCTGTAAGCCCTACTGTCAGCATACAAATGAGAATCAATAGGCCAGTTATTAAACCGTAAATATCTCTCCCCTCAGGCTCTTGGGCCAAGAGCTCTGAGCCTCTCAGCTGAGAGGGATGCTGAGGGTGCCTCACATGCAGTCTGCCTTATACCCCAGCCCAGCCCACCACGCCAGAACCAAGGAGAGACTGCCACTACCTTTCTGGGTAGAGAGGAGGCCTGATTCATGCAGAACCAAATTAAAGGAGCCCTCAAACCACCATGCAACATCTATTGTTTAGGAAGGGAGGAGAGCCACGTGAGTATGGCACAAACCCTTTACCTACCTAGGCTGAAACTCAGAATGCTTGAGTCAGAAAGGGGCTGAGAAGTCCATCCATGCACCTGCATATTCTGTGGATGCGGAGACAATTCAGGGGCCCAAAGAGGGGACAACTCATCCGAGAAGATATGCCCAGAAAGTGACAGAATCCAGACTCAAACCCAGATGTATAGCCTATGAACTGTGCCATCATCTAAGACAGAAGAGGAATTATGGTGCACAAGTAGGGAAGGGACATAGAGGGTGAGGCAGTTAATAAGGTCCAGGGAGACAGGACTAGCAATGAAGCCAGGGAAAAGAAAGCTGCTTAAAGGAGCTGCTGGGGGGAGATGAAGGGAGGGAAAGAGAGTGTTAGGTGAGCAGGGGCTGGTGAACTGGGAAGTTTGGTAGTTTGGTACAAGAGAGAAGAATATAAAGACACACACACACACACACACATGCACGCACACACACGCAGCAGATGGGGGAACTGGTAGGCTTCCTGCATTCCTTAATTGCGGACATCATGGAGGCTGCATTTAAGCTGGGCCATGGAGGATGAGTAATTTGAGCTGGGCCATGGGGAATAAGTAGGATCTATGCTCACTTAACCCTCTCTATACATGGAGCAGAAAGGAATGAAGGGCAATCCAGGAGGAAGGGCCAGAATAAGCAAAGGCATCAATGGTGGTAGCGATGATAATGATGACGATGTTGATGGCAATGATGGTGGTGGTGATGAAGATGATAATAATGATGATGGTGGTGGCGATAATGATGGTAATGGTAATTAAGATGATGATAATGATGGTGATGATACTGATGGTGGTGATGGTGGTGGTGATGATGAGAGTGGGGATGATGGTGCTGATGAAGATGATCATAATAATGAAGATGGTGGTGATGGTGAAGATGATAACAATGGTGATGATGATGGTGATGATGGTGGTGGTAATGATGATGGTGATGGTGATTATGGTGATGATAATGATGGTGATGATAATAATGGTGATGATGGTGATGATGGTAGCTATCACTTTTTTTTTTTTTTGAGACAGAGTCTCGCTCTGTCACCCAGGCTGGAGTGCAATGACGTGATCTCGGCTGACTGCAACCTCTGCCTTCCAGGTTCAAGCGATTCTCATGCCTCAGCCTCCTGAGTAGCTGGGATTACAGGCACTTGTCATCATGCCCAGCTAATTTTTGTATTTTTGTAGAGACGGGGTTTCACCATGTTGGTCAGGCTGGTCTTGAACTCCTGACCTCAGGTGATCTGTCTGCCTTGGCCTCCCAAAATGCTGGGATTATAGGCGTTAGCCACTGCACCTGGCCGGTAGCTGTCACTTTCTAAAGGACTTTCTGTGCACCATGAGCTGTGCCAGGGCATTTTACATCCTCCACATTATTAAGTTCACATAACAACTCTATTGGGCACCAGGGTCAGTGTAGGCCCAGAGCTGCCAGGCTCTTTCCATCTATGTAAAGGAGAGTGGCAGGTGACTGATAGGAGGTGGCCAACTCTTAGGGGAGTCTTGACCACCTGGCTAAGGCACTGGGACTCTATCTTAAGGACAAGGAGGAGCTGTTGAAGGTTTTTGAGCAAGACATTGTCTAATCAGAACTGTTGCCCACCTGTGATATTACCAGACTCTCAGTCAGGGCTGGGGAAACTCAGAGGGGCAAGATCTCTGTGAACTAGGGCTTCCTAGAGGAGGTAGCCTTTTGTGGGTTCAGAGTTTCCTCACCTGAGTGTGGTTCCTTTTGTCAGCTCTGGCCCTGCCAAGAGCCCTTAGCCTTTCCTCCAGGCTGCTTTGTAGCACCGAGTGCCTTGGATTCATTTCTGGTGAGAGAGGGTTGTTTCCCAGACTCCTATGCTAAGTTCACATGAAGGCATCTAGCCAACTACCTGGGAGCTGCCACCCACTCCAGGGACACAGCAGTGGGTAGAGCATGACAAGAAGTCCTTTCCCATCTCCCCAGGCCTGGGGGAGGCCCAGATTCCCAGGGGCAGCAGCGCCTCCCCCTGGCTCCACATCAGAGTCACCTGGGGGCCTTTCAGATAACACACGCCAAAGACCTACCTCCGCCTGCTGAACTGAATGCTGACCCCTGTGAGTGGGGCCCGGACACGGATATATAGACATACACTTGATGTCCTGCTGACTCACTCAGAGAGCTAGGGTTAGAAATCACTGGGAATTGCACCCCAGGCCGACCCTGGATCCCTTTTGCTCATAGGTGATCTCAGAAGTGCTTCTCTGTCTAAAGGACAGCTGGCATGGGCTGGACAGGGCTGGTTCAGCTTTGCCTATGGTGGCCCTATAGGAAGGCATCCTTTACTTCCCAGTGTTGACAGCTCTTGCTACCCTGAGCATCCTTGTTGTGAACAAGTCTCTGAGGCTGGGCTAAGCTCTGGGCTGGGAAAGCCCGTGAGCAGGATGGGCAGAAGGATTCCTTCCCAGCCAGCCCCCTGCCCCCTGCCCACAGAGCTTCCCGAGTATCCCAGGGGCAATGGCTGATACCCCTCTGCGCCCACGTCCTTGGCTGCTCAGTGGTTCAGGTCCCTGGCACCATTTGGCGTGTATTCTAGGAGTTTATGCTTCTCCTGCTCCCTGAGGACAGCAGCTGAGTCTTCTGTGTGTGAGACAGACAGGGAAGAGCAGAGAGTGTCGGGACCACAAGCCCAGGGACTGGACAGCCGGGTTCAAGCCAGATTCTGCTTTCTACTAGCTGCGTGACTGCGAGCAACTTCTCTGGGTCTCAGTTTTCTTATTGGTGAAACAGAGATGATTATAATGGTAAAACGCCTCCCCCATGCGGGTGCTGAGAGGCGTGGAGGGGCGATCCTCGACAGTTGCTCAGCAGAGTGGCTGGCACGGGGCAAGCGCTCAGGGTGAGCTAGCATTTTTCTCTGCATCTTGCCCATGACCTTTCTGCACATGGATGCTTGCCAAAGGTGGGCTGCAGTGAATAGGAGTGAACACTAGGATGTTTTTCCCGCCCCAGATCTGAGCTCTTCTTCTGTATTTGGAGGTTATTTCACGCCTAACTGCTGCTATAGAAAATCCCGGCTCCTTGCTTTCCCAGCCTCCCTTGCAGCACAGTTGCAGACCCATTCCCTGAGATCTGCCTGTGGAGTGGGCCAGGATGCACACCAGCGGGACCCTGGAAAAGCCATTCTGGTGGTAGGCAGCAGAACAGCTCCCCGAGCCTCCCGGGCAGCATAGCTGTGGGCAGCAGCTCCCATGGCCCTGGAGGCAGAGCAGGGGGTGGCTTCCCCTGGAGGCTGGCAATGTCCTTAGACTGGTTTAGTGGCATGGCTGTTTGGCCTTCGGTCTGGCCATGGTGCTTTCCAGCCCTTCCCGGTGATTCTGTGAGTCCCTGGATTCCATTCGGTACATCCTATTTTTGCTCAATCAGTGTTGATTTCTTCTGCCTGCATCTAGGACTCTACATTAGTCAGAGGAGGGTGGAGTCTCTATTGTACCCATTGCTGGACTCAGACACTGGTGAGATCCTGGACCAGGCCCTGCAGACTCATCTGTGGCTGAGGGGAGCCAGAGTCAGGACACGCACTGCTGATGGTGTGAGCACCGCATCTGTAGCCACCCTGCACTTCCACCAGAGGACCCCAGTGGAGGCCACGCCAGAGCACTGGCCATGGCCCCCCAAGAACACTGGCCATAGTCCCCAGAGGGGTCAGGCACAAACTCTGACATAAGGGGGTCACTTGTGATTAAAAATACCCTGAATCCAGGAAGGGGCTGTAGCTCATGGCCACCTGCAGACAGAGAGACCTTGGGAAAGGCAGCTGGCCTAGGAGTAGAATTCCTGCCTAACTCCAGCCTGAGCAAGGGCCGTGTTATCACAAAACAGTGATGAGAGCCTCTGGTGTTTACACTCAGCTGTACCTTTTCCCCTCCTTTTCCCATTTCTGCCCATCCTGCAGAGGGGAAATGGGAGCTCAGAGGCTCACACTGGCTTTCCCAAGGTCTCATAGCAATGAGAAGTAGAGACCAGTCCTAATTCAGGTGTTTAATGTCAAGGCTGAAAGGAATATTTGAGGACACTGAGGCCCAGGACAGGGGTGGCCTGTCCTATCAAAGGAACTCAGATTTTGAACTTTCATTAAAAATGAACAAAAGACCCCCTGAAATACTCTCTTATGACTTTGGAATGGGGCACCCTGCCATGGGAAAGAGTGAGCTCCCTGTTGGTGGAGGTGTGTAAGGAAAGGTGGAAGAGGTGGGGACCACTGGGTGAGGATGCACTGAGGGGCAAGGATTTCTACCGACTACAGGGTCTGCCATCCCCTGGGGGCCAGTGGGTCTCTATAAATAGAGCTGAGGGCTTCCTGAAAAATGCCTGTCTTGTGATCTCTGTTGTCCCTCTGCTTTGAGCATTTGGCCAAGAGGACAGAGATCCACATAAAGTGGCCTGATTTTAAATGGGGTGTCTTGAGCTGCCTCGAAAGGTAGAGAAGAGCCCCAGAGTCATAAAGAATCCTGCCCCCAACACAGTTCTGCGCCTCTACACACGTGCATACTCTAGCTTACCGATGGAGAAACTGAGGTGCAGAGAGGGGAAGCAAGGGGCCCCAAGGCAGCTGGAAGTGGAATGGGATGAAAACCCAAGTCTTTGACACTTAGTCTAGGGCAGTGGTTCTCGGAGTGGGTCCCCCACCAGCAGCCTCAGCAAGCCCTGGAAACTTGTTGGAATGGTAACTTCTCAGGCCCCACTGACTCTGAAACTCTGGGGACAGGGCCCATAGTCTGGATTCCATCGAGTCCTCTGGGGGATCCTGATGTGCGCCAAAGCCGAGAACCATCGACCAGAGAGCTTTTGCGTTTCAGCATTCACTGACAGGAGGCACATGAATGAGGCCCTTCCTGAGATGTGCCTGGCAATACCCTGCTTTCTAAGCCATAAGAGGAAACGTGACCCCTCCTGGCTTATAGGCTACATGTGTTCTATCTCAATGAGGTTGACATCCCTAAGCTCAGATATGTGGAATGACAAGGTCACACGGCAGTGTGGTAGTTTCTCTGGAATTGGAGTTCACAGCTTCCAAGTTTTCAGCCTGTGGTCAAGTGGATCTTTTGGACCTGATTCCCCCTACCCCAGTCCACCTGACCTCATAGGGCCCTCATCCCAACCTGAACCATGCAGAAGACCCTGGGCCACAGCACTCCCTGCCCTAGCCAGCAACAGGCTTTTCTCCAGGAGCCCTGGCTGCTCCGGGCAGTGGGGGCTGGATTGGTTTATTTATTGCTACCATTAATTAGTTTTGTTGGGGATAAAAGACAGGTCCCTGGAGAAGCCCAGTGCATTAGAGCCCATTATTCCATCATTGCTCTGGACTTGCCGGCAAGAAGCGCAGCCCCTCTTTGCTGTCAGCCTCGCACAATTAATTAGCCCGCAGGCCGAGCGGCAGCTCTCACACACCCCCTGGGTGGAGAGGGCTCTGTTCTAGCATCTAGCATCCTCTAGAGCTTTTCTGCCTCAATTCTAACTGGGGGAGATGTTGGGAAGACCCTCCTGAGGAGGGACACTGCAATAGCTGGGTGTGGAAGGAAGGTGGGGATTCCTGGCCAGGTGGAGCCCTTATACTAATCATACTATTATTGAGTGCATTCTATGATGTATCAGACACTGGGCTAAGTGCTTAGAGCACATATTTAATTCTCACAAATGTCCCGTGGGGCACGTTTTTATTTGCCAGATGAAGAAATTGAGGCTCTGCTAGGGGGATTGGCTTATCCAAGAACCACAGCACAAAATGGTAGAGTAGAATTTCAACCTGGGTCTGTCTGGCTCCCAAGTTTGGGCTAAGTTTTAATAAAGGGGCTGTTTAATGTGGCTCAGGAAGCTGGGGGCCTGGTCCCACAAGAAAGGAAGGACGGTAAGTTGGGCAGGAGGCCTGGAGTAAAGCAGAGAGAATGGGTATGTGATGAGGTCAAAGGGGCCTTTGCTGAACGTGGAATCAGAAGCCACGAGTTTGAGGCCACTTATGAACTAAGTGACTTTGGGCAAGTACTCAGTTTCCCTTTCAGTGGGAAGACTGGGTCCTATGATGTGGGTTCTTCTCAAGAGAGACTATATAGCCTAGTGGTCCTGGAAAGGTGATCTTTAGGGCGCTAATCTTTCTGAGCCTTAGTTTCTTCATCTGAGAAACGGGGATAGTAATAATACCCTATGGGGTTCATGTGAGGATTAAATGAAATTATACATGAAAGGGCTGAGCACAGTGTCTGACACTTAGGAAGGGCTTGATAAATGTTGATGATGAGGAGGAGGAGGATTTGAAAGGAGTTAGTTTCAGGCCAGGTTTGCCATGAGTCCTGATCAAGTTACTCCATCATAGTTGTGCACCACATAATGACATTTCAGTCAAAGACAAACCGCATATTTGATGGTGGTCCTGTAAGATGATAATGGAACTGAAATAGTGATAACGGTGTCAATCTCCTGACCTCGTAATCCACCCGTCTCGGCCCCCCAAAGTGCTGGGATTACAGGTGTGAGCCACTGTGCCCGGCCTAGTATTCCATACAGTGATTTGCTGCACAGGTTTGTAGCCTGGGAGCACTATGGTATAGCTTAGGTGTGTAGAAGAGTGTGCCATCTAGGTTTGTGCAAGTCCACTCTATGATGTTCACACAATGACAAAATCACCTAATGACGCATTTCTTAGAATGTATTTCCACCATTAAGTGACATCTGACTGTCATTACAGAATCACTGTGCTGTGGATTCATCGCAACTGGTGACCTTGGCAGGGAAAGCATGGCTAGGGTTCCAGAATGGCCCTTCTGTTTGTCAGGGCGTGGATTCTAGGCCTGGTTAAACTTCCCTTTTGCTGTATAACCTCAGGCAAGTTGCCCAGCCCACCTTCTCCTCTCTAGGCCTTGGTCTTCCCATCTGTAACAACAGTAGATTGGCCAAGGTCAGACAGGGACACTGTCCCTCCCTGTCCCTGCCACATGGGTGGGAGTTGCCTCTCCTGAAGGCCATCCCTACCCCTCAACATGGCTGACTTAGCCTTTGCCCAGTGGTGGGGGCCAGGCTGCCTGCTGGAGGGTGCTAAGAAGTTAATTAAACCCTCCAGAAGCCATTTGTTAACAAGGAAGCAATGGTATATTCAATACCAGCCAAAGGTTGGTGCAAAGTAATGAGTCTTTCTTTAGCTGTGAATAATGTGTTCCCTCCCCTTAGCAACCCCCCAGCACTGAAGGATGGTCCTGGGGAAGCCATGGCTCATCTTAATGGCCTGGGCACTGCAGAGCCTAGCAAGCCAATCTCACCAGCAATCATCACTTCCCATCAGAGAAACTTGGCTTCTCTCTGTGTCTGTCTTACTCATGGTCTCTAACTATTCTCCAGATGATCTCCCTCTCCCTCCCTCTACATGCATTTGTTTCTTTCTCTCTCCCCCATCCTCCAAGGAAAAGTTGCAGGCCACTATGTCACATGCCTGCACCGCTCATATTGTATGTGGGAGTCAACAGCCCTGCTGGGCAGCAGGTTTAGACAGTTTGGAAATTCGGGGGAGGAAGGGGAGGCAAGGGCCTGGATACCACTGGACCCAGGGGGAGGCAAATGACCAGGAGACTGCTCATGGGCAGCTTGGGCCATTCCATGCTAGCTCCCTCTATGTGCCCGCCCTGCAGAGGGCAACTTGCCTCAGGCACTAAGACAGGTGTCTGAAGGAGGGTCCCAGTCAGGCACCCAGGCACTCGCACCTGGTTTGGGGCCCAGTGTGGAGTGACTATGGCTGTTCCCTCTGTTTTTCTGAGCTTTATTTCTCCCCCAGTTGCTTCTATAGAAGATAGGGCTGGTTCTGGCTCTGCTACCCATGTGGGCCCTGGGGACAAAGGTCTTGACAGGGTCCTTTGGGAGGGGGAGACTGCACCCAGCTCAGTGACCAGCACGTCCCTCGTCTTGTGCACCTGCACCCATAAGCACCTCCTCTGGGCAGCTGCCAGGAGGGGTCCTCTGATGCCGATGACCATCCGGGCTGCCATCCATCTGTCTGCCAATCTCTCCATGGGTAGCCCTTGCTCAATACCATTTTCTGGCTTTCACAGGCAGTTTCAGTCCACTCCTTCTGACTTGTACCTGGGGGAGCCTGGTCACAGTTGAAAAATAGGGAGCCCTGAGGCCTGCCTTCAACAGGTGGGCTGTGGCTTTGTCCCCCTTTGTGATAGCACTAAAAGAACCCACGCAGGGGAGGGAAGGGGCCCATGGCCTAGCAGGTGTCTGTCACCCTCCTGGCAGCCAGCATGGGGGAAGAGGTGGGAGGGGTGTGGCGGCAGTCATTCACTCACTGAGCTAGGGACAAGGCACCTTGATTAGGCCCTCAAGATAATCGCCGCACACCTGGACTGGCACCCCAGAGGCCCCCGCCTCACAGCCGCCCCTTTGTCTGCCTGGGGAGTCTCTGGCTCCAAAGCCTGAGGATGCGGCTGATAGGCTGGGCTGAAGCCAGGTGCTGAAACCCAAGAGCCAAGAGGTGGTGGGGAGGGCTTTGGGGAAGGAGGGCTCCTAGAGCCGAGGGAAGGCCCAGGTCCCTCTTCCCTGGGTCCCACAGTGAACAGGGTGTCGGGAACACAGGACCTAGGTGGGGAGAGGAGGGAGAATGGCTAAGATGTGTGCTGTATGAGTGTGTGTGCAGCATATGCATAGATGTTTACACAAGGGGACACAGACAAACGGACAGTGGGATGGCTCCCCTCAGTCACCTCAGCGTCACTTGCTGCCCTGGCCACAGTTCCCACCTCTCTCCTCTGGCTAAGGGAGCAGCCTGGTCCTCCAGGTGGGTAGGACAAATGTCCCAGGGGGTGGACAATCCTCAAGCAATGAGGAATAAGAAGGGGCAGGTAAATACCGGGCATTCTTGGTAAATGCCCACAGAAAGATTGGCAGACAGGTGGATGGCGGCCTGGATGGGCAGTGGCCTCAGACAGACCCCTCCGGGCAGCTGCCCAGAAGAGGTACTCATGGGCACAGGTACACAGGACGAGCCCAGTGGTGGCCACTGAGCTGGGTGCAGCGTCTCCCTCCCAAAGGACCCTGTAAACACCTCCTTTGTCCCCAGAGCCCACGTGGGAAGGTAACTACTAAGATCCTCTATACATGGGAGTGGTTTTAAGGTGTGTCCTATTCAGTCTTGCAGAATATTCCAAGTAGGATTGCACTCTGGTTGCCCCCAGCAGGAATGCACTGGTGAACACGCCCTTATTGCCTTTCCCTCTATGCCTGATGTCTCACTTCCCCAACGAGTCTCCTGGGATCCCCTCTCAAACCGCTTGAACCCAAATTTCTTGTCCCAGGCTGCTTATACAGATACCCAAATTAAGATAGGGTGGCATCGGAGGCTGGGTCAGGTCTGCTGGTGTGCCCTACGTGGGGGAATGGTGGGGAAGGACTGAGAAACAGCCTCTCAGAAGCTGCCTGGCTGCACAGGTTTCCTAAGCAAAGAGGGTCCCAGCCTGTACCAGCTCCCCTCCCAGCAGCAGCGTGGGCAGGATGAGCCCGCATCCTCCTGGGCACATGCCTGGAGCCCATATTAAAGAATACCTACACTGATCTAGGGACTGGTCGTGAGGGTCATGGGACATATGTGAGTGTGACAGCTGTGGGTAGGCGGGCGTGTCTGTATATATGTAAATGTGGGAGGATACACATGACCGTGTGTGTGTGTGTGAGTGTGTGTGTGAGTGTATACGTGTGTGTCCATGTAAATTCGAGGGGCTTCTGACTTGGAGAGTTTGGCCAACTGGCCCTGCCCCACAGGCTGCCTGCAGACCCCTGAGCTGACCAGCATAGGAAAGGGCAAGTGGAGGCTGGAGCTGAGCCATACTCAGGGCAGAGGGCAGGACCGCTCTGGCCTCCTGGGGACCAAGCGGGGCCCTAGGAGTGGGGACATGAATATGGGTGTTGCAGAGTGCTCTACGCCATCACATGACTCCCTGCACTGCCCCAGGCGGGGTTCAGTGTGGGGCAGGCTGCACTGGGGTATATTTAACATCCTGTTGATTGGGAAAGGCATGTCTCACGCGGCCCCAGGCCTAGGAGCTGCAGAACCAGGTTGCTAGGAGAAGTGTAATTTCCGTCCCTGCCCGCTGCCTTTCATGTCCGCCCCCACCCCCCCGCCCCGCCCCTTGTCTATGTCACTCAGCTGCACGGAAAGCCCTGATTTCTCTCTAAAAATGAAACATGAGCTTGGCTGTGTGTTGGTACTGGTGGGGCTGGAGGGGCATGTTTTCTGCCCATGACAAGGGCTAAGAAGTGGCCAGCTTTTTCCAGAGTGAGTGGTCATCCCCAGGGGCCAGGCTCAGGAGAGACCCCAGCCTCCTTGGGGTTGACTCCCTTATCCTGGGGAGCACCAGGTTTAAAATGCAACTATCCACTCATGTAAGGGCCTTGGAGGTCAGTTAGGCCTAGCCTTTGCCACTCACGTGGGGAAGGATAGTCTCAGAGAGGGAAAACTACTTACCCAGGGTCACACAGGAAAGCAGGCAAGAGCCAGGATTAGAACTGGAGTTCCTGGATCCTGGATTTGCTCAGTACTGCCTGCTCCGCAGGGGGAATCTCACTCTTCTCTGGCTCACGTGGCCTACCACTCAGATTTTCCTACACTGACCAGGAGCCACAGGGAGGGGCAAGCTCCTTGCTGTAAGTGGGTCCAGGGGTCCAACGTAGCTCAAGGGAGTGGCTCCAACCCATCATCCCAGCCGATCCTGCAAACATTGTCAGAGCCAGTAGCCCCCAGTCTTGGTAGGAGGATGATGCTTCTCAAACAGGCTCAAGTCAGGCCAGCCCTGCCTGGTTCCCTCACTGCTGCCTGCCCTTCCAATGCTGTCCCCTTAAAATTCGTGTCTCCCTTGGAACATGTGAATATTAACTCGTCTTTGCAGTTATAATAGGGTCTTTGCAGATATAATCCAGTTAAGATGAGCTGTGTCATAATCCAGTGACTAATGTCCGTGTAGGAAAGGGGAAATTTGGACAGAGCAGAGCTACACAGGGGGACTGCCATGTGATGATGGGGGCGGGATTAAGTGATTCATCTGCAAGCCAAGGAACCCTCGGGATGTCAGCCACCACCAGAGGCTGGAGGAGGCAAGGAAGGAGACTCCCTTGGAGACTGGAGAGATCATGACCTTCCTGACACCTTGGTTTTGGACTTCTGGCCTCTAGAACTGTGAGGAATATGCTCTTGTTGTTTTAAGCCACTAGCTGGTAATAGCTTGTTGTGGCCGTCCTAGGAAAGTAATACGCCTCTTCTCCACACAGTTGGGATCACGCGCCTGCCTCTCCCCATCGTGGTCATTCCTGCCCTCAAGTGCAAGCTGCCGACCCTTCACTTTAGAACTTGACCCCAAATCCCTTGTCTTCTATTTCTGTCACTTTGACCTCCACTTTTGACCACTTCCAGTGTCACCAACTGATCCTCTCACCTTGGGGCCCAGAACTGCTAGGGATCCCCCACTACCTGAGACAGCTCCCTGTATGTCCCCAGCTGCTCCCTGGCCAGCTCCTCTTTCCCTGTCCCCTCCTTGTCTGGCTGAGTCATTCCCATGCTCCAAAATTCCACATCTTCTCCAGCGGGTGCCCTGCCCCCTGGGCCTCACCTGGCCTGGCGGGCTGGGCTGAGAATCCCTCAATTGGATGTGGATGTCCCCAGCACCCTGAGTAGCACTTGTGCCTAGCTTATTTCATGCAGCACTGTCACCACCATTTATTTGGGAATCTCTGCCTCTGGATGAACTCTCCACGGGCAGAGACCTTGCTGTGCTCTCCAGGAAAGCTTGTCACATAGGGATAATCCAGCCCAGCTCCTCTCTTTAGGGATGGGATAATTGAGGCCCAGAAAGTAGAAGAACCTTGCCTAGAGTTATACATCTAAGCAGGACCAAGGCTGAGGTTCTTCCCGCTGTCAAAACAGCATCTGGGAATGTTCTTTCGGTGCCCCCAAGAGAGGCAGCAACTTCTTGGGCACCTCAGAACTTCCTGACTTTCAGGCCTTAAGGAGCCCATGGGTTTGGGCAGGTAGAGTCCTGAGGGCTAGGGTGGGAGGTCTTGCTCCTGCTGGAGGAACCAGGGTGCACTGGTCAGACTGGGCAGAGGATACCATACCCTGGGCAGGACTAGAGCTCATGGGAGGAAAATCCCCTCTGGGACAGAGACACTCTGGGTTCCGGGATGCTCCCTGAGATCAGCCTGTACAGCTTTGGAACTGCCTCTGCCACTGCCTCAGTTTCCCCCATCTCACCCAGACCTGGGGCACTTTAAAAACGCAAAAAAGAGCCAATAGGTTCAGATTTCAGCTCTGCTACATGTCAGCTTGGACGCATCATTCAGTCTCTCAGAGCCTCCCTCTCCTCAGCTATGAATAACAGGGGCTAAATGAGAGGCACTGGAGATCCAGAACAGCACGCAGGCTGATTCATAGTGCTGCGCTTTCTTGTACGTCCTGGTCCCCCAAAGTCTGCCTGCTGCCATCATGCCTTGTGCTCTCTGCTTCTGCCCTGAGGCAGGGTGGAGGGGGCTGAGGCCACGGGTGAATTGGACCCCTCTTGGGCCAACCTGGACCAGGCATATATCAAATGGAACCATATTTCCATCTTTGCAACAAGCCTGTCAGGCAGAGAGCATAACCCATTTTACAGAGGAGGAAACTGAGGCCCAGAGTTTCACTTACTTGGCTGATGAAGAGGAATGGTGTGGCCAGGCAGGACTGGCATGAAGGTGGCCATGAGGAGTTAACTCTGCCTTATTCGATGTCTTCTGCCACCTGCCAAGTTTTTCTCAGGCTTTGGTGACATCAGCGCCCTGGGTGCATGTGCTGGGCAGGGGATCACAGCTGCATGGTCTGGAACCCTGGTGTGGGGCACCACACAGTACCTCCAACGCATCTCACCCTTCACTGGCATTTCAGAGCAGCCAGAGACCCCAAGTTTCAATCCTCAGGAATGAGCCCCTCACCCCAGCACACACGGCACCAGAGGAACATGCCCCCTTCCACTTCCAGGAGCGCATACATTTTACCTGTCCCCCATGTGGGGAGGATAAGGTGTCTGGGGAGATGAAGGGCCTATCCCACTGTCCATCTAGATGACTGGGCCAGGCCAAGCAATTTTGCTGATGTCACTTCCCTGGAGATATTAAATATTGATAATACAATAAATTTTCCCTGCCCCTTCTATAACTCATGTCTTGGTGTGTGCCAAAAGGAAGACAAGTAGGCTGGGGTGGCTCCCTTTAGGCTGATGGGCATCCATTTCCCTGGCACTCTGGGAATCGCAGCCTTCTTGTTCTCAAGGCGCTTAGGGAGGTCATCTTGTCCAGCCCCCTGCTGCAGGCCCTAGCTGGCCTGAGATGAGCATTCTCCATGGCAGGGGATATCATCTGGTTTGCTCCTCACAATGATCAACCACCCTTTCTCTTGGGAAGCTCTTCTTCAAATCCAACTGTGGTTCACATTAAGCAGGAGCCTGCCAGGCAGGCCCTGTATCTTGACAGCCACATGACCAAAGAACCTCATTCCTAGGGAGCAGAGCACCTGGCGGGGCTCAGAGGTCTCATTTTGACCCGTTTCCCACTGTGTGACCTTGTAAGTTACAATGTCACTGAACTTCAACACCCTCATCTATACACTGGGGTGGTAATCTTTCCAGACCACTTCCTACGACTGTCGGGAGCAGGGCTTCAGCTTCCCACAGGCACAGCTTGGTGAGTGCAGTGGGGGACTACTGGGCTACTTGTCCTCTGTGGTAAATAACTTGATCAAATGAGAAAATAAATGTGGAAGGGCTTTGCAAATGTAAATTGCTTTGTCAACACAGTGTTGTGTAAATGTTAGGGAAAATTATATGCTTCAAAAATTCGGAGCAGCAGACTTCCTTAGAAGGGGGGAAGGTTCCTAAATTTTCTTGTATCTCCAGTCCTGGAGGCCTGTGTATGAGTTTGTGGGGAGGGGCAGGGGAGCCCCCCCAGAGCTGGACTGGCTGTGTTCCTCCCCTCCCACTCCTTGTCCCTTGGGCTTCAAGCCAGGCTCAGGCTCCTGATTACAAAGGCCCAGGAGTGCGGAGCTTATCAGTTACACGGAATCAATAGGCATCTTCTTTATATTTTCCAATTAAAAGAGCCGACAGAGAAAAGAGAAAAACTCAAGTGCCCAGCAGCTGTCAATAGCTGTTGAGCAAGGGGAAGCACAGGGTCAGTGGGCCGGGCCATTTGTCAATGCCAAGCTCTGCTCGCCTGGCCTGCTCTCACAACGTGTGGATGTACCCAGAAGAGGAACTGGGAGGCAGCGCATCTTCCAGTGGCTTCTCAGACTTTTGGCCTTGGCAACTCTGTCTCCTGGGCCTTCATTTGTTAGGAAATGTGCAGAATTGAACTGAGGCTGCAGTGAGGCACTCCTGCAGTCAGTGACAGGCAAACAGTACGGCCATCCGCTGCTAAGATCACACGGCTTCAGAGAGACCTGCAGGTGGGGCAGGGGACCCTGCAGGGTTATTTTGGGGAAAATCGCTCACCCATCCTTCTCAGAACCAGTGAGAAAACACAAGAGAGAATGGGCTAAGAGGCAGCAAGCAGGATGTGGGGCAGATATGAACAGGCATCTGGACACAGAGACAGGTCATCAGAAGCCCAACCTGCCTACTCACATGAGACTTCTGCTCCCCAAGGTACCCAGACTGCAGAGCTCTCTTCGGCCCTGGGGTCTGTGAGTGGCAGGGAGACGGTCCCTTCTTGAGGTGACTGCTGCGGCTGCCCCTCTCAGTTCCTGTTACCAGGCCCATGACTCTCTCCCCAGCTGCTGGGAGCTTTGGCTTCTCATGCCTCCCCTGACCCTCCGTACTGGGCAGAAGGAAGCCAGCTCATCTGGAAACGCCCTGGAGTTTATGCCTCCACAGGGTAGCCCTCATGTGATGACTGACTGAGATGGGGTACAAAAGGCTGGGGCCCTGGCCTAAAGGGGGCTCCTGAGGCTCTGGAAGCCCCCATAGGGTAAATCTGTGGCCAGGCCTCAGCTGCACCCTCATCTTTGCCTAGTTTTTCTTCCTGCCCTAATCTTCTCCCTTCACCCCATTATGGGGCTCACCTGAGGGCAGCCCCGCCTCCGTTGTATGCACAAAACCCTAATGCAGGTTCTGCTTGCTCCTGGGAGAGCCAGACCCATTCAATTCATTCATTTGGTAGGTATTTACTGTGCATATATCACAGGCCAGGCACTAGGCTAGACCCTGGAGGTGCACAGTGACAATGACTGCTAGCGGGGCAGAAAAGTAACAAGCAGGTAAACAAATAGGTAAATGGGTTAGACACCAGAGGTGAGGAAAGGAGAAGGCCTTGCGGTGGGCGGGACTCCTTGGGATTAGGTGGGCAGGGAAGGTCTCTCTAAGGAAGTGGCCTGTGAGTTAGGACTTGGTGACAAGGAGGAACCAGGCACGTGAAGACCGTGGGGAAGGGTGCAGTTAGACAGCTGGCACGTGCAAACACCCCAAGGCTGGACTAAGCCTGTGAACTTTCAGGCCCTGAAAGGCCAGTGTGCCTGGAACTTAGCAAGCAGGGCATGAGGGCAGACAGGGTGTGACCTGGCCAGCCATGGCAAAGGTTCCATTCCAAGGGCAATGGGGACCTTGGAAAGGAGGTCAGGCAATGGAATGATAGGATCTGACTCTGGTTTTAAAAGGTCACCCTGGTGGTCCTGCCTAGATGGGCAAGGGATGGGGTGGGGACCTCAGGAGTTGAAACAGATGCTTCTGGTGCCCTATGCCACAGCCCATTGGTGATTTCAGCTGCAGCTGCTGCGTCAAGGACAAACATCCTCAAATGTTCGCTTCTCCTCTCTGCTTTTCTTCTATGGGGCTTTTGGGGGAGCTCCAAGGGCTTAGTCTGCATAGGACACCCTGGGAGTGTTAGGAGGACAGGGAGTCAAGGCCTCTGGGGACAACCATCCATCAGTGGGGATTGAGAGTCAATAAATAAAAGCCCCAGTCTCTGTCCTTTGGAGGGACAGTTCTGAGAAATGGGCCACACGGTTTCTGTAGGAATGAGCTACACTTGCCCTCGGCAGCATCAGTAATTCAGAAACACACACCGGGCTGGTGCTATGGGCTGAATGTGTTGCCCCAAAATTCATATGTTGAAATCCCAACCCCTAAGGTGATATTGTTAGAAGGTGAGGCTTTGGGGAAGTGATTAGGTCGAGGGAAGAATCTTCATGAAGGGGACCAGTGTCCTTATGAAAGAGGCCCCAGAGAGCCACCTTGCCCCTCTTGCCGTGGAAGAATGCCATCAGAAGCCTCCGTCTATGAGGAGCAGGCCCTCACTAGACACTGAATCTGCTGTGCCTTGATCATGGACGCCCAGTCTCCAGAACTGTGAGAAATACATTTCTGTTGCTTATAAGCCAGCGGTCCATGGTATTTTGTTATATAGCAGTCCAAACAGACCAAGGTAGCCTCTCCTCTCTCCTGTCTTGCTTGTGCTCAGCTGTGTTTTCTGTGATTGCCTCCCAAATAAACAACCTGCATTCAAATATTTGTTTCACGCTCTGCTCTTGAGGAAACCTAAAGACAGACAGACAAAGGACAGCTGATGGTGGCTTGGAGGAGGTGATGGCTGTGGAGGGCAGAGATCCGGAGATGGACCCAGGATGTACTATGTCATCCAGGCAATAGGACAAGCCAGTGGATTTGCTGTAGAGGATGAGGAAAGGGGAGGAATCAAGGATGACTCTGAGGACTTAGGCTTGAAGGTTGAAGGTTTACTAAAACTAAGAAGACTGGGCTGGGTGCGGTGGCTCACGTCTGTAATCCCAGAACTTTGGGAGGCCGAGGCAGATGGATCACCTGAGGTCACGAGTTTGAGACAAGCCTGGCCAACATGGTGAAATCCCGTCTCCACTAAAATACAAAAAATTAGCCGGGCATGGTGGTGGGTGCCTGTAATCCCAGTTACTCAGGAGGCTGAGGCAGGAGAATCACTTGAACCCAGGGGGGCAGAGGTTGCAGTGAGCCAAGATTATGCCATTGTATTCCAGCCTGGGCAACAAGAGTGAAACTCCATAAAAAAAAAAAAAAAAAAAAAACCGACTGGCAGAAGAACAGGTGTACAGTAGGGAAACTCAACAGGTTGGTCTGGGTGGTATTAAATTTGCAATGTCTGTGAGATCGCTCAGTGCAGATTCCCAAGAGGCAGCCAGAGATACGAGTCTAGAGCTTCGAGCAGAGGTTAAGGCTACAGACAATCAATTTGAGTCCAGTCATCAGCTTAGAAATGGTATTTTAAGCCATGGGCCTAGGTGAGAGCACCCAGGAGAGTGAATCGATGGAGAACAAATGCAAGTTAAACAAAAGAAAAGGAGCCCCTTCATCTAAGCCTGGAGTCTTAGCCCAGCTTTGTGGATCTGCCCAGGTTTCCTAAACTCCCTGGGTGCCCACAGTGTCAAAATCTCACGGGATCCTTGGAGCAGTCCTGAGGGGCAGGAGACAGGCAGCACTGCCGTGTATAGTCGCACAGTTTAGACCCTGCCCAGCTCCAGGTGGTACCATTTACACAGGGCACAATGTCACAGGTACCCCCTAGAGTTGTTCAGTTTACAGTCTTCACAGCCATACACACTTCTTTGCAAGGCCAGAGAGAATATGGACAAGGCTCTACATGAGCCACAGAGCGGAACCTCTGAGAATTCAGCAGAGGTGGAGATTGCAGCACTTGGGGCAATCAGAGAAGTCTCCCTGGAGGAGGTGACATTTGCCCTGGAGCTCAAAGGAGGGGGAGTATTTATACCATTTGAATTTGGGAGTGAGATGCTCCAGCAGAGGCAATTGCAATGAACAAAGTCTGTAGGCAGAAATTGCCGGGCATGTTTGGGAATTTGCTTTGCAGGGATTGCCAAGGAAATTCATAAGGATTATGAAGACTATTCTGGGTGGAGGCCCTTGAATGACATGCCAGGGAGATGCACAAAGTTATTGGACTCACTCAAGGTCACACAATGAGGGAGATACAGAGCCAGGGCTTGAACCCTAGGTCAGAGGGTGTGCCTGCCTGTGGACACAGGCTTCCTAGTGACCTCTCACCTTCTGGTTCCTGTCACTCCCTTTGGCAGCTCCAAAACCTCATGAAGGGGTAGCAGCTGACTTCTCCAGCTCCCGTCTATCTCCCAGAGGCAGAGGCCTGTTCTGCCTTTATTTCCCAGGGCAGCATCTAAGGAGGCAGACGATTTGTGGGGAGGGGACAGAGGTTCCCCCGGATCATGGAGAAAAGTGGGCAAGAAGTAAGTTCATGGGCAGGGAGTTGGGCTTCCAGCATGGGAGAGGAAAGATGGGAGAGGACCTGGACACCGGTTGCAGAGGTGGAAATAAGGCAATGGGCACACTTGTTTGTCTAGGAACCCAGGAAAGAGAGGCAGCCAAAGGCAGGGCCTCCTGGGGATGGGCCTTGCCAAGCTCTCGCCCGACTTTGAGAGTGCTGTGTTAGCCAGTCCCATGCTGGGATTCATGATCCTACACACACACTCTCACACTCACACACACATACTCTTTTTTTTTTTTTTGAGACGGAGTCTCGCTCTGTCGCCTAGGCTGGAGTGCAGTGGCTGGATCTCAGCTCACTGCAAGCTCCGCCTCCTGCGTTTACGCCATTCTCCTGCCTCAGCCTCCCAAGTAGCTGGGACTACAGGCGCCCGCCACCACGCCCGGCTAGTTTTTTGTATTTTTTAGTAGAGACGGGGTTTCACCGGGTTAGGCAGGATGGTCTCGATCTCCTGACCTCGTGATCCGCCCGTCTCGGCCTCTCAAAGTGCTAGGATTACAGGCTTGAGCCACCACGCCTGGCCCACACACCTACTCTTATACACACACACATACATACATACTTGCATGAACGCACACACACGCATGCACACACACACATGGCGTTGCAGTCGCCTTGAGCCCTTGTCACTCCCTCCGACACCACCGTTTCTTTTGCCTTAGGCTTGCAACCCTGCTACTTCCTCCTTCTTGTCTCGGTTTTTATGTCTTTCCCCAGGAGACCTTCTCTGTTGCCCCACATCTATTCAGGGGCCCTTCTTTGGGTCCCCTGGCCCTGTCATAGCCCCACCCTGTTCTGCAAGTTTGCTGTTCTGCATCTGTCATCCTAGCCTGTGCATGCTGAGAAGACAGATGTTTTGCCTGTCCTGATCCCTGTAGCATCTCCAGGGCCTACCATGGTGTTTGGTACACAGCAGGTATGCAATAAATGCTACAGGCAACAAGGGAGGAGCAACATATCTGGTGTTTATCGAATTCTTATTTTTCCCTTTCCTCCCGGCTGAGTGGCCACCTTGAACTTTCCTGGTCCTGTGAATCTGGTCCCTTCTCTGAGACCTTTAGTCCTAGCTCCCCAGCTGTCCCCTGCCCCCTGCATGCCCTAGAGTCCTGAGTGCCCCCCAATTGATCATCTGTGCTGAAGGCTAGGTTATGCAGAGGCTGTTCTAGGAACAGACCCCATGCCCAGGAGACTCTTGACCTGGGGAGAACCAATTCAGGCAAATTCCCTAATTCCCTGGACTGTCGTCACCAGCGATGCTGCTGTTTCTGCCTCCTTCGATTACCTGCCCTCCGCGGCTGCCTCTACCTCCCTCCAAAGCTGGCTTTAGGAAAATCCCAGCAGCCCAGGCTGCTCCTTCCTTTGCCCTCCTCTCTGTCCTTGGTCCTGTCTGAGGCAGGCCAGGCCTAACCTGGGCTCATACCACGGCCCCGCCCTGCCTTCCCAGTTCTGTGCGGCCAGCTCTGCAGTTTTCTCCCCACAATGGAAGCGTCATCACTGTGGGAGCTTCAGCGGAAGGGAAGTTTCTCTGAGCATCTGCACACTGCAGCATCGCTGGGACCTGGGCTTCTGGGGAAGAGGGGAGTCTGGAGGCTGTCCCTGGCTCTTGCTGCTCTGGAGAGAGATGCTTTTCCATGAGAAAAACCATGTCTTGGGGTGTCCAACTCAAAACCTGACTGAAGCGGCTCCTGGGAGGTTCTGCAGACACAGAGCTGCTTGGCACCCAGCCCTGCCCTGGAGGCGCCTGTCTGCAATCCTGTGCTGGACAGACAAGGGCTAGCCTAGAGCAGGCCATCTCTGGGAGGCAATGCACCAAAGGCCTCCAAAAGGAGATGGCACCTGGGGGGATCTGCACAGATGTGCAGGAGGAGCTGGGTGTGGAGGGGAAGGGTGCTCTGAGAGGGAACTGTGTGAATAAGAGCTGGGTTTGGGAAATACTTGGTCACTGGCAGAGCGCTGGCCAACAGGAGCCTGGAGAAGATGAGCTTTCATCTACTCTGCACAGGCATCTTGAATAGGTACCCCATGCCCAGGCCCTACTGAGTGGTGGGCACAGATGACATGACGCCCGCCCTGCCCTCAAGTGTTTCTCTCTGTCCAGGGAAGGAGGCCATGAGACTCACTGTGCTTTAACATAGGACGTGCCCATCAAACATGGCTCCGGGCAAGAGCAGAGATGTGTGCTGCTATTAACTTCACGGGGGCCCAGGGAGGAAGGAGGGTCCCCAGCAGGCTGGCCGGCAGCGGGGAGCCTTCCTCGGGGAAGCTCGAGATGTGGGGAGGGAGATGCGAAGTGACTTCTGCTTGGATGTGTCCATACTTGGGAGGTTATCACTGATATGGCAGGACTGGGAATCTCAGTGCCATGCAAGTGCATGACAGTGTGAGCGTGTGTGTTTTACACTAGTGTATAAGTACGCGGTGTGCATGGTGTGCAAAACTGTGTGTGTGAGCAAGAGTAAGTGCAAGTATATGTGAGTGTGTGAGACTGGGAGCACAAAGACGTGTGAGAGTGCATGAATCTGTGAGCTAGTGTGTGCACGCGGGGTGCGTATGTGTGTGAGGCTAAGGCTGTGAAACTGTGTGAGCATGAACCGGTATATGTATTTGGATTTGAATGTGGGCGAGCGTGCATGCCTGTGTGGCTGAGCGTGTGAGCCTGCAAGGGCCTGTGACAGCGCATGTGGGTTTGAGCGTGCGCTGCACATCACCAGAGCCATGCTCTGCTTGTTTTTACAGTCACTGTGATTTGCTGGATTTCAGCTGAGCATTCAATCCTCCATGAGACATAAAGGAAATGAATTTTGTTCCCTGGGACTTTGCATCCAGTCCAAGTGGACAAGTGCTTGGCGTGGTCAGCGGTTACAGAGCAGCCAACATGCGGGCTTTGCTTCTCAGGAGTGATGGCTCCTCTGGGGAGCACCCCGGCTGGGAGCCAGAAGCCCACTATGTGACCTCGGCCTGGTCTCTGGCCCTCTCTAGGCTTGGCTTTTTGCCCAAGCAAGAGAAGGACGCAGAGAAACATGACTGGCAGAAGAGACCAGAACCACAGGCATGAGGGTCCACACCCTCAGCTTTGGGCTCTGTCTAGACAGGCACCCACTCCCACAGGCTGCCGGTCTTCCCAGGAGGGCCCATGGAGCCCATCTTAAGGACTTGCCCTAGCGGTCAACTGGCAAACACGAGTGTGGGTAGAAGAAAGGCAATGAGCCTCCGAGCCAGGCATTCCTGGTTCAGACCCCAGGACCACGGCTCCCAGTACTAGTAACTGAAGCCACCAGCTAACCACCACCCCAGCACTCACTCTGAGCTGCAGCTGTGTGGTCTACCCCTGCCACCTCATGTGCATCTCCCAACAGCCCAAGGAGGAAGGTAAGATTAGCCCCATTTTATAGGTGGGAAAACTGAGACTGAGAATGCCTCAGTGACTTGCTCTGAGCTAAGGGGTGGCTCTGATCACCTGCTGAGCTGCCTTCCTGGGCTTCACATCTCCCGAATGAGAGTAGTGATGTCAGCTTGGTCGGCTTGTCTTGGGATGAATGAGACATTGTGGGTGGGGCGGGACCAGCATGGTACCTGGCTTTCAGTGACCATGCTGTGAGAGGCCCCCAGCTCCTCTGTGTAGGAGACAGGCCCTGGGAGGAAGGAGGGAGGCCTGGACCTCTGGGAGCCCCACTTGCTAGCTGCCTCAACCTGGATGAGGACTGGGCTGAGATGAGGGCTGAGGGTGAGGGTCCCACGGGAGGACTGGGTCTTACACTGTCCCCTTCACTGTGGTGGAAACAGACGCTGAGCCTTCAGAACACAGCCCTGAAGCAGGTTACACCCAGGGTGCTGACCAGGGGCAGGAGGAAGCAGCCCCTGGTCTCCCCAGAGGCCTCCTGAGAATGGCACAGAGGAGAAACCTTCCCCCTGCCCCCAGTCCACTGAGGATCTGGGTGCCCCTAATTAAACCCCAGGAAGGAAGGTAGCAACAGGAGAGGTTAATTGGCTGGGCCTGGTGTGGCCTGATAAGCCTCTGTCTGTGTTCCTAGGGAGGGTGGGGCGTGAGTTGTGAATGTGCTCATGCATCTAATTGCAGGGTCACCCACCCCCAGGCTCTGTAACTAATCTCCATGGAGCCCGAGGCTACCAGCTCCCCTACCATAGGGCTCCCTTGGTCAGGAACCTGGCTTCCAACCTAGAAATTGTTCACCCCTCTGCAGCCTTGTACTGAGAGCCTCCTGCCCCCAACCCCAGTCACTTAGCCCTGCACACAGCTCCAGCTAGTCCTTGACCTTGAGAGGACACTTGACTACAGTCAGGGCTCTGGCTATCAGGCCCAAGTCTTCTCTCCAGAGGTCCCTTTCTCACTGGAATGGTGTGTGGATGTGGGGGCATTTGGGGAAAGCTGGGGACTCTGTTCAGGGATGTCCTTGAAAATCCCAAGATAAAAATATATGTGAATGGAGGAAAGCTGGTCTTTTTAACAAATGGTGCTGGAATAACTATATATCCACATGCAAAAAAAAAAAAAAAAAAAAAAAGGATCTAGACACAAATCTTATACTGTTCAAAAAATTAACTCACAATGGATTAAAGACTTAAATGTAAAATGCAAAACTATAAAACTCCTAGAAGATAACATAGAAGAAAACCTAGATGACCTTGGGTATGGCAATAACTTTTTAGATACGAAACTGGAGGCATAGTCCATGAAAGAAATAATTGATAAGTTGGACTTCATTAGAACTAAAGTAAAAACTTCTGCTCTGTGAAAGACACTGCCAAGAGAATGAGAAGACCAGCTGCAAACTGGGAGAAAATATTTGCAAAAGACACAGCTGATAAAGGATTGGTATCCAAAATATACAAAGAACTCTTAGAACTCAACAATAAGGAAACACAAACAATGGCCAGGCATGGTGGCTCACGCCTATAATCCCAGCACTTTAGAAGGCTGAGACAGGTGGACTGCTTGAACTCAGGACCTGGGCAACATGGCAAAACCCAAAATCTCTACAAAAAAAATGCAAAAAAAAAAAAAAAAAAAAAAAAATTAGTTAGGCATGGTGACACGTGCCTGTAGTCCCAGCTACTCAGGAGGCTGAGGTGGGAGGATTATTTGAGCCCAGGAGATAGAGGCTGCAGTGAGCCAACTTCGTGGCACTGCACTCCAGTTTGGGTGATGGGACTGAAACCCTGCCTCAAAAAGAAAGAAAGGAAAGAAAGAAGAAAGAAAGAAAGAAAGAAGAAAGAAGAAAGAAAGAAAGAAAGAAAGAGAAAGAAAGGAAAGGAAAGGAAAGGAAAAAGGAAAGGAAAGGAAAGGAAAAGGAAAAGAACCGTAAATTAAATTACCACCCTCCTGCCCTTCCAGTCCCGTCACTTCCCCCTTCCTTCCTCCCTTTCGAAAGCCTTCCTCCGGAACCGCCCTCCTGCCTTCTTCCTTTCCTTCCGCAGCTTCCTTTCCGGCAGGAAGGAAAGGAAGAAGGAAGGAAGGAAGGAAGGGAACAACTCAGTTTAAAAATGGGCAAAAGACCTGAACAGACACCTCACCAAAGAAGATATACAAATACCAAATAAGCATATGAAAAGATATTCAAAATCATATATTAAGGAATTGCAAACCAAACCAACAATAAGATGCCACTCCACACCTCTTAGCACGGCAAAAATCCAAAAACGCTGACACCACCAAATGCTGGCAAGGATGTAGAGTAACAGAAACTCTCATTCATTGCTGGTAGGAATGCAAAAAGCTACAGCTACTTCGGAAGACAGTTTTGGCAGTTTCTTATCAAACTAAACGCACTTTTATCATATATCCAGCAGTCGTGCGCTTTGGTATTTACTGAAATGAATTGAAAACTTACGTCTGCACAAAAACTTGCACATGGCTATTTATAGCAGCTTTATTCATAAGTGCCAAAACTTGGAAGCAATTAGGATGTCTTTGAGTAAGTGAGTGGATAAATAAACTGTGATACATTCAAACCATGAAAATATTATTCAGCACTAAAAAGGAATGAGTTATCAAGCCATGAAAAGACATGGAGGAAACTGAAGCACATTTTACTAAGTGAAAGAAGTCAATCTGAAAAGGCCACTTACTGTAGGATTCCAGCTATATGACATTCTGGAAAAGGCAAAACTATGGAGACAGTAAAAAGATCAGTGGGGCCAGGTGTGGTGGCTCACGCCTGTAATCCCAGCACTTTGGGAGGCCGAGGTGAGCAGATCAAGAGGTCAAGAGATCGAGACCATCCTGGCCAACATGGTGAAACCGTCTCTACTAAAAATACAAAAATTAGCTGTGCGTGGTGGCATGTGCCTGTAGTCCCAGCTACTCGGGAGACTGAGGCAGGAGAATCACTTGAACCTAGGAGGTGGAGGTTGCAGTGAGCCGAGATCGTGCCACTACACTCCAGAACGAGACTCCGTTGCAAAGAAAAACAGAAAAAAAAGAAAAGAAGAAAAGATCAGTGGTTACTGAGGTTGGGGAAAGGGAGGGATGAACAGGGAGAGCACAGAGGATTTTTAGGAAAGTGAAATTTCTTTGCTTGATAAAATAATTGTGATTACATGTCATTATACATTTTCCAAAACCCATGGAATGTACAACGCCAAGAGCGAAGCCTGGTGTAAACTGTGGACTCTGGGCGATGATGACACGCCATCATAGGTTCATCGCTCGCAACAAATGTACCACTCTGGTGTGGGATTTTGATGGTGGGGGAGGTGGAAGGGACAGGAGGTATATGGAAAATCTCTGTACCTTCCGCTCAATTTTGCTGTGAGTCTAAAACTGCTTTCAAAAGTAAAGTCTATTTAAAAAAAAATTATTGCACGAAATATGTTTAAATTTGATTCCTGTTTTGATCTTAAATCCATGCAACATGACCCAGTAACATTCCCTCTGACAGGTCGTTGGAACTCTATTATTGCTGCTGGGTTATTATTACTAAGTTATTGAATTACCTGTCAGGCCTTGTGCTAAGCACTTGACTCTGATCATCTCATCTGACCCTCATAACATGCCCTGAGGTCGGAACTGGTGCCCCACTTTATAGATGAAACAACTGATGCCCAGAGAGGTGAGCCGACGTGCCCACAGTTGCACAGGTGTCAGTGATAGAGCTAGGAGTTGAACCAAGGTCTGTCCAGGTCTGGAGCCTGAACTCCACGTGCCACGCAAACAGAACAGTAACCAGTCACAGTGATAAACGCTGTGTTTCTTTCATCGTGCTCTCATTTGTCTTCATTGTTCCCATTTTAGAAGGCGGACACTAGCCAGAGAGCTGAGGGACCTTGCCCTGCTGAGTTCCTTCGTGATCACACCCTTGTTTCTGGAGCTCTCTCCCCAGTCTCTGGAGTCTCAGAGGTGCCATAGGAGCGAAGGAAAATGTCAAGAATATTAAATTTATAATTGAGTAAAACCTGGGGAGAATCGTTAAATCATGATTTAATATTTCCCAAATGGTTCATCGACATTTTAAGGACATGTCAAATTCTACGGCTTGCACATCCTGAGCGTGCAGATGAAAAGTTGGATGTTTATTCTGGAGGCGAGCTGCAGAGCGGCACTAAAATGCCAGCAGCATGGATCTGAACCCAGAGCAACACTCCTCACCCTTGCAATGACCTTTTAAGGTCATTCTATGGGTGAGGCTCAAGTGGGACATGAAGATCCAGATGTGCTTACGTAAGCATACTTAATTGCAAAGGTATAAGAACACCTGATGATGACTGAAGCCAATCCATTTCTAGATATCAAGTTCCAGATGTCTTTCAGTATAAAAATTGACTTCAAAAATATGTGCCTTCCTGGCCAGGCACGGTGGCTCACGTCTATAATCCCAGCACTTTGGGAGGCCGAGGCAGGTGGATCACCTGAGGTCAGGAGTTTGAAACCAGCCTGGCCAACATGGCGAAACCCCGTTTCTACTAAAAATACAAAAATTAGCCAGGCATGGTGGCGGGTGCCTGTAATCCCAGCTACATGGGAGGCTGAGGCAGGAAAATCGCCTGAACCTGGGAGGCGGAGCTTTCAGTGAGCCAAGATTGCACCTTTGTACTCCAGCCTGGATGACAGAGTGAGACTCCGTCTGGAAAAAAAAAAAAAAAAAAAAAGCCCCAAAATATGTGCCTTCCTAGCACCCAGGTCTTGGTTTCCAAATACCATTTGCCAATAAAAGGAACCAGGACTCCTTGGAGAGACGGCTGGTTCTAGGGCTGGTAAGAGATTGTACTAGATGACCCTGGAGGATTTTGTGGTGCCAGAAAGTAAGTTGCAAAAACAAAAACAAACAAACACGCAAAAACACAAAAAACAAAACAAACGAAAAGCAGCAGCTTGATTGGCATATATGTATGTATGTGATGGGGCTCATGTCAAAAGAACAGAGGAATCCACCTGCAAGAGCTTTGAAGGGCCAAAGCTGCAACAATTTGAGCAACACAATATCTAACAAGAGTATTGAATCCTAACAAATAAAGTAGAAGGAATGAGAAATCAAAAGTCGCCATTAGGACACACAGTAGGAACTGCTGCAGGCCGGGTCCAGCAGTGGAAGGTAAAGTTAGTGGGCAAATCTTCAAGGAGAAGCAGGACACTGCAGAGCCTCCAACTGTCTCCCCCAAACATATTAATCACTGTGGTAGTTTTAACAGATGTGTATGCTTTAATACATACGAAGGCAGAAGTAGAGGTGAAGCTTAATTCCTCTCTTCTTGAGTGTGGGCTACACTTAGCAACTTGCTTCTAATAATAGAATAAGAAGAGGGGAAAACAGCAACACCACAGTGGAGAAACCTGGCAGATACTGCCTTAGCCCACTGATCAAGGTGAGCGTCACTAGTGCTAAGTCCTGTTGATGTGTGCACCCCTGCTGTGATGTGAAAGAGATCCACAGTGAAACCCACAGTGATTCACCAGAAGAAACACTGTGAACATTAGCAGGAGCTTTAGCAGGAGCTGGGTAAAGAGTGCACAAGAACTCTGTGCTATCTTTGAACCCCTCTGTAAATCTAAAATTATTTTAAAATAAAACATTTTAAAGAAACACATGCCTTGTTCTGGGTTCAGGATCTCCAAAAGGTTGAAATATTGGCCTTAAATGAGGAGAAGAATGTAAAAAAAAAAAAATAGCCAGGCTATTTCCAAAGCAGTAAATCCAATCTTTGTTTCCCTCTGCAATATATACTTTGCATACATATAACTATGTATCAGTAAAAGGGGATCGTGCTGTATGCACTGTTTTACAGCCTGCTTTATTAGTAACAAGCCATTATAAGAGATCCATACGGTTTATCACAAACGTTGCCAGGGACTACAGTTGAGAGGGGCTCTCTCAGACTTTCTGGAAACCTCCTTATGCTCTGTGGAAGTTCTGTGGCCTCCCCACCTAGCATTGCCCCAGCCCATGTTATAGAGATCAGCACCCTATAACATAGGACAAATCCTGGAGGTGCTGTCTGGGAGCTGTCCTGAGACCTTCCTGAAAAAAATAAAAAAAGACTCTGAATCAGAAGTCAGGAGACCTGGCAATGCATCCCTAAGGCAAGCCACGTGCTCTCTCTGAGCCTGTTTCTTCATCTGTGAAATGCAGAGATGATTCCAGGCTTTCCTTCTCTCCCAGGACCCCTGGAGGTTCCAAAGCAGGCTGGCCATGAGGAAAATATGGCATCAGCTCTACCTCTGAGCATCAGGATCCAAAACCCTAGTTTTCCCCTTCCTTCCTGGACACCATTAGTGAGTGGTTTAACCTCTGGGCCTCAGTTTCCTCACCTACAAGTGGGGCTGAAATCAACACCCCATTCACGGGGAGTGAATGAGCTCTCGTGTTCAGAAGGCTGAGCATGGTGCCTGGGAGAAGGTGGTTGCCGTCAGTGGCAGATACAGTGATAGATACTTTGGTGTTGACTGAGCGCACCGCAGCAAGCCCGGGGCTTCCCAGCACAGCTGTGTGGCACTCCGTGATGCCAGTGGTGGCGGCAGCCCTGCCTTCTCCTTGGAACCAGCCCCAACTGGCACAGTCTGTGATCCACTCACTTGACGGCCAGCTCCCAGATGGCCCGTGTCTCCTGGCCCAAGACCCAGCTCCTGTGGGCATTGCAAAGCTACCAGCGTGGACAGAACGTGGGCTGCCCAGAGAACAGGCCTATGGGGGTTGTGTGCCAGGGCTGGAGAGGGCTGGGGAGAGACAGGCCAAACCAAAACCTCTGCCAGCCTCCCTGGAGATGTCACAGGCTTAGCAGGGGCTGCTTGACACATGTCGGATAAAATAAGAAAAAATAAATAACAATGTTTATAAGAAGATTAGTGAGAAGGCGGCAAAATTTCTCTAGGGAGCCTCCTTGGCTGCGTCTCAGAATGACAGCTCCCATTGCCTTATCAGAGACGTAATGAGTTGCCAGGATTTGGGGTCATTAAAAATCCTCCTGGGCTGGGCCCCCTCCCTTGCCCATTGCCTTTGATGGTGGAGAGAGGGGGCCTGGTGGTGGCTCAGGCCCCCTGCCCCCACTGCGCTGTCTGCCCATGACTGTCCCTGTCCGCAGGGGTACAGAGGTGAGATGGTGGAGCCCAGCTTGGCGGAAGTAATGCAACACGACGGCCCAATTTGTGCCCTTGGCCCCTCGGGCAGAGAACTCATCTCCCTGGTGCGGATTAGGCTCCGTTTTATCTCTGCTCCTTTGGCTCTGCATAGGCGCATAGCCGTGAGGCATCCGCGACTCCAGCCTGCATTGTGTGGTAAGGAGCCCTGCCACTCATATTATCCAATGCCTCGTTTGACACATGTGGAAACTGAGGTTCGGGCAGAGGCAGTGTACATCAGCTGCAGCATCGTGGGGGCAGAGTCAGGCTTTGAACACAGGTCTTGGGATTCCCAACCTGAGGTTGGGTGTGTGCTCATGAATGACCGCATTTTTGTACAGGGAGCAGAATAGAGGAGCGCAATGATAGGAATGTACAGAAAATTGAATTCAGCGAGAACAAATGTGTATTGATCTCCTGCAAAGTGCAAGTCACTGGGAGAGACATGGAGGAGCTCGGAAACAAGGGAGACACAAGCTTCAGCCCCCAGTCCAGCAGGAGGGATGGATGCTAACGCCAGTGTCCAGAGGCCAGTATCTGCCATGCACACGCACAAATCTCCATCCCAGACAGCCTGACCCGTTCCTCCATCCCTATCAGTGCCACAGAGAAAGAGCTCCTGCCTTTAATCACCTCCCTCTTCGTCACAAAGCTTATCTTCAAGGAGCTCAAAGCACTTGTAGTGTATTGATTTTCTCAACCACTCACTGGCCCTGCCTCCCTTGAGGGATGAGGAGTTTGGAGGAGGGAGGATTACCCTTGTGTTGCAATTCAGCAAGCTGAGGCTGGGGGCAGCTCCACTGGGTGGCCCTCTATGGCACCACTGGCCCACATGGTACCTTTGTGCTCTCGGTAGATTGTCCCACACTGGAGAGTGTGGCTTGGCGACAAGAGTGAAGCTGGATTCCAGCCCCAGTAACCTCCCCTTCAGCCAAGCAACTTTGTGCAGTTAACAACCTTCCCAACTGTATGTGGTAGGCTTGCTATTGAAACTAACTGCCAAGGTTGGTCCTGAGGTCTCTCCCAGCCAGAAAAGGGACTCTGGTAAAATGGTAAAAACAGGAGGGTCCTCTTGATTCTGGGAAGAACCCTTGACCCCTTCTGGCATGAGTTTTCTGATGTGTAAACAGGGTGTGATAAGAGGTAGTTGGGCAGATTTGATGAGATGCTAGATGTTTCTATGTTTTAAATCACAAAGTGCTACACAAATATTAATTTTGGTTGTTTCTAAAGTTGCCTTATGGAGCTGGTCACCCACATGCTCCTTCTCAGACCCGTACCTGCCACGCCCGAGGGTGTGTCTACCAGGTTTCACCCCAGAAGACCCCAGCCCAGCCTGGTGTCCCCTGTCAGCAGGCTGGGATCACCAAGCTCGCAGAAGCCAGGAAGCTGAAGTCCCTGTGTCATTCTCTATCGTGGCCACACTGAGGAAGGACAGGGACAGCTCTCTTTCCCGGGAAGGAAAGCCAGGCCCCTGCCTGCCAGGTCAGCCTCACCCCACTCCCAGCAGTGTCCTCCTCAAATCTGCCGCCCCTCCTCTCTCAGCCTTTGCTGCCATAGCTCCTCAGCGGTTTCAGCTGGAGGGGATCTGAAATCACAGGAGAGCTGTAGTCCAATCTTTCCTTCTGGAGACAGGGCAGCAGAGCAGAGGGAGCATGCGCTCCCACCGGGGAGTGAAGACCAGAGCCCAGGCCCTGACCAAGAGCCCTGCTCTTTCTGCAACTCCAGGGACTCCTCCAGGGCAGGGCCACAAGAAGATGTCACTTTTCTCAGCATAAATCTGTTTCAGTGTCTTCCGGTCCAATTCCAGAGCCTCAGAGGCTCTCTGCTTACTTTAGCCCAGTCCTGAGGCATTGGGGTGGGCTCCGGGATGCTCCCAGAGACTCAAACCTGGGCTTCCATTGTGGGGGAAGGAAGGACATCCCAGGCTCAGAACAGGTAGATGGGCTGGCCAAATCCCTGTTCAGGACTGGGGTCAGCCAGCTGCATCTCAGGCCTGGTCTATGTCGATGCAGCTTGCTTCATCACAGACCCAGGCAACCCCCTCCAAGATCCCCAAGCTCAGCTGGGATGGCCAAAGCAATGCAGCCACCTGGGGACACTGTGGATTTCAGGGCTGCTGGGTGGTTTCCTTTCTGCAGCTGTGGCTTACAACCCCTGGCTCTCTGGAGGCCTGGGACAGCCAGCCTGGCCCTCAGCCCCAGTGCTGGGCCCTATGCCGCCTCTTCATCAGCCAGGAGGGGTTTCAGTGCCACACTCACCAGCAATCATAGAATGGCAGAGTTAGCATATAATTTACTTTTGAAAAATAAATTAGAGTCGATTCAAGGCCACCCCTGGAATGTTGCCCCTCTCAACTGCTTGCATTCTGATGCTAACACCAGAGACCTTGATAATAACAATAATAAGCAATAGCTGGTATTTATGGGGTGCTTACCCCGTGCCGGTCACTATGCTGAGTGCTCTGTCTGCAGGATCTTGACTCTTCCTCTAACAAGGCTGAAAGGCAGTGACTACTGCTACCCCCATTCTTCAGACGGGAACACAGTCTCAGAGGCATCACGCTTGCCAGCAGCTGCAATAGGGTTTGGACCCAGGCCTCTCAGTTACTGTGTGGAGTCCAGGAAGACTCCAGAAACTGTTTCTGACCCAGTGCCACGGTGTGCACTGCACTTGGGAGGGTTACCGTGCTGGAGGTCTTGATAGAAGGGCAGGCAAGAGCTGCAGGCCTGGCACCCCTGCAGTTCCCTGGGCAGTGCCAGAGTCCAGGGAGCCCCTCCATAGTGGAGCCCCTGCCTCCTCCCGACAGTCTTTCCCTCTCTATCTGTTTCAGCCCCTGGAATACTGTCTTCCTTCCCTCTTCTTCCCCCATGACACCACGAGTCATGGCCTCCACGGCGGGGTTTGAGTATCTGCTTGAGAGAGACAAGCTGACAAGTTCTGTTCTGTTTGCAGATCCAAAGCTCATTAACTTCACAGAACATTCTAGCTGCTTTGGTCTGGTGGGACAGTGACGGGTGGGGTGCGTTCCAGGAGACAGTGAACATGTGGAAGGCCTGAGCTTCACCACCCTCTCCCTCCCACCCCCACCAGGGCCTGAAAACACTTTTCTCTTTCCAGGGCTTCCTGGGAATTGCTTATCTTAATTTACATGGGGAAACTGAGGCTGTTTCCCCTGCAGTCCAGTGCCTCCTCCTCTTTGTCCTAGAGACGCCCAGAGAAAACCCTGACCCCTACATCTCCCAGGCTTGGGGAGGAGAGAGAGGAAACAGAGGACATAGAGCTGGAAGCATTTGTTTTTCCTCCACAAAGCAACTCATTTCTTTAGGCAAATGAGCTGGGGAGGGGAAGACACTGCTGGAGACCAGCAGTGATTAATTACAAAGGAAATGAGTGGCCAGCACAGCCGGGGCTTGGGGTCGGAGGCAGGGACAGGAGGGTGGACTTGGGGCTGGCTCAGCAGCACCAGGGCCCAGGGAGGCCTGAGCAAGTGCAGGCTGAGCTCAAGGAGTACCTGCCTGGCGGACCAAGGGACACAGGTGCCGGCCTCCAGGAGGCAGAGAGGATGCGCTCACACAGAGCAGGAGAGACCCGGGGCTGATGGGAGGAGGCAGGAGGGTGCGCAGGCAGCCCGGACATTTGTAGGTCTGGCTCCTCCAGGCACGAGTCGACCCATGAGCACCCCTTCCAGGATGTCCCCTTGCTGCCCACCCAGGTGCCCAGGCCACCAGCATCTCCTCTGAGTCCTGCCTTGTCCAGATGCTTCCCTTGCCTTTACATCTAGTTGTGCCCCATCCAGCATTGTCACACTAGTCTCACTTAGGTCCCAGGTCCTCTTGCGCCATTCACTGGCAAAGATATTAGACGGATAATGTGAGGCCGGACATGGTGGCTCACGCCTGTAATCCCAGCACTTTGGAAGGCCAAAGCGGGAGGATCCCTTGAGCTCAGAAGTTCAAGACCAGCCTGGGTAACCCCATCTCTCCAAAAAGAAATACAAAAATTAGCTAGGTGTGGTGGTGTGTGCTTGTAGTCGCAGCTACTCGGGAGGCTGAGGTAAGAGGATGTTTTGAGCCCAGGAGGCAGAGGATGCAGTGAGCTGAGATCGCACCACTGTACTGCAACCTGGGCGACAGAGACCCTGTCTCAAAAATAAAAATAAAAGGGTAATGTGACGAGGGGCACATCAGGGTTAAACAAGAACAGGGAATAAACACCTCGTTCGATCAAGGGCTTCTAGTTGGCAAAAATAAATAACCTGGCAGCTCACACAAGGGGTTCGCAGTCTTGGGTACTGCTCTCAGCTCTTACCCCACGTGGGTTTGAGCAGAGGGGTTATGGAGTTTAACGCCTCATTCGTGGACCAAAGGCCAGAGAAGGGCTGTGGTTTGTCCCCAGCCACGTAGCTTATCTGCAGTAGACACAGGAGTGGATCTGGTCTCTTGATGCCCATCAGGGCTCTTTGCATAGTCTCTTAGAGTGCCTCCTTCTGGAAACTTCCGGCAGAGCATGCTTGGCCCCTGACCCCATAGAAATCCACCTAGCTCCCCCTGCAAGTCCTGCTCAGGGAGGCTTAGTTATTGCATCCATTCCATGGGTATCCACGAGTGCCCCCCGTGGGGTGCCCCTTTGACTTCAGCTCAGTCCAACTCCCATTTCCACCCCTCCCCCAGAGGCAGCAGGTTTCTTCTCCAGTTCTTTGCAGCACTCTGGCTCTTGCAGAGTTAAATCCGGCGGCTCCTCCCTCACTCCCCACTAATGACAAGCTTCTCTCCACGTGATGGGACACTGGCTAAGAATAGAGTTTACCACTCCTAGGCTGTGCTCGGAAACACTGCCACGACACAAGAGTTTTCCATGTCTGCCGCTCCTCGGCGTCCCAGGCCCAGGGCCCTGGAGCCTCCTCCTCAGCCTCACCAGACCATGAGACTGAAGGCCAGCACCCTGTCAGCCTGCCTCTGAGGCCCAAATGGGGCCCAGGAGGAGGAAACAAGGGGAAACTTGCCACCTCAGAAAACCTGGTGATTTGGACTATTTGAACAGACACTGTTGAGGGTCCCTCTGCATGTGCCAGGACCACCCAAGAGCCCTTTGTGCATCGGATCCTCTCAGCACATAGCTTGGTGGAGGCAATTGAGTCAGAGAGGCAAGGGACATGTCTGAGGCCCCCCAGCTGCTAGATGGAGGAGCCAGGATTTGACCCCAGGGCCCGTTTCTTTTGTGGAGGCAACACCCACAAAGTGAAACTGGGTTTCCTTTTCATCTCTCCCCTGCCCAGTTGCAGCCTCCTTACTGCCCTTTCTCCATCCCACCCTAACACTTGCCAGTGACCCTGACAATGAAGGCCACGTTTGGTCAACAGCAAGACCGTAGGAACCTCGTCTGGGAGGGTGAACATTCTCATGGTGGTGGTGTGTGCGAGGCGGTTAGGAGCACAGACTCCAATTGCAGACTAGCTGGGTTGGAATCCTGGCTCCACCACTTAGAACTGTGTAACCTTGGGCGAGTTATTTCACCACTCTGTGCCTTATTTTACTCAGTTGACAACTGTAAAATGGAAGCTTTCTAGGTTGTAAGGATTAACAGAGGGCCCCACATCTCTGCTCTGTTACTACTGCTTGGTTGGCAGAATGAGGGTACAGTGTCAAGTCCCTGTGTGGTGGTGGTGCACAGAGAGGGGCTGGCCAGGCACAAACAAGCCTCCTTCTCCAAGCTTCCTGGAGGACTGGGCAGTAGCAGCCCGTGTGTGTTTGTGCGTGTGTATGCCCGAATGCGTGCACCTGTGAGCATGGTTGGATACTTAGACTCCTAGAATGAGAAGAAACCCCAGGGAGGTCACATCCTATCTCCCCTCAACTGACATACCAGTTCAGAAATCCCCTCCACATCCTCTCTGACCTGTGTTCCCTCAGGCCTCGCTCACCTGCCTCCTATGACAAGAAGCACGTCCCCTCCAAAGGCAGCCTGTCACCTACTGAGAGGGCCTGGCTCTTAGAAGGAACTTCCCTGTGCCTTCCTTCCTCCCTTCACCTGAGGGCCCCAAGTCAGTGCAGCTTGCTGGCAAGGATGAAGGGTCTGGGTGAAGCCCCCGCCTCTCCCGGGAACCCATCCTTGTTCACCCCGGCCCGCCAAACTGTCTCCCTCCTCTGACTTTCCCACTGATAGCAACTGTCTCCCCTTAAGAACTTTTCTGTTTCTCACCAGGTCTCCCGTCACATGAGTCCTGTTTCCCCGGCCAGATAAGGGGCCTCACGAGGACAGAGGCCCGCCTTCTTCCTCACACCCTGGGCCCTGAGTGAGAAGAGAAAGAGAGAGAGAGTACTTAGAACAGTGCCTGGCCCATGATAAGCAGGTGCCAGCTATTATAAGAAGTACTGCTGTTACTCTTCTTATTTCCATCGTCATAACCTCCATCCCCATCTGCTGTGGTCTCCCCAGTGGCATAAATCAGTGCACTCCACGGGGACCTCGCATCCTGCCCCTTATTCAGCCAGGTGGGCAACAATAGGGGCAGAGCTACAGGGCCGTCCCCACCTGCCAGGTCCCGTTCTAAGCATCAGTTCTCACACCTGATAATACTTCCATTTTACAGATGAGTAGACTGAGGCACAAAGCGGTGAAATCACTTGCCTGAGGTGGGCAGCTGTAGTGGCAGAGCCGGCAGGCTGTAGCTAGAGTCCGTGCTTCTAACCACATCTCTCTCCACCACTGCAAGTGCTTGGAGAAAGGTTTGACCCTTGGGAGCCCAGGTGTAAGCAAGGCAGAGGTGCATCCAACACTTAGGGCCAGTTCTCCAACACTGAGTCTCCTAACCTGGACTGGAATTGAGCTGTCATCAGGCTCGTCCTCCTGCCCCAATCCTGGTAAAAGTCCTGGAAGTCCAAAGGGAGCCTTTGGAACAGGATGACTTTGTCATGTGTCCCCTGCCTCCCTGGGGGAGATGTGACAGGGAGGGGAGTTCGATGAGTGAGAATGTGTCAATGCCCATCCTAGGTGAGGAGATTAAGACCTTCCTGAGAAAGCAGAAACAGCCCAGCTCTGGAAACATGTTCCCCATCACAGGGTGACAGCGTGCATCCGACCTGCAGACACTGCCCTGCCGGCACCATCAGCCAGCCCAGAATGCGCACACACCCGCACACGTGTGTGTGATATTAAAGTCATATTTTTGGTTGCTGGGGAGGCGCGGTTGTCACTTCCCTTGCCCCAGGCAACCCGCTGCCAGCTCCCCTTTTACTTCCCCACCCCACTGTGGAGTGCTTGCCGTTTGTATTTATATAGATAAATCGGCCAGGCTAATTAAAGTTCTCTTGCTGGAGAGTGAGGGAATTAATAAAAGAACTTGGAATGGAGCCGACTGAAAGCTGGGGCGCTCAGAGCTGCAGCCAGGACCCACTGCACAAAGGAGGCCAGAGGATCCAGCAGACATGAGAGCTGCCTGGGCCGGCCCACTCCCACCTTCCTCAGGGAGAGCCAAGGATGTTCAGGGGCCTCAGGAACCAAGATGCAGGCCGCAGACACTCACTGTGTGTCTTGTGCTACGATGCCACATACATGCTTTCTCTTACCCTCAGGAGGTGTGGCTGCAGCTGTGAGTACTTGTGGTGGTGGGGAGAGATGTGGTTAGAAGCACGGACTCTAGCTACAGCCTGCCAGCCCTGCCATTGCAGCTGTGCCACCTCGGGCAAGTGATCTGAACGCTCTGTACCTCAGTCTACTCATCTGTAAAAGGGAAGCATTATTGGGTGCGAGGACTGATGCTTAGAACGGGGCCTGGCAGGTGGGGACCGCCCTGTAGCTCCGCCCCTATTGTTGCCCACCTGGCTGAATGAGGGGCAGGATGAGAGGTCCCCGTGGAGCGCACTCACTTATACCATAGTGGGAGCCACAGCAGATGGGGATGGAAGTTATGACGATGGAAATAAGAAGAGTAACAACAGTACTTCTTATAATAGCTGGCGCCTGCTTATCACAGGCCAGGCAGTGTTCTAAGTACTCTCTCTCTCTTTCTCTTCTCACTCAGGGCCCAGGGTGTGAAGAAGAAGGCGGGCCTCTGTCCTCGTGAGGCCCCTTATCTGGCCGGGGAAACAGGACTCATGTGACGGGAGACCTGGTGAGAAACAGAAAAGTTCTTAAGGGGAGACAGTTGCTATCAGTGGGAAAGTCAGAGGAGGGAGACAGTTTGGCGGGCCGGGGTGAACAAGGATGGGTTCCCGGGAGAGGCGGGGGCTTCACCCAGACCCTTCATCCTTGCCAGCAAGCTGCACTGACTTGGGGCCCTCAGGTGAAGGGAGGAAGGAAGGCACAGGGAAGTTCCTTCTAAGAGCCAGGCCCTCTCAGTAGGTGACAGGCTGCCTTTGGAGGGGACGTGCTTCTTGTCATAGGAGGCAGGTGAGCGAGGCCTGAGGGAACACAGGTCAGAGAGGATGTGGAGGGGATTTCTGAACTGGGTGTGGCAGTAGAGCGGAGATAGAATGGGACCTGTGGGTCTCTTCTTATTCTAGGCGCCTAAGCAACCAGTGCTCACAGGTGCACTCACACGTGCACACACATACACACAGGATTAAAAAAGAAAGTGGGATAAGCACCTTTTGGAGCGATGGCTTCTCATGGGCAAAAATAATGCAAAATAAAGATTCTGTTTAGTTGTGGTGCATAGAGAAGGGGCCTTGCCATGAGCGAAAATACCTCCTTCTCTGAGCATCCCAGATAACTGGACAGGAGCAGCTTTCAGGCTGCCAGGTCAGGCCTCCACCCTTCAGACTGGAGACCCAGGGGCCGCAGTGCCAGGATCCTCCCAGCTGGGCTCCCAGCAACACTTTCGGTGCCCACAGCTTCCAGGACAGGCCATTTCCTCCTGCCTAGTGAGTCGGCTGCCAATCCCTGCCGGAGGCCCGGGGAATTGCCTGCGAAATAAGTCCTGACTAATCCCTGCAGCTGGGAGTCAGGGGCGCGGGCTCTCTAGGACACAGCAGGCCTGGGGTTGTTGGGATGATGTCCCATCCTGTCTCCTGGCCTCTTTCCCACCACTCAGGCTTCCACGAACCCTAGTGTCCCTGCTGCCCTCCAGGTAAAGGCCGCCTGCTGAGCTGTAGTCCCCACAACACCTCCCTTTGCACTTCCTAAACCTTTGTCTGCTGGAAAGCAGAGAGCCAGTGGGAAGCACACTAAGTTGGGTCAGGGACCCCTGGACAGTGCCTGCTCTGTTGCTGGCTGGCTGTGTGACCTGGATCATGTTAAGCCCTGTCTACAGGAACTGGACTCTTCTCTATGAACTGCCTTGTAGCTCAGCCCTTTGGGATTCCAAAATTAACTTCCAAAGGGCCAAGAAGGAAAAGCCACTATCGCAGGCCTGCATCTATTTACCCAGAGGAGAAAATTGGTTCAGAAACATCAGTGCTGTGAAGTCTTGGACTTGAGCTCAGATTTCTCCTAAAGTTCCCAGAAGCTTCCTCAGCCCTAGAGACGGGAGAATGGGGTGGGCTGAGTTCCTGAATTTCCAGGGTTGCCCCAGCCTGTCCTCAACACAGTGAGGCTCCTCACCCCCAGAAGCCCAGTCCCCCAGGAGGGGCACACAGCCCTCCCTTTCGGTCACAGGGTCCCATGTCCTATACCGCCCTCTCTCCCATCAGCTCACCCATGCTGTCCCTTACCATCTGCTCAGAAGCAGCCACCCCGCTGCCCACCTCAATGCTATAAGCCTTTTCTTGTGTCTTCATAGCACTTATCTTTATCTGAGACTTCTCTATTTGGTTGTGGGGTTGTGGTCTGTTTCCTCCAATGAGGAAACACTGCCATAGCCCCAGCACCTGGCTCCCGAGGAACTGTGTAAATGAGTAGGTAAGTAAATGAGTGGATGGACATATGGAGGAAGCCCCTGAGGAGATGGCCCCCAGCACAGTCTGCAGAGGCAGAGGTCAGGCCAGCCAGGCAGAGGCCAGGGCACCCCAGGAAACAGCTGGGCCTGTTGGAGCCGGGCCCTGGGCCTGCCACCTCCTGTTTGTCAGCCCCTGCGAGTGACAGCCAGGTCCCCTGAGCTCTAAGAGAATAGGGAAACTGGGTGGGGGCAGTCGGAGGAGGAAGGATGAGCCAGATCTAGCTTTGGGACAATGAGAAAGTGAAGGCCACAGGAAGAAGCAGAGGAGGACAGGAAAGGTGTGGTGGACCATCACTCATCGGTGAGACGGCTGTCCAGGTGGCTCTCCAGGCGGCGCATCCTTCCCGTTATCTCAGCGCCGTGACGCCAGGAACACCCCTCCCTCCAGTTCATCCCTGCGGCCCCCGCCGCTGGAAACCTCGGGGATTGGGGAGCTCATTTAGTCCTAACCTCCATTGTGCCTGGGCCGGAAGGTGAGGCACAGAGAGGGCCAGGGACTTGCCCAAGGTCACAGAGCAGAAGTGGCTCTCCCCATGCTCCAGCCCATGGCAGGGATGTGCAGGTCAACACCCTGACCTCAGCCCACCACCCCTGCTCACTGCCAGCCCCGGCAGAACCCTGCTCAGGCACCAGCCACCTATTTCTAGGCAGCACTTTCTGCCCAGGGCCTGGTGTCTGAGCGTCAAAGCCTAAAAATAAAAAAAAAGACAGATTGTCCACTTCGGCTGTAATTACTGCTTAAAAAGACCCAGTGGGGAGAAAAAGAGGAGGAATGAAGGGAAAAAAATCCCAGAGCTGAGCATCCATCACAGGCAGACAGGCACTAGGAGGGAGGGTCTGCAGGCACAGCAGAGGGGCTCTCAGGCCTCCTGTCCCCAGTCGCCCCCCTCAGTTCACTGAGCAAGCAGGCCCTGGGCCACCGCCACCAGCCCTTTGGACTCGATGGAGACAGAGCAGGCCACGTTGGGGAGCTGGGCCAGCTTGGCTGCCCCCAGCTGTGTAACCATCATCAAATGGCAGCCTTTGCTTGGAACTCAGTTTTTTTTCACCTGTACAATGGGGTTATTCATTCACTCAACTTATATTGAGTGTCTACTGTGTACTGGAGAAACCACTGGAAACAAGAAGGGCAAACCGTCTGTTCTCACGGAATGTATGTCTGTGTATGTGAGAGCAGCATTTCGTCCTCAAGGGGCAGGGAAAAGCCCCTCTAGCCTGGGGGACAGGGCAGGCCTGAAGAACTGGGGCAGAAACCTCTCGGCAAAGGAAGGCCATGGGCAGGAAGGGACCAGGCATGCTCAAGGGACAGTGAGAAGGAAGGCCTTTGTGTCTAGGGCCTCATGCATGAGCCAGGCAGGTGGGGCTGTTAACAGAAGCAGCTGGGTCCGATCCAGGAGAGCCACGCAGGCCCCAGGGAGGAGTGAGGCTGCTATTCCAGGTGCCACGGGAAGTCACTGGAGGGTGCTAAGGATGGGAGTGACATGCCCTGACTCAGGTGTGTTGAGGGGGGTTATTCCTACAGTCATGAGGAGAGATGGTGGTGGCCTGGACGGGGGCGAAGGCAGTGACAATGGAGGGGAGAGGATGGCCTGCAGTTATTCTTCAGGAACTGAGCCACAGCCTTGTGATGGATGGGGTGTGGTGGAGGTGGGGAGGGAGGAACTGAGGATACCCGCCAGGTTTGGGCTAAGCAGTAGGGTGGATGGCAGTGCCTGTTACCAAAAGGCGGAGGCTCTTTCCATTGAGTGGTGATGGGTGCGCTGAGATTTCCGTTTTGACTAGGATGACTTTAAAGGCTGCAAGGGGATGCATCCATGCAAATACACTGGGCAGGTATTATGGAAATGGATGCAGAGTTAAGTGTCCTGGCTTGGGGTGCAAATCAAGTTTGGAAGCCATCACGGAGTGGGTGGTCTTTAAAACCATGAAACTGTGTGAGCTGATCTGGGAGGAGTGTGGCTGGGATAGAGAAGGATGAAAGTGTGTGAGCTGATCCAGGAGGAGCGTGGCTAGGATGGAGGAGAAGGGCTCAGACTGGGGCCTGGTGCTTCCCAACACTGAGAGGCCGGGCAGGGGAAAATCCACAAGGATCACCAAGGAGGCAGTGAGGCAGGAGGAGGACCAAGGCAGGAAGCCAAGGAAGACTGCTCCAGAAGGAGGGAGTGGTCAACTGAGCAGGACATTGCTGGACGTTAGAGACGATGAAGACAGCAGCGGGAGCATTGGGCGGGGCAACTTCCAGTGACTGGAGATCTTGAAAAGAACCCACATTCACTGCATTGGGAGAGGAGAGGGAGGAGCAGGGATTAGGAGCCAGAGATGCCAGAGATGACTGCAGGCGATGTGCTGCTGTCCAGACAGTGGAAGGGGAGCCCAGGGCCTGTGGAGAGCTATTGTTAGGGGGAGGAGCAGAGTACCTGCAAAGGCCAAAGAGAATTAGCCAAGGGCAAGAAAGAGACTCATGGAGCTGGAGAGAGAGGGAAGCACTGGAGGTGGAGGCTGGGAGGAGCAGGGGAGTCAGGGGAGACGGTGAATGGGACACTGAAGCTGAGAGGGGTGGAGATGAGCATCTTTCTCAGGCTGTGAAGGAGTCCAGGGGTGAAGGTGGTGAACACATTGGGTACCAGGGACAGCAGGGCCTGAAGGAGTGGATGGACTGTGGCTGCTCCTGCCACACTCAGGATCCAGGCTGCTCTGCTGGGACTCTGGGCCCGGGGAGGCCACTGGGATAGTGCTGGGCACGCGGCTGGTTCTCTGGGAGCCGAGGAAGGGGTGGGAGCCAATAGGAATAGCAGAGTCTAGGTCAGGGAGGGCAGAGGCAGGACACCTGGGGCCAGGTGTGCCAGAGTGCCTGGAGCAAAGCCGGACAGCACCACTTCTTACTGCCGGACCAGTGGGAAGACGATGGGCTCTTCCGAGGCCGCCTCTCAGCCTCATCCAGCTTTACTCTCCCTTGCTGGGGCACTGACTTCTGCAGGCTGTGTCTCTCAGGCCCTGGCTCAGCTGCCTTCCAACCGTGAGAGGCATAGGGGGAGGCTGAGGGCTGAAGAAAGGGAAGCCCAGGGCTTCTCCCCTCCCTCTCTGCCTTGGGCAGAAGGCCCCACAGCAGCTGTCTTCTCTGTGACACCAGCTCCACAAAGCAAACCGTGAGACTCCAACTCTCCCTGCATCCCTCCAGTCTAGGGTGGTGGCGGCCTTGTGCCATCACTAATCTGTTTTAAAGCCTGCATGGGAATACGTCCATTCGAATTTGCCTCTCAGCTCCTCCATCACCTGTGAAATGGATTTCCTGCACATAATTCCCCTGTCTTTTCTGCCTTGTTTCCTAGTTAGAACCAGACTGGAACAACAAATAGTGTAGCTTCCTAGCTTGCTTCTTCACCTGTACCAAGTGGAAAGCACCTCCCTCAGCACTGTCCTGAGGATGAAATTTGGCAGTGGATTCAAACATGCAGCGCTGGGCTCAACACGCATAGAGTGAGGGCGAATGGACGCTGGAGGACGACAGGAGTTCAATGTGCACTTATTCCACGCTGATTTCTTCAGGTCCTGGTCTGTGCAGTGTGCTGGGGACACAGCCAAAATCCATCTCTGGCCCTGGCTTTTGGGTCTCAGCACCTGGAAGAGTAGGCAGCCACAGAGCAGCAACGCCAGCTGTGACAGACACAGCAGGAGGACCCTTACCTGCAAGCTGCAGTGGGGGGACTTCAGAAGAGGCCACATGTGAGCTGGCCATGTGCGGGGAGCTGGCTTTGCACTCCTGGAGAGCAGGGACTGTGCCTCTGTGCTCACTTCCCAGTGCCGTGGCACAGGGCAATGACCCCAGGACAGATAATGCCACACGCGGCTGCTCTTTGCAGAGTGCTCCTCGCCAGGCACTGGGCTCAGTGCTCTCCCTGCAGGCCTTCTGTCAGCCACCACCCGGGCCCTGGTAGGTGGGTGCTATTGTCATCCCCACTTCATCTTATGGATGGGGATTTAGGTGCTCAGGGACTGCATGACAACCAGGGTGTGGGATTAAGAGTCAGCTGAGAAATCCAGGGTCTGCCTTGGGCACACTGGATTCTTTTGCTCAAATGGCTTCAAAGCCAGGTGGGAATGTGGCTGGCAGGGTCCTGCCAGTGTGCCCCGGGCGACTCCAAGGTGCATTCGCATCCTGATCTGTGTCAGTGATGATCCTTGGCACTGGACATGCACAACCTGCAGGAAGGAAGGGTGGGAGGGAAGGGTCTCTTCAGGTGGGGTTAGGAGTGCCCCACAGCGGTCAAGGCTGAACTGCTTCAGGGTGGGAAGGAGGCAGAGCCACACTAACTAGTGCCTGGGGAGATCCAGTCCATGCCCCTTGGTCTTGGGGGTCAAAAGGCTGGAGTGACAAATGGCCAAGCCGTCAGAGTGTCCCGGGCAATGGGCTTTTCCCACTGTTGGCCCCTAAGCTGGTTACTGGAGCCACAGCAGAAACTTCCTGAGCCTGCACTGACAAATTCTGGAAACTCCACAGCCTCGGAAGGTGGTCAAACAACAACAAAAACACTCCTTCCAGCCCCAGGGCATTCGAGATAGCATCTTTGTGGCCTTCTGCTCATGATTGTCATTACAAAAAAGCAGTGCTCAGTAAAAGCTTTCAATACCTTATCGCTCCTCTCTGGGCCTCCGTTTCCTCATCTGTAAGATAGGCCTATGTAATTCTCCTGTTATGCCTCCATCCCGGGGCTGCTGACGGGTCAGATGAGAAGAGGTGCCTGGAAGCAGGCTGGGAGCTGAAGCGGGCCCCCAGGTGCACTCCACTCTGCTCTCCAGGACTCTGTCTTGTTCCTCTCTATGCCCCTCTCCTCTCAGTTCCCCCACAGAACTGCAGTGAGTATCAGCTGCATGCAAGTTGCACAGCTTTTCTCTGCCTCATTTTCCTATTCTGTGCACTGGAGAGAGGGCCCCATCTCTGTTTCTCCAGATGCAGCCAGAATTCAATAATGGGTACAGAGGATATCAAGCCCCAGGAAGCAAACAAGGGGCGATTAGTAAGGGCCTGGCAGGTTCGCTCTGTATTCATAGCAGGTGTGGCTCCCCCTGGAGTTGTGGGAGGCGGCAGAGCTGGGGCCAGGGTTCTCTCTGAGCTGCCCAGTGGGAGAGATGCTCTTGCTGCAGTCACAACCCAAGTACAGCAAGACTGCACTGCCTCATCCCTCCCCACCTCCCAGAGGGTGCAGCTAAGGACAAGGCAGCCTGTCTCTGAGTCAGTGCCCCGTCCCTAGGCCCCTGCTGCTCCATCTAGTGATGAATGGGCTGGGCACACAGTGTCAAGCAGGGGATGGCTTTAGAGCCGACGGCATTTATCAGCCCAGGATCTGGCCCTCTTCCAGCAAACCTGGTCCTCTGGGCTGTCCCCACCGTGCCCCCATCCTCAGCAGTGCCAGCCCACACTTGACACACAGTAGCCTTCCCTGGACAGAGCCAAGAGGGTTTTAGAGCTGAAAGCACCCTTAGAGGTTATCAAATCCCAACTTCTACATGTTTGAGAGAACCCTGAAGCCCAGCACCCTTGCCACGGAGCCTGCCTGCGCTTTCCAACTGGGCTTTGTCCTGTTCTTTTCCACTGCCTCTGCAAGTCCAGTCCTGGGTCACCTTCCAGGAGGCACAGCTGCTGTTGTTTAGACAAGGACTCCCGATGCAGCCCACCACATGGATGGGTAAAAACGAAACGTCTCATCGAATCCTCACACAACCCCGTGAGCTGGTCCTATTATTAGCCCCATTCTATAGATGAGGAAACCGAGGCTCTGGGAGGTTCAGTAACTCTGCTGAGAGCACACAGTAAGTGACGCATCCAGGAGTCCAGCCCATGTCTGCTGGCCTCTGTGATGGTGGCCCCACATGGCTGAGGCATAGGGGAGGCTGGGCTGGGGGCTGCAGTAGCTGCTGAGTCTTCATCTTCCTCCTCAATAACCATTTTTTAAAAACACCTGCTCTGTACCAGGCCTGACACCAGACCTTGGGGTGTCAGTGATGAGTAAAACCCAGTCTCAAGTCTCAGGAGGGCTAAATCTCTGGGGCAAGGCCATGTAGGTTTGGTTTTAGATAAGAAAACTTGTGGAATTCTGTTCAGATCAACCCACCAGTTGACCTTTAACATGTCCCTTCATGAGTCCCTGCCCCACCCCCGTCTGCGAAATGGGCCTTGAAGGCTGGAGCTAATGAGCTAATGGCCGGGACCAGGCCCTCAGAAGCGTGTTAAGTACACTACGTGCAGGGCCCCATTAAAGCCATTATCTGCCGGCTGAGCGGGCACCACTTTGCAAGTGGACTCTGAGTGACCACAGATGGGCACCCCACGGAGGGCTGTGGCTACAGGAGAGCGGCAACCCTCCCCTTTTTAAAGTAGTGTTCACCTTGGGGGCCCCAGCCTCCCTGACATTCTCAGGTAAACCTCCCCCAGGCCCCAGCCCCAGCCCCAGCCAGCAAGAGCGTTGTGTCTCTGCTCCAGCCACCATCCTACAGTTTCACTAATGCCCTCTAATGGGCCCATTTAGCAGCCCTGTCTCAGCTGTCACTGCAGCAGCTAATTGCCACTCCTCCTCCAGCTACACACAGGCCTCTGCAATCAGCCTGGCGATTCCACCCCACCCAGCTCAAACTGGCCAAGGCGCTGCAGACCTTGGCTGACAAGGAGCTTCTCCAATCTCCCAGGTGCCACGTTCTTGCTATTGGGAGAAGGAGTCAGGGACAGAGTCAGAGTTAGAAGGCACAGACCTCTTGGCAGCCTGGGATGAGGAGAGGAGTCACAGGGGCCCTGAATGGAAATAGAGTTCCAGTCTCACACCATGTCTTGTCTTATAGCAGGAGCTCCCCAAAGCAGACTCTGGGTCAAAGATTCCACTGCAAGTAATTTGCTTAGGAGATGCCCCCAGGAAGTGCTATGAGAAAGGCCAGAAGGGAGGCAGGGAGACAGGAAGCAGGGAGAGCCATGAAAAGGTGTGGTAAGGAGGTTACAGCTGAGGTCCTGGCTTGGGCCCCCAGGGAGTGCCCTCTGCGAACCTATGTGGAAGCAACCTCAGACCTTTCTCACTCTGGAAGGGCAAGGAAGCTGAGTTGCTAATCCACCAACTTCTACCCTCACAGGTGAGGGCTGTGGCTTTTCTGGCACTTCTGGCTTGCCCTGGTCACGGCCTGGCAGAGTGAGAGCCCTGAGTCAGGGTTCTCACTCCCAGAGTCTGGGAGCCAATTGCATGCATGGGAACTGCCTGTCCATGACCCCCAGGGGAGCCTGATGGGCCGGCATGGACAGCTTCTGCCACTGGCCCCCAAAACAGCAGTGCACACACAGGAGGAGGAAGCAGGACAACTTCTGGATTAGAGCCTCTGGGCTTATAGGAACCAACATTGAGCTGAAGCCACTGGCCAGACTCTTGGATGCGATAAGAGAATCACAGCACGCGGCTCAGCACACAGCTCAAGGGGGATGTCAGCCCACTGGACACCATGCTCCTCTCAGCCCTGTGTCTTCCTTCAGGCTGTCCCTTCTGCCTGGACAGTGCTCTCCCACTCCCCTCCCCTCTTCACCCCTAGTCCCTTCACCTAATTAACTCCTGGGCATTCCTCAGGACTCTGTCTAATGTCACATCCTCTGAGAGCCCTCCTTGATGTTCCAGATTGGGTTAAGTGTATTATGAACCATCACAAGGCCATGCATTCCTGCTGCAGAGCCTGAGCTCAACAGAAAGAAATCAAAACTTCATTCACCAGGGTATCCTCAGAGTTCACTGTCACCTCTGCCTCATCATAATTTTTGTTAAACGAGTGAATGAATGAATAGGTTTTGGGGGGCCTGTTCTGGGTCAGATACAGAAGGAGAATGTGTGTGATTCAGGTCACAGGGCCCACCTAGAGTTCCAGCGGATGGACCAGGAGGTAACCAGTTGGGGATGTGCTGGAGGGGACAGGGACTGTTACCCTTACCTGCTGGCTTTTCCCTGGAGTGTACAGAGGGCTGGGCGTGCCCAACCCTTCCCCCACAGCTTCTGCACCCTAGGCCTGGCACCGTGGTGTGTGCTGTACCCTCTCCAAAATCCACCACCCTCCAGTGATAACAGACTGCAGTGTCGGGGATTCGAAGACACCTCTGGAAGTTTGTGAGTTTGTGCTCAGGTGGACACCCCTGCAAGGCCAGGGCACTTGAAGGGGAGGCATTGCTTTTGAACAGAGGGTCTAGGGGTGTAGAATACACTTCCCTGCAGGACTCTAGCCCTGAAAAGTCAGGGGAGCCAGAGGGCTTTGCTCCTAGACACATTGTGGGCCTGGGAATTCATGGCTGCCCTGGGCCTCAGTCCCACGCTGCCTTCTCACAGGGCCAGTGAGAGGACAAACGGGACCCCCTGCAACCTTCGCAAGGTGGCATTGAGTCAGAGGGACCTGAGCTTCCACGCTAGTAGGGGAGGCAAAGACACATGAACTGGCCGCTGCTTAGCACCAGCCCGGGAGCCAACCTGTGTAAGGAAGAAGGCCTTGGTCACCTCCCGGGTCCCGGCTGGGGGTTCCCCAGGGTTTGTTGACCTTGAGTGGCCAAGGCTTCTCAGACTCCCTCTTTCTGCTTGCCTCGTCTGCTGCATTTCCCTCAGAAGGCCAGGCCGGCCCTTCTCCTCTCCTCACTCTCTCTCTTGCCCTCTTCCTTGGCAAGTTCTTCTACTCTTGATCACACCACCTGCCACGTGGATGACCTCAAACCCCTTCACCTTCAGACCCCATATATTTGGTGGTAAGGAGACATCTCTACCTGGAGGTCCCTAAGCAACCTCCAACCCCACCTGTCCCCAAGTGACCACATCCTCACCTTGTCCAGAGTCTGCTAACTTTGTGCACCATCCATCTGGTCACCCAAAGCGCAACCCGAGGGTCACTCTTGACTTTCCCACCTGCTCCCCAGCCCAGCAGTACAATGTGCATGTCTCCCCCGTTAGATGTCTGTCCTCATCCTGTCACCTCCGTGACCACACCCCTAGCGCAGGTCCTCATCACCTTCACTTGAATAAATGCCTTGGCCTCCCCCTAACTTGAGCCTTGCCCTGTTCCCATTCCCTTTCAATCTGTGTGACACATCAGAGCTGAAGAGGTCTTTCCAAAACATCATCTTCTTTTGAAAACCCTTTGATAATAGACTCTTAACCAGGATGAAGTCCAAGCTCCTTGGCATGTCCTATTTGGCACCACAGCCTCCTTCCCTTGGTGCCCTGCCCCTGACTCCATGCTCCAGCCATTCTTTCCTCTGAGTGGGCCACACTGTCTCACCCACAGGGCTTTGCATTTGCTGTTTCCTTCCCTCTGAGTTCCTGGACCTTGGGACTTCCTAATAACTCCCCAGACCCTCATGTGCTATCAGAGGTGAGTAAGTGTGGAGCAGTCATTACAAAACGCTTCCTCAGCAGGTGAATGCTGAATGAGGGTGTGAAAGGGGCAGCACCACCAAGGAGTTAAGATCCAGGCTCCAGCATCAGAGGGAGTCCAACAGGACACATCCTGGCCCTGCACATAGCTGCAGGTGGGAAAGTCAACAGTGACCCTAGTGTTCTGCTTTGGGTGATTGGACAGACGAAGTTAGCCAACTCTAGACAAGAAGATGTGGTCACTTTGGGACAGGTGACTTCTCTGAGCCTCCATTGCCTGATGTGAGATGAGAAAGATCATATTCATCTTTTGGGATGCTAGTGGGTTTAAATGAGGCAATCTAGGTCCTCTGGTGCCATGTCAGGTGTGATGCAGGTCCTCCTTTGGCCCCGTCCCTCTCTAGGGCTGGCCAGAGAAACACTGCTGTTGGCCATTGGCCTCCCTCTCCCGTCAGCCTGGCAGAGTCCTACCCAAGCAGCTGGGGAGACCTGAATATCACCACGGCCTACCCAGGAGGACAGCAGGGAGGACCAACCGTCACGGCCGCCCCCCACAGAGAGGCAGCAAGGCCCTGGGAGGGCAGGTCCATCAGAGGAGAGGCTCTGCATGCTGCCCTGGCTGGGTCACACAGCTTCACAAGAACACAGACAGCACAGCGTGTGAACGCAGAGGCCTCTTCAAGTTGTGCTGATGCGTCTGACAGTGACAGTTTTGGGGCTGGTAGCTGATGTGTCCTGACAACCCCCTTCACTCCTGGAATCCTGAGAGTAAGGGTGTTGAGCACGTGAGGGTTTGCCAGCTCCAGAGGCCCCAAAGGACCAGTTGGCTGAGTGTTGACTGGGCTGGGACCCTTTCGAGGCTCAGGCTCTGCTGTCCTCTCCCACCCTCCACCTTTGTCCCTGAGATGGTGGCTGTGCCAGCCCACCCCTCAGGTTCAGGGCTGGTCTCTGAGCAAGCATGAAGAGCCTCACAGTCACCTGCCCATCCCTCGTATGTGGCAGAGACCCAGAGAGATGAAGAGAAGGACCTGTCACACCCTGCAAGGTCATAGGCTAGCCCAGGCCTCCAGGCTCCCCACACCAGGGTCCAGGCCTCACTGCATGGCAGGGGGATAAGCAGCCATCAGGGGACATCTTGACCCGCCCAGGCTGGCCTCCTCCAAGGGTCCCCTCAGCCCATCTGCTTTCCATCGTCCCACGTTCTGGTGACATAAAGCCAGGATTGTCCAACCTCAAGAGTCCACTGGGTGTGGCCAGGCTCCACCCACCCTAGGCCCTGTAGTCTCAAAATAAAAACAACCCTCAACCTCCTCTTTGTCAGACCTCCCCAATACCCTCTGCTCACTGACAGCCAAGGAAGGGCTCTGTTCCCAGGGTCACATCCTCAGGTCTTTCTGGGCAGAGCCTGACAAAGTCCCCCAGGGAAGCCACCCCTCCAGATGCCTGAGCCATGCCACGTGGCCACAAGGGCCCACCCTGTTCCCAGCCTGGCCTGAGCAGCACTGTCCTCCTGCATGTGGCTGGCCCCCTCCTCCTGGGCTCCCCTCCCTCATATCCCTCTGAGACAGATTTTGTCTCTTTGTTCATCAATTATTAAATTGCTCCAGCTACATTAAGCCTGGGTCGGTCAGTCTGTTGGCTGCTTCATCATTCTCCCCGGGGTGGGGGAGGCAGTGGCTGGGGCTGGAGGCACTGAGGCAGAGAGTTCAAGAGAAGCCAGGACTCTAGCCCTGCAGATGCCCTAATTGCACAAAGCCTGAACCAGAGGACCCTTCAAGATCAGGGGTCTTGAAGACCTATTAATAACAGATAGGGAAACTGAGGCCCAGGGAAGGGAAGGTGCCTGCCAAGGGCAAACAGTGGTCTGTGCTTAGCTCTTCCCAGGACACTTGATTTTCCGTCAGCCACATGGCTCTGACCCTCTCTTCTCTGTTTGACATCCTCCATCCTGCTTCTCTAACTGACCCAAATATACCCAGGGGTTGCCCTACGAGTCACGAGGGGTCAAGTGGGCTTTACAAGGTCACAGCCGAGTGATACAGAAAGCAGAGACTGCACATTGGTGCCCAAGAAACAGCCCCATCCACCAGACTAGTTTCCCAAGCCTGTTCATGTTAACAGGGCTCTCTCCCGCCAAAAATGCCTCTGGTCAGTAAGTTAGGAAATGCTTCAAACCATAGACTTTCTGCCTTAGTCTGTTTGGGCTACTGTAACAAAATTATCTTACACTGGGTAATTTATGAACAACATACATTTATTGCTCATGGTTCTAGGGGCTGTAAAGTCCAAGATCAAGATGCCAGCAACTTTGGTGTTTGGTGAGGGCCCATTCTTCATGGATGGCACCTGGTTGCTGCACCCCCACATGGCAGAGGGGCACATAGGATCTCCCAAGCCTCTTTTCTAAGGGCATTAATTCCATTCAAATTGTTAGAACTTTCATGACCTAATCACCTCCCAAAGGTCCCACCTTTTAATACAATATTGAATTTGGTATTAATTTTCAACATATGAATTTTGAGAGGACGCACACAGTCAGACCATAGCACCTCAGAGAGCCACAAGATGCCTCATGGTGTAGTGAAGGCTCTGAGAAGGTCTGCAGGAGAGAACCTGTGCAGCTGTGAAAGACCCAGGGTGTCTCAAATTGTTTGATGGTGGAATGTTTGAGACTCACTATGTTCTGCAGCTCTCAGATCTCACTGGGTTCTGTGGGACTTGTTGAGGAACAAGATGAGATCCTTCCAATCTGCTCCCCAACTGGCACGTGGCCAAGTAAAGGAGCTGCTTGGGCGATGATCCCAAGGGGAGAGAAGTAGGAAGAGTGTGGCTAGGCTCCCTGGTGATGTCCTCCTTGGCTGTGGGCTTGAGTAAGTCACTCAACTTGATGGGCAAGGTGATGGAGTGGAAAGAGTTGGAGCTTTGGAGTGCCACAAACCTGGTCTCAAGTCTGCCTTTTGTTCTACCAGACATACGTATCCTAATAAATAGTTACCATGCATTCAGTCTTCCTAAAGGCGCATCCCACATATTGTCTGCCATAATCCCTGTTTTTTTTCTGTTGGGGAAACAGGCTCAGAGATTTAGTCTCTTGCCCAATGTCAAAACATTATTGGATCCTCCTGCAGTCTGGCTGCAAAGCCCATGCTGCTAACCATAATGTTGTACAGCCTTTAGGAATAAATCAATGCCTCTCTCTGGGCCTCAACTTCCCAGCTGTCAATGGGGGATTAAAGATACTTCTTTCTCAGGCTTGTTATGAAGCAAGCATCTCCCCGTGGTGCCTAGTACATAGTAGGAGGTTAATAAGTGGTGGATTTCTTTCATCTTTCTTTTGGATTCCACCCATAGAAACAGGATGAAGTCTTTACTCCAACAAAATGAACTGAGTCTCTTGGGTGCCACTGTCAGGGGGACTGGGGTATGTGGAGGGAGAGGTTAGGGGATGGGTGTCTATCTATCCCCAGGCCTGTAGACTACAGGCTGACTTAAGGCAGCCTCAGGGGAGGCCTGGCTCTAAAATACATTTTTAAGGTGCCTTTCTCCTCCCCATTTGCAAAACTGAGTTTTGAATTGCAAGTGGTCAGACTGCAATAAATATCTCTGGAACCCACAGCACGTAATGGTTTGTAAATTGTGGCTCATAATTCAACTGGTGCCTGGGTCACCGGCTCCCGCTGCCACCGGTTCTCCAGTCCTGCAGCCTGCACAAGTGCCTGCTGAAGTAATAAATCGGGAATAAGGAACACCCTGCTAACTCAATTTCACTTGTCAGCTTTAAGCTTTCATACTGCATTCTAAGTTCACACAAATACCACAAAATGTGTGTGCATGCCTGTGTATATATGTATCTATTTACGTATATAAATAAACTATCCTACTGTTATGTAATTCCCTCAGGACACAAAAACCTTTTCTGGCAAGAGCCTCATGTTTCCAGCCTTTGAGAGACGTTGACATGTTAAGTTCCCCATCTTCACTCTCCAGCATCCCTTCCCCCGCAATTCAGGACTTTCCTGTGGTTTAGTACAGGAGTTCCTCTCCAGTGCAATTGGAGAGACTCATATTAGCTTGAAGCAGGAACTTCCCTAGGCAAGTTTCAGTGCCTTAGAGTGACAGCAAGCCCGAGTGTGGGGAAGGAGCCTCCCAGAGGCCTCCCGTCCCACCCTCTGGTTCCAGAGACTGTGATGCATCCACACGGCGAAGTTCAGCAGATAGGTCAGAACAGAAACTCGACAAGCCAGGCTGCCTGGGGAGTGTCCACGCACAGTGCCAGAGCTTCAGAGCCCTGCCAGAGCCCTGTCTTGGGGAAGCTGGAGACCCAGTGCCGAGTGGTGACTCGACCCTTGCGGTGGCTTCTCACCACAAACTCTGAGACCACTCCTCTGAGGGCAAGTTGGCTGTTCCTGAATCGGGTGTTCTGGCTTTCCTTTCACATTTAGTTGTAAAATTAGGATTTTCAAATTGTTAGATCCAATGAACTGTGTGTGTATACGTATACAGGGCTCTCGGCAGGGGTAGGGGTGAGGCGCCCAGATTTTTTTCACCCACCCTCTTTGTGACTTTGGGAAAGTGGTTTGGCCTCTCTGAGCCTCCATCTCCTCGTGTAAAAGAGAGGGTGGTGACTGTGTGGGTTCAATGAGGGGATGCCAAGCACAAGGCCCAGCCCTCAGAGAAGGGAGAGAGCCAGTGCTCTCAGGACCTCTCACATACGGGCAAAGACAGCCATCTCACGGTCTGGGGGAGGGAGGCACCAGGCCTGCCCGGCCCATCAATCCCTCTGACGAGAGGAGCAGCCCCGCCTGGGCAGTGTGGAGGGAAAAAGTGTGTGTTCATGCTGGGTAATGAGAAGTGTCATCAGTAAATGAAGAATCTCCTAATTACCCAGACGTCCCTGGGAGGATTTGTGAGGCTGCAGGCGGTGGCTGAGGCCCTGGCGCTGAGCGGTGGGGAGGGAGAGGGTGGAAGGCTGGGTTTGTAGGCAAGGGGTTCTGTGTTGCCTGGAGCAGGCCCTGACCCCTGTGGATAGATCCCCAGAGCCTGGGAAAAAGCCACCAGCCAATGGTCCAGTGCTGGAGTTGGGTGCCTGGGGTGTGTCATCTGCAAAATGGGGAGTGGGCACCAGGGCATGGCTGGACTCAGGACTAGGGGCCACTGAGCTTGCTCTGCCTCGAAAGAACACGCTGGCCTTAAGCAATTACTTTTTCCTCCCTGAGCCTCAGTTTCCTTACCTGCCAATGGCAGCAATGACGGCAACTACTTTGTCAACTTGACAGGTTGTGGGGGTCCAAGGCCCAAACAAACACAGACTGGAAACGTACTTGCCAGACTGCAGAGGGCCCACACAGCCGGAAGAGGTGGGGGCAGCCACCCCAGGCCGCCCACCCATGTGATGCAACTCAAACTCAATCATGGGAACCGTGCAACTGCTGCAGGAACTGCGTTTTTCCCAGGAGTGTTTTGGAATCTTCAGGATCATATCTGAAGTTTTCCTGGAAACCTCCTGAGTCCCTGCAGAGCCAAGGTAGGGCCACCCACGTCTTATTTTCTGACTGGTTTTTCACTAGTGTGTTCCCGAAGCACCTCTGTAGGGAAGGGGTGGGGAGGGATGCTGGGGCCT